>NC_088344.1:32445000-32809166 GCF_036884655.1 Musa acuminata AAA Group | reverse complement strand
TTTGTCACAAAACGGAATATGGCCAGTGCTGTTGCAAACGTGTCGAAACAACTAGAGCAAGTATCTGCAGCTCTAGCTGTATGTTTGAGATCTCTCACTCTTAAGATTGAGTTTAAAGTTGCTTGTGCATTTAACTTATTATTTTGAGTCATTCTTTTTTCAGGCAACAAAAAGACACCTAACCCAGAGGCTTGAAAACTTGGATGGGAAACTGGATGAGCAGAAGGAAATGTCTAAATGTATTATGAATGAGGTTCGTAAATCTATACAGTTGGTGCACTACCTCTTATAAGAACATTCAGATTCAAGATTTCCATAAGTTATCAGTTAATGCTCGTGACCTATCTATGTTCCTGTAGAAGCAAGTTGACCTTAGCATGCCACTTTTTTTGGTGATAGGCACATAACCGTAAACCAGCCGATAGATTCATTTGTGATTACTGGTGCAAGAGGAAAAATTATTAAAATCAATAAAAGAAAAATTGATATCTCTTAGCTTAAATGAGCTTAATGACTGGAGTAGATACATTCAAATAGTCAGGACCTTACATTTTATTGCAGTTGTAAATATATAACCATATGATAGTGTAGATTGAAATGAAAGCCCACAAACTTTTGTTTCATGAAGTTATTTTTTTAATGAAATTTATTTCTTCTTGATAGTGGACTTTTGATTGTGTTGAATCTTGCTGTTTCTTCTTCACATGCTACTAAGTGTCTTCTTTTGAATAAAGTGCATACACATGCATATGCATGTTTATTTTTTATATGTATAATATGTTTTGCTTGTGAGAACATCTATGCCATAATTTTTTTTTCATTTTGTATGCACATGGTGGATCAACTGGGTCAATTATCCAAATCATGACATTTTCATTTTTTGCTGGGCATGTTTATTGAAGTGCACTTTTGATTGAAGGAAGCACCATACTGAAACTCATTTGCCTGCCCTAATCTGCATGTCTGTGAACCTTACTGAATCCAGATGACGTCCTTCATGTATATATATATATATACACACACACACACACACACACACACACACACACACACACACACACACACACACATATATATATATATATATATATATATATATATATATGTTTGTGTGTGTTTATAGGAGCAGAAATAATAATTTAGTTCAGTATGGAGAAATATTTAGGTAGTTCATGTTACTATGAAAATAATTGCAGACACTATCTACAGAAACTAGCTACTGTTGCAAATAGGTATTCTATCTTTACTAGCAAAGCTTAGTGTGTTATTTTTGTGGTGGAGCTCAGGTTGCTTGAAATTTACTGTAACTTGAAAATTATTAATCTATGATCACGTTAGCAAGTTTCCTGGATAACAAATCAAAGGCTATTCTAAATTATCTTATAGTTGTTGTAAATTATTACCACAAAATGTGACTAAAACATCAACAGAATGAATATTCACTAAATTGACATATTATATGGTAGCAATGTGTATATTTGGTTAATATTGTTAAATATAATATGTTAGATGCAACAATGTTATTATGGCGAGCAATGGTGAGATCTAGCAGTAAGACTATGTAGTTGTAAAATGAACTTTTGCTTAATTTTCCTTTTAGATTTTGGTGCTAGCCCGAGATGCCACTTGTGCATAGTCAATTGTGGACTGTGTACTTCCATAGGACTGCAGTACTAGCTGTTGAACATGTATTGGGCATTGATCTTAGCAACAAGTGTTCCAAAATCCTCCGTCCATGTCATCTTAATATCATTTATTGTAACAGTTAAAATATTCCATAGATGAAGTGCCTAATGTATTTATGCCTAGTTGGCAATATCTGGAGCATTCAACTCGTCCCATGCGCTTTGTATATTAATCAAAGTTGTTTCATAGTGTTACCAACAAACAGAAGAATTTGTCTTCTGGAGCCATCAGCTTGGCCTGTGTGCTTTGTATATCAACAAACGATGTGTCATATTGTACGGACAAATGGAAGAATTTGTCAAGTGCTTTAAATGAAAATGAATGTCATACACTTGGAATTACAGATAATCCATGTAAAATTTGAAATTTACATCTGTTCATGTGTTTTTATGTCAGCTTTTGAAACAGTCAAGTAAGCTCTATGATGCTTGTTAAGTCAGCAATTATTGTTTTGTAAATGTGCAGGTTAATGAGGTTAAAACTGATCTTTCTCAAATTGGATTTGATATTGAATCGATTCAGAACATGATAGCTGGACTGGTGAGTCACGAGCATCAATATTTGTTCATTTTCACCAGGTGAGGCTTAGATGATGATGTTTGAACTGATGAGAGTTTTGTCACTTTGAGCAGGAAGGAAAGATGGGACTCCTTGAAAATAAACAGGTTTTAATACATACATATTACATATATATCACTAATATCTATTCCATAGGCACTGTAAGAGATTCTACTAGATCATTTTGCTCATGTTATTACCATGCAGGATATGACTAATGCAGGTATATACTATCTATGCCAATTTGCTGGGGGCATTAAAGATGGACTGGATGGTAAATTCTTTCAGGTCAGAAGCCACAATATTATTCTGTGCAAACTGTCTTTAATCATATCCAACTAAGATGCGTATGATGTAGCATTCTGCGTTAGCGATTTCAACATCCTGTTTTCTATGCAGTAAATGTTTTTAATGAAATTATAATACTGTGAATCTAATACACCTTGATGTTTATGCTTTAATGGAACCACAGATGGCTAAAATATCCCAATTATTTGTACTTCATCCCTTGCTTAGTTTACCTATATTATTAGAAATATCCATGATTTAGCTACAATCTCTGGAATATCTGTTGGCAGGAAGCTAGTGAGAAACTTCAGTTTACTCAGTCTTCAATCACCTTTTCTCCAGATGAATCAAGCAAGGTACATTTTGAATTTTAGTTTAGATTGTTCAAAAGCTTGTCCTCATGCTATATCTTCTACTTCAGGGCTTACAATTTATTGCGGAAAATATCAAAGTAGGAGAGGCAGATAAACTGAAGCCAGCGACTATTTCTCAAAAAGATATGCAGGAGAAACCGATGAAAACAACGATCCTGAGAAGTACAACAATTCACAGATCATTCCCTGGTGGTATTTCCCATAGGAAAGACGGGATTGCTTTATGATCTGCAATGGGCTCGCAACAGTTTGATTAATGTTACAAGTTTGCAAGTGTTCCTCAGCTTGGTGACAGCGTGTTTGATGTGCTCCACAACAAAGGTATCATGCTAAGTGCACTTGAAGATACCTGTGACACCAATTCTTGTTTATTTGTTGTACCAGTTATTTACAACTTGAAAATAAGATGTAAATATACATCTTATTATTAACCATTCATGAATTCCTTTATTAACCATAGTCTATAATTATACATTCGATTACACACGCACACACACCCCGCCATATACATATACATATATACATATATATATACATATATATATAGAGGAAGTAAGATGCATAAATTACACCTCGAACAGAAACTTCTCCAAGTAGTTGAATCCTGTCTCGGGAAGACCCACCTCTACCTCGTCATCCTCCGCTACCCAGATTACCTGCAGGATCTCGTCCCAGCTCGCGGGAATCCCCTCGGCGGCAGTGACGGGCGCCGCAGCCACGACGGCATCGAGGACCTCCTGGAGCGCGACGATCCGGCGGGCGACGGCCCTCCTCAGCTCCCGCACCGCCGGGTAGACACCCGGCACGGAGTCGAGCCGGAGCAGCAGGGCCATTAGGCCCTCGCTCACCCGGAGCCGCTCCCGCTCGTCCCTCCTGACGGCGTCCACCGTCTCCTGCCGACGGATTCGCTGCTCCATCCGGGCGGCTTCGGCGTCGACGGCTCTGATCTGCCCCACGAGGGTTTGGACCAGGTGGCCCCGGTAGGCGGACTGGATCCTGATGGCGGCGGCCGCAGTGACGGAGGCGGGAAGGCGGACGGGGATGGGCGTCGGGGTTCCATCGGGGGAGTCGATAGGGAAGGAGATTGCGGTGTTGGAAATCGGACGGGTGGTGTGGTCATTTGGGCCGTCGTAGTAGAAGGATGTGGAGGAATAATAGTAGTAGGTGTTGTAGGGGTAGGAATCCATGGTGGCGGCGGTGGAGGACAGGCCGGAAGAGGTGGAGGAGCGCATTACTCGACTCACGCCATGGGTGGGATAGTTCGGTCTAGCAGTGGAAGAGATGGTGTGTGATCGAGAAGGTGCGACCATATTGCTTTACGCACCCACAACGTTACCCGCGAGAGTCACATATCTGATCCGTTATTATGTGTATATATATACGCACGTAGGATTGGCAGTTTCTCTCATTGGGGTATCGGTTTTGGGTAATGACTACCGGTGTCGAAACATTTCTCGGAAGGCACCGCCCAAGTCCGTTCGGGCTCGCCAAGCCCCTTTTGGTTTTTGGGCCTTTGACAGGTTATTTACATCTCTACCCCTATCAAATGAGTTGGCAGAACCGGCTTAGCCCACGGAGTTTTTGACTCATGTTGGACTCCGGGACTTGCGTGGAATTCACCTGTCTTGGACAAAACAGTCGCAATTAATTGAGGTCAACTTTTGATTTAGATATGTAAAAAATTATATATCTAATTAATCTTAGAATATTAAATTTTTTTAGATTTTTCTTTATTCTTCATGTATCACTAATATTAATTATTTTATTTTATAATATTTTAATTAATTCTATATCGAAAGTTGAAAATAATAAGATTGATCTGAGTATTTTATTATCAATCTTAGTTTAAATATTTTTATTAATAATTTAGATTAAATAAAATTGATGAGTCAATTAATTCATCGAGTTGTGACATATGATATTATAATTATTCTTTTCTAAAGTTGACTCATGATTTTTATTTTTTCTAATTTTAATAATTTTGTATGTCATCTTAACATCTCAATATTATCACACTCGATACTTTTAGTTATTTTTATATTCTTTAATACATCATTTACTTCATTAGTTTTAAAATTTTATGAATAAATATTTGATTATTAAATATATCCTTATTTAATACAAATAATTTTTTATTTTTCCCCAATCTCGTTATCATTAACAAATTTTTTTTGATCTTCATCTTTAATACAGTTAATATTACTTAAATCCTTACCCTTTTTCTTTTCTAACCTTAACAATTCGATATATATTTTTTATCATCTTTAATACCTATTTTACTATAAAAATAATTATAAAATTTATATCTTGTTATACTAATTATTTTGTCACCTTTTTAGATTATCTTTCAATTTTTTTTCTTATTTTTATAGTTTTATTAATCTTTAAACCCTGAACTTTTATTAAAAATTATTTTTATGGGCCAAAACAGCGAATAAGATGTATTCACCGGCTTCAAGTTTGACATGACGTCATATAAGGGTCGACAATGACGTTAATAACCATTTCCGTTTCGGCAAAGTGGCTCGTTTGGGTGTGATAACCTTAATCCCTGTCTTGGTGAGAGACAGGTAAGTCGAGCCCACCGGAGTTACGTCGGAGGGATGTACAACAACAACAAAAAAAGTCTTTTTTTCTTATTGTCCTCGTTAAAAAGGTGGGACGACGAAATCGACAGCCTCGATCGTGTCTCCCCTAATTTTCAAGGTAATAACGATCGCATCTCCAGTCCTGGTTCATTTGGATTCCGATCCTTCTTTTGCCGGCACTTCAAGCGTCATCTCTTTTCCGTGGATTTTTTGATCTTTCGCGAATTTAATCTCTATGCAGCCGTGGTTCCGATTTGGCTTCTACTTTCCCTATTTAGGGTTCGATGCTTGAACTCCTCGTGCTTTTTGATTCTAGATGATGATTTGAATCAAGTCCGTCCATGTTTTTTCTCGTCCCTTTTTGTCAACTGATTAAAGCCTGGCTTAATCCGTCTTTGAGGGTACACTGTGGATTACCACCGAACTTTTCGTCGTCCCTTTTTGTATTATGGTGGATGATGTTGTGATTAAATATGTTGATTTTTTTCAATTAAAAAGTGATGGTGTTATCTCTACTATCCACCTAAACTTTTAGCATCCTGGCTAGCT
Organism: Musa acuminata AAA Group; assembly: GCF_036884655.1. Taxonomy (NCBI): domain Eukaryota; kingdom Viridiplantae; phylum Streptophyta; class Magnoliopsida; order Zingiberales; family Musaceae; genus Musa; species Musa acuminata. Next base: position 32,803,123 of record NC_088344.1, on the reverse strand, counting down.
GCTTCCTTACTTTGCATAAAGTATTGTTCTTAGACACTGTGAAGACGAACTAACTTGGCATCATGTTGAATAGGTTGAAAATAATTTACATTGAAGCTGATGGCTCTGTTATCTTCACTTGAAGTCCCTTTGTAGTTTGTAGTACCAGAAAGACGTTGGAAAAGATTGGCTTGCCGGTAAAGCCTTCAATGCGAGGAGGAAATTGGGTGGTAGATGGATCTCATTGTCAGGGTTGTTCATCCCAGTTCACTTTTATCAATAGAAAGGTATGCATATTTGGATGTACTTTCTATGACCATGTTCTGGGTTTTTTTGTTCTTTCCTGTATGAGTGTTTTTAACTTAGTCTTTGTCAATGTATGATCATGTGGAAGCACTAACATTGCTAGTCATCCGTGCTATGTTTTTATTTTTCTGGTGCTAAATCCTTGTTTCTTTTTCCAGAATTTATATTGACAAGGCTGTATCTAAGAGGATCAAGGAACTGTAACTATTATGTATGGGTGTCTACAAGTTTACTTTTCTTTTCCATCTCTGCTTGGTGGAATGCCTATGAATGATAACATACTAATATTATCCATAATGAGCTTCAGTGACCATGCAGGAAATATCATGAATATAATTAGTTTCTAGAGATAAATCTTAACAGTATTACCAAATATTTGGGTGAATGAGTACAAATTGATTCCCACATTCTTGCTTAATTGGCAGCATATTTCTGCAATAAGAATTTGGACTTAGATCAATTGATTATTTTATATCCTCCAGATTATCAACTTTATAAAGCCAAGTTCCAAACTCGAATGGCTTAAGCTTAGCCTATGCCATTAGAATCAAAGTCAGCACAAGTTTCAACTTGATTTTGGTAGAATTTTTTCCTGATTACAATTTATGTTTATAAATGCTGTTTGTCATAGAATTGTTGTATATGTTAGAATGCTAACCTTGGAGTTGGTGATGGAACTAGCTTGTGTTTGCTCTGCTGTTGATTGATAATTAACTAACATATGTTATTGAACTGTAGTCTTTGCCTTGGTGTCTTTGGATCAATAGTTGAACACAAAATGACTTGTTTTTTTCCTGATGATGGTTAAAATGTGTTCTTTGAATGTGCTTATGTAGAGGAATTTGTTTCTCATTGAATGTACTTGTTTTTTGAATGAAAGGAGATGTGACTTTGCTAACATGCATTTTTATAAGACATACATGGGCAGTTGTTTCTGTTTTCACTTGCTCCTTTATGGTTGATTATATATATATATATATAATATTATATTGATTTATTCTGAATATATTTTAGACTGACACCTTTTGATGTTCTTGAGAATTGCATATCTTTTACAAGCCATCAGACCTTTGAAAATAAGTAAATATTATTACAGTTTGTACAAGATGGGTAATAAATAGAGCTTTCTGCCAAAGTCAAAAGCCTTCTCGAAACAGTCATTTGCCTTGATAACAAGATTCAGTGTTCATCAATGTCATTATTGCCTACAAGTTACTAGAAGATTCCTTTATAATGATATGTTGCTTTTCTTGCTGTAGCATCACTGTCGCAGATGTGGAGGCTTGTTTTGCAGTAGTTGCACCCAACAGAGAATGGTTTTATGTGGACAAGGTGATGCACCAGTCCGAATATGTGAGCCATGCAAAAGGATAGAGGAAGCAGCACGCTTTGAGTTGAGATATGGACACAGGAAGCAAACTGCTAAAGGTAAATGCTTTGGCTTACTAAATATTATATCTTTTTTCTAAAGTATGTTGCATCATATTTTCATTTACATTCTTGTTCTTTCATTTTTTCCAATGGGAGGACACCAGGAATTGGATTCCTCAAGGAATTAACAGTGAATTAGTCTAGATTGAGGTGACATAGGCAAGATTGAGGTGGCAGTGAGGATTTGTTTCCTGCTAATTATCTGCTAGGAGCATCACTTTCAGGGATTTTTGATAAGTAAAAGTCTTATATTCATATCTGACATGCCTAATAGCTAAGTTTTTATGTCAACCATTCATTTAATATGAACATTCTGCCATATATTCAGGTTTAGTGAACCGTTTGGATTATCCTTTAGTTGCATGCAAACAATGATTTTAATAGGCGCTCGAGCGCTCGCTTAGGCGCTCGGGCAAGGCGAGGTGAGGCCTGAGCGCCTCGCTTCAAAGAGGCGCCACCTAGGCGCTCGCCCGAGCCCAAGCGCTGGGTGCTTCGGGCGAGCACTCGTGTTAAACCAAGCGACCGAACCGGTGTTTTACATCTGGTTCGGCCTCCGATGCTTTAGTTGTGGTTCAATGAAACCAACTAAAGCACCAATATCAGCCTCCCAACATCCCTCTCGTGACTTCCCCAATCCTAACCTTGCTCATGATTCTACTGCTGACATTTCATCTCTACTGCCACTGCCTCTCTCCGCTGTCATTGCCTTTCTTCGTTGTCGCTGCACTCCGCTGCCGCTGCCACTATCACTACTTGCCATTGCTATCGCTGCTCGCCATCGCTGTTGCCGTTGCCACTATTGTCGCTCCTGCTGTCGCTGCTCGCTGCTTCTTCTCTCAGTCAGCAGCCTAAGTGTTACTCTTACACTGCGCCTCACTACTGCTACCGCTACCGCTGCTCATTGATACCACTATCGCTGCCGCTGCCACTACCGCTGCTCGCCGCTACTGTCGTTGCTTGCCACTATCGTCGCTCCCGCTCTCGTTGTTGTTGCCGCTACTCATTGCAATTGTTACTCTTACTCCCTCTACTTACATCGACTCAATAGTATGCTGTTAACTGTATATTAGTCAAGGTAAGCAATACCGAATAATACCGCTCGGTACGGGCGGTATGTACCGGTCCAACGGTATACCGGTACGCGGACCGCCCGTTACCGGGCGAAACGAATAATAATAAAAAAATAATATTTATTTATTTATTTATATATATATTTTTTAGAAAAAGGCTCGGTGACGTTGTCGAGATGCTTATATATGTATATATTTATTTATTATTTAAATAAACGAGGTGATGTCGTGTCACCTCGGTGACGTCGCCCCGCGTGGGGAAGGAAAAGGCGACGTCGCCGAGACGATGCAACGTCGGCTTTTAAATAAATAAAAAAAATATATATATACTGAACGATATACCGCTCGGTATACCGTTCCGTACCGTACCGAGCGAACATCGAAACGCCGGTACGGTATGATATTTCGAACCTTGATACTAGTAACAATATTTTTTTATTTATTAGATTAATAATATATTATTTTGATTTTAATATTACTATTTTTATTTATTTGAAATTATTGTTATTGTTTTGAATTTTGAGATTTTTTGTTAATGGGATATTGTGATTCTGTAAGATTTTTTTTAATTTAATATCATATTTTTATTTAAATAATTATATTTATTAATTATATTATATATTTTTATATTTTAGCGTCTCGTTTCGCTCAGGCGAGCGTCTAGCGCCTCGGGCATTTTTGGACCTTGATGTTTTTTGGCGCCTAATGCTTTTTAAATCATTGCATGCAAATATAACCTATTATTTTGATCCTACCTACACTATTATAGTTTTAGTTTTTATCGTAAGTTTCTTTGTTGATTGCTGTGTTTTGGGATTTTGATTCAGCTATGAGGGTTGATATAAGACTTGTTAATTCAAAGCCTTATTTGAATTCTTTTATTTTAGTAACTTCATGTAGCTGCTCGTTGATTTGCTACAATATTTCAGAATGCTTATTTTAAAGAGTTGTGCAGAATACTCCACCCCAAATTGATGGGAAGTGTTCTAGACAATGATTATGATTAAGGATGTAAGCTATCTGGACATTAATGAGATTAGGCATGTTCTTTTTCCAACAGGCCTGCTGTTCAAGCTTGGCTCATGTTCACCTTTGAGAGGGAATGGCTTGGCGAGCAACTGAGGAATGGGTAGAAGTTTGACACTGAGGATGCAATGCTCTGAGTATATGGTGGTGTCAAGGTGGGTGGTGATGGCAGAGATGTTCATGTGAAGGTGGGTGGTGGCAGTGGAGGCACAAGGAAAGGGAGGTGCTGACAATGAGGATAAAGAAGCTAGGATGATCATGAAAAGCCAGTGTGTTATGGGTAAACAGGCTTTGCCTCCAACATGGCCTTTGTGGAGGAGGAGATTTTGAGAGGATGAGCATTTTCACTGATGGAGGATGCCAGTTGGGAGATGATCGAGGAGAATGAGAAGAGATCTGAAGGGACAGTGCTGCAGTGTATTAAGCTTTCTATATCTAGCTATTATAAGCATATACATACTATTGGCATGATTAAAGTCGGCCATTAATGATAGTGTATAGTAGAGATCACATCTGTCTTGTTAAATACATAATGGAGAGAACTTGAACTAAGCTAAAGTTTGGCCAGGTCCTTGCTGAACCAAACAGGAGTGAACAGGCTAAAGTTTGGGTTCGGCTCAATATGCTGATGAACAATTCTTTAGCTGTTTGGGCTTGGCTTGGTGGGCTTGTGATTTAGCAGGCTTCAGCTGGACATCACACCAAGCCTGAGATCTTCAGGAACAAATCTTTTTTACAGCCCTATGTACGTAATTTGCTTTCTGATAAAAAATATGCAAGTGCTTCATGCGAGGACTTCTGTTATGTGTTGAGGTGCTCCTTATGTGAATTTAATTCTTCAAAAGTTTTATATGCAAAGCTGCACATATTGCCTTCAAAGGAAAGAAAAGAGACATAAAAGGGAATTTGAAGAAATATCATTGTCATACATATTTTAATATTTAAAGATATTGGGAGACTTCAGATAAAAAAAAAGAAGAAAATTCTGCTTCCATGGTTACATATATAGCTTATAGCCAAATCTATCTGAAATGTGTTTCTGATCTATAAAATGCAAAGAGGTCATCTTAGAATTTGCTTGTATTCTTTTTTGCAGTTAATGCAAAACAGGCTTTCAAGCATGAGGAAGAGGTTCTAGGTCAGATTCTTGGAACTGATGGAAAGCATGCATCATTATCTGAACAAAATTCAAACAATCTTGTGAATCTTGATCTTAAGTTGGTACCAAGCAGTGCATCCTGCTCTAGTTCCAGGAGGGAAGGAGATAATATTAGAAGCGTGTCAGTTGATACACACAACAATCTTAAGGTGGATCTTATGTTAGGTGATCCAGAGGAATTGCATCAACAAGCAGTTGAAGAGAAGAGAAAGTATAAAACTTTGAAGGCTGAAGGAAAATCTGAGGAAGCACTTCAGGCATTCAAGCATGGTAAAGAACTTGAAAGGCAAGCTGGTGCTTTGGAAATTACACTACGAAAGAACCGGCGAATGGCTGCAAAGGCATCCAATTTTAGTACTGTTGCTAGCATCCAGAAAATCAAAGGTCATGAAGAGTTTGGTGGTAACCAGAAGTTATCCTCTCAAACAGGTACAGAAGTCAAGGATGACCTTGCAGCAGAACTTCGAGAATTGGGATGGTCTGATGCAGATCTTCATGATGCTGATAAAAGACCAGCAAAGCTTAGTTTGGAGGGTGAATTGTCAAATCTTCTTGCACTAGTTTCTCAAAAATCCTCTCAAGGTATTAAAAAGGGTGGTGTTGATAAGTCAGAGGTCATTGCTCTTAAGAAGAGGGCACTGTTTTTGAAAAGAGAAGGAAAACTTTCTGAAGCAAAGGAGGAGCTGAAGAGGGCTAAATTATTAGAAAAACAAATAGAAGAACAAGAGCTATTGGGTGTGGCTGAAGAATCGGATGACGAGCTGCATACTCTAATCAATAGTCTTGATGAAGACAAACAAGATAACCTAGCATTAGACCATGTATCCGACGCTGGATTCCAATTTGACAACCAGCTTGTTTTCTCAGATGATCTTCCTATTGATGGCAATTTTGAGGTGACTGATGATGATATGAATAACCCAGATTTAGTGGCTGCTTTAAAATCATTTGGTTGGTCTGACGAGGATGAAGAACAACCAGCCAGTCAAAGCAATGAATATGTTCCTTTTGATAGGGAGGCACTGTGTAGACAAGTGCTTAGTCTGAAAAGGGAGGCTCTCAGCCAAAAACGGGATGGTAATATTTCAGAGGCGATGGAACTGCTGAAGAAGTCAAAATTACTGGAAAAGGACCTGGAGGGTATACAATGTAGTTCTGAAATTGTTGCATCAGAATTTAAGAAGAAGAGTTCAAGCCCTCAAGTTGATGTGGCTGCAATGCAAACAGTTGAAGAGGAGAATGTTGCTGAAACAACAGGTTCTCATTTTAAGTCGCCACCAAAAAGTAAGCTAATGGTTCAAAAAGAGCTCTTGGCTTTGAAAAAGAGGGTGCTCACATTTAGAAGGGAAGGTCGAATAGATGAGGCAGAAGAAGAACTGAAGAAAGGAAAGATTTTAGAACAACAACTGGAAGAGATGGAAAGTGCTCCAAGAAACCATGGAGAAGACTTGAGGAAAGAAAAGGTTCTGGAACAACTGGAAAATATGAAAAGTACTCACAGAAAGCCTGTCGCTGAGGTGGCAAAGAAGAATTTGGACATCACACATGTGCATGAAGGTGGTGATACCAGGAGTTTGAATCTTGGGGAGGAAAGATATGAGACAGAGGTAACAGAGCAAGATATGCATGATCCTGCATTTTTGTCACTTTTGAAAAATATGGGGTGGAATGAGGATGATGATGTTGATTCTGTTGGCATGACAAATAGACCATCTAAACAGATGAATGATCCATCTACGCATGATAATGCCCCTCCTTTGGCTCCTATGAAGGCAAAGAGAAGCAAGGCTGACATTCAGAAAGAATTATTAGCCATAAAAAGAAAAGCTCTGGCACTAAGACGCCAAGGAAGGACTGAGGAGGCTGAGGAAGAGCTGGAAAAAGCAAAAGCCCTGGAGACCCAAATGACAGAAATGGAAGTCTCTAGTAATGTCAGCTCTGTGGAGGTGGATTCACTTGGTTTTGAAACCTTGATTCCACAAAATCTCTCTGTTAAAGAGCATGCTTCTGGTGATGCACGAAACACTGCTGGAAGCCTAGCATCATTTGCACTAAACAAAACACCAAAAGATGCAGCAGTCCCACTGCATGTTCCCATGGGAAATTCCACTTTGCACCAGTCAAACCAGTCCCTGAACTTGGAATGTCTCTCTGGCAGTGAGGCTGAAGCTTTGCACTCATCAATGAGGGGATCGGTGAAAAGAGAGGGTACAGATGCCAACTTATTCTCTATTACTAGTGCACCTGTTATGTTGGCTGTGGAGAGTACTTTGAAAGAGAAGACCAGCTCGAAAAGTGGTGAAATTGGTCACACAACTTCACATTTTCAGAGTCAGGAAACAGATGCCACTGAAACGAATAACATGGGAGCACAAGAACAGAAGGTGGCACTTGTGGCTGATGCTTTCAGGGATGAAATTTTAGCACGCAAGAGAAAGGCTGTTGCACTGAAGAGAGAAGGGAAACTTGCAGAAGCCCGAGAGGAACTGAGACAGGCAAAGCTCTTGGAGAGGAGTCTGGAAGATGGTCAACAAGCAGATGTGGTTACGCGAGGTGCTTCAACTCCTGACAGTACTGCTCTAAAGCAAGAGAACATACCTAGCCCATCTGAGAAACCAAAATCAGGCCGTGATCGCTTCAGAATTCAACAGGAGTCCTTGTCTCATAAACGTAATGCTCTCAAGTTGCGTAGAGAAGGAAAGATAGATGAATCAGAGGCTGAACTTGAATTAGCAAAGGCTTTAGAAAAACAATTGGAAGACTTTGATCAAGGTTCAAGCACTAACATGACCGGCAACAAATCCGAAGCGATGGATGATGTAGTTGTGGAGGATCTTCTTGATCCTCAACTTCTGTCTGCCCTTAAAGCTATTGGATTGGAGGATAGTGTTATTACCAGCCAACCATATCATGAAACAGATGCCCAGCCAAATTTTGACAGGAGTGGTAACCAACGCATGGAGAAAGCTGATCTGGAAGAACAAATCAAGGCTGAGAAGCACCGAGCACTCAATTTTAAACGGGCAGGTAAGCAGGCAGAAGCTTTAGAGGCTCTTCGCTCAGCCAAATGTCTCGAGAAGAAGCTTGCAACATTGACTTAGGAGCCCAAATTGAGATAATCAGTTCCTAGAAACCACATGCACTTCTGGGATCTCACAGGTGCCTGAAAAATTATGTAGAATCATATCGAAGGTAAGCTTCCTTTTTAGACCAGATCAAGATTAAAAGCTCTTGGCAAATCATTTTGATAATATTATAATTTTAGATAAAGTGACATGACACTCTCAAATTAAAAAAAAATTTATTAGTATCGTAAAGTACTAATGTTATTCTGATATAAAATTACATCCAAGTTAGATACTATTTTTTTTAATTTTTTTTATTAAATGCTAATCTATATTTAAAGTAAATATTAGATCCTTAATATATATCTCAAATATATTCCCAAACATAGTCAAAATTATTACCTTAATCTAAAATTATTTTATAAAAATATGAGATAATATAATCATAAAAAGCGGCTTTTAAACCCTATCTGGAAATGACTCTCGATGTTAAATTACTGAAAAATGATTTTGAGACGTAGACATTCCAATCATGTCACTCTCCGTCATACGTCTTGTCATTCGATTGAGAGTTCCGTCGTCGTGCGGTGAATTCAGTTCAACGCGTTCATACGTAAGAATTTGATTGCCTACAGCAAACCCTTTTGCTATCCTCCTCCTGAGTGATGGCATGTGGCTGAGGCAAAGTCAGTCATCGATCAGATTCAGGTGGCCATGAATGCCTTAAATCTAACTTTGCCGGCCATTTCCGAAGCAAATCGCCACCACAAATTAATTAGGTGCAGAGCTAAGTTTTATTGGCGACAATGTTATCGATACATGCCAGCATACTGACCGAATGCGGTGATTCACCACGTACGCATTTTTATTGCATTAAAGGATACATACTTCTATTAATTTGCGTTAATGCTCGTTCACCGCTCTCAAGCTTTTTTCTTCAAGGCAATGACCATAACGGTGTGCTTGGTTTTCTCTTTGAGGAGATGCCTCGCAACCTTGTCGGCATACCGTGAGAACAGCTCATCGAGTATGGCATCCCCGAAATGATGTGCGATCAAGGATTCCGACACAGCCCGTACACACTTCGCCACGTTCTTCCCGTTCAGTACATTGTCGAATACGATATCGTCGTCGTCGGTGTCATCGAACGGGTCCCAGTTGCACTCAAAAATCTGTGCTTGTTCCAGATCAAATAAACCTTCGTCATGGATCACTGCCTTCACTTCCTGCATTGAGGGAGTATATATTGGCAGATTGAAGGCGTCCAGTTTATCTTCTGATACGATTCCCTGAATTCAATAGACACAAGACTCGGGGTGGTCAGTTTTGTTCTTGCCGCTTCATAGTGGGACAGAAAAGATCGGATATGACGACGCTGAGGAGTTCGAGTTGAAGATTGGAGGTATACGTACCTGTGAGACCATGGCATTAAGGGCCTCCGCTAATAGTCCCCACATATAGCTTAGCCCGCCATTGGCTGGCTCTTTGTTTCTTCTTCCTAGGAATGTTAATACCATTCCCCCTCCGATGCTTAGTTCCATGTAACGAGATTTGAGAAACGTGGAGAAGTCCCTCCGGTGTTGTTCTTGGTACGCATTCACGACCTGGGGTGGGCTGTTCTCTGCAATATAGATGTTGCCCTTGTTCAGCGGAACACCCTGCTCACTCTCGAGACCTTGTGGAACCTAAGACACATAGTTCATGATCAGTGGTAGAACATCAACACAGTGCAACACCGCACGCATGACATGAGAAAGCACAGTCGTGATCGACCTGAGAGAGCCACATGAGACAGTAGTTAGAGTGGAAGAAGTGAACAGTGTTACGCGGGAAAAGCCTCCCGTAGAAGGAGCCGGGCATGCCCACAACGTAATGAGGCACGAGCAGGTCCCCCTTCTCCTCCTCCATCTTCTTCTCGTATCTTTCCAAAGATCGGAAGACATTATTGAAGTCATTTCCCGGGAGGTCGTTCAAGAAGAACTGGATCTCCGGTGGCTTCTGTTCCAGCCTTCGACGTAGGTCGCCGACGATGCCAAGCACCTCAGAGACCACAAGAAAGGTGTTCGGACCCGACGAACAACCGAGGTCGACGACGACCATCCTCTCAGGGAGCAGCGTCTGGTACAACTCAGCTATGGCGGTCTCCAATATGGGCTTCGTTCTATAAAGCGCTTTCTCCTGAATACAAACACAGTAAGCAACTCAGTAAACCGAAGATTGATTCAACTAATTACACTACTTCGAGGAAGACGACGAACTTGAAGTCTGGAATTAGTGGCGTAGCTGGTTTCTCCGGCTCCTCCAACCATATGAAGGGCTTGCTCTACCTTGATGGCCATCTTCTTATCTCTGTCTTTTAAGAGCTTCTCGTGCTTGGCAACCGCTGAGCTCCAAGCCACAGGGCCAATACATATATATAGACCGTGATTTCTCTCACCTTCAATTTTGACGTCAATAATAATATACTTTATCACGTCATCACTCATCTTACTGTAAGCATGTGATGTGGCTTGGAAGTTGCGTGTTGTGGTGCAGCACTTACAGCCACAATTGATATACCGTCGTCAGCTTCAGCCAGTTGGACAAGGAGTCACTCTTCTTCCTCCCATGTATTGTATGATCAGAAGATGTTCATCAGCATGAGCACAAAAGGTGTTTCTGGAATTACAAGTCACACCAGGAACACGTTTTTGATTATGATTAATCTGGAAAAGAAAATGCTACAGAAAAGTCAACACACGGAAGCATAGACAAATTCTTGCCCGTCGCAATAGAGGTTTGAACGTTCTTTCTCTCAGTCGTATCCCTAGCATTATTCACGTGGAATCTCATAAACTTGCTGCTATTGGACGATCCCATGGCTCTCCATTGTTGTGAACTGCAGCCCACACATAGCGTTATTCCTTTCTCTGTTAAAGCAAAAAGGACATGCTCTACAAGGGGAAAAAAACAAAAATCAGTAACCAACAAAAGTTATCATCAAAAAAATAAAAAAAATCACTAAAAGAATTAGTAATGTTATGAGGTCCCATGGTTAAAAGTTTTTGTGTCTTGAAAAGACACTATTGTCACTAAATTATGGATTTTAATGATAGCTTATTCTATTAAAATTCTGTCACTAAAATGAAATAAACTGATGAAATAATATTTCGACGATACTATTTGGTGATGAATAATTCTGTGACTAAATGTCTTGACGAAAAGTTTCACCGAGAACTTAGCGATTTCTGATTAAACAAAAGAGATGATAATTCGCCTATCACTAAAATGTTTGATCAAAAATTTTAGTGACAATTAGTTGAATCTTTCACTAATACTTATTTAAATGAAAACAATATGAGCAACAATTACATTAGCGACATACTATCAATTTTGTTGGGCTAAATTCTTAATTCAAATAGATTTATATGGTCTTTATGATAAAACTATCAAATTATATTCTAATTCATAATCTTAATGGGTAAATTATGAAAATAATCTGATATTTTATCCTGATTAATTATATTAAATATAATAAAAGATCCTGTGGGATAACAATTATTATATGAAATATAATCAGTCACAATATGATGTCTAATTACTTATGTGATCCATATTTTAACTTTATATATAATTTTAATTAATTAAGAATGCTGTGGCTAATTCTTAATTAATTAAGATTATATGGATCACTAGACATTTTAAACATAAAAAAATTTGCTCATAAGCATAATTTAATATAACTAAATATGCATACATAATATGAGCATTTTACCAACTAAAATGTTGAAAATGATATTTCCTCATGATTTTCAATAAAATATATCAAGAAGAAACCAAAATCAAATCATTTTCATGACATAAAAAATGAAAACTCTTTCGTATCAAGGCATAGGTCAAAAGGCTCTGATACCAAATGTTAGAAATCACTGAAACCAACTTATATTTCTAAATCATTATAATATAAACATAATAAAAACTAATGCGGAAATAAACTAGCGTACCTCCAGCCATTGTCGCCAAGAATTTCTACAGAGGTTTCTTTTTAAACTTTGGTACTTCTCGGCTCAGAACTCTCGCTTTAGATGGTGTAGGAAAGCCTTTCGCTTCAAAGAGATGATTGAGTCCAGGAACCAAAATTCTCATATATATATAGATATTCTCCCATCAAGAACATTTATCATCACCAAATCATAACGTTCAAGAATTAATTTAAATTTGTAACGTTTGGACCATAATTAAGAACTTTAATGATATTAAATATTCAATTTAATAATAATGGTTCCATGTATAAAGAATAAAAAACTAAAATTATTTAAATCATAATAAATGAAGAAATTCATGATAATGAATTATGAATCTTAATGATAACAATTATATTATTATTAAATTAAATATTTAATAATAACTGTTACATCTTCATCATAATAACAATCGATATTTCCTTCTATGAGGTTGAGTTGAATCTAATTGGAATTAGATGACGTTGATCATTTGTAATCGCACGTTGCAAATAATAATACCTCTTATTATATATAATATATATTAGTATTAAAGTACGTGTTGTCACTAATGGAGATTTTAGTTACTATAGTAAAATTATTTATCAATTAAAATTTGAAATTTAACCATGCTATGCCATGTCAATCAAACATCTTATCATTTAGATATGTCAATTAACCATTACACGTTAGAATCGAGTTGACACTAAAAAATGATAAATTAGTATAATGATAAAATTATGATTTTAAAAATTTATTTTAATTAAATATGATATTCGATAAAGCCCATATATAATATGTTTAATGAAAGCATATGGAAGCATAGTGAAAGTAAAATAGTTTGGTATAAAGGTAAATTATACAAAATAAATATAAACCAAATTTTTATAGTGGTTCAGTCGTCGTGACCTACATCCACTCTATCGATTTCTCGAGGCCAACGACATCCATTAACAATCTTCTTTCGACGGACGAAGATCAACTACCCTTTTATGACTCGATTCTCCTTTTGACAAGTTCAGGAGAGAACCTTTACACCCTCTTTTTACAAAACTTCCCTCGTACTCTTCTTTAAAATGGTCTCTAAATTTTAGGAGGAGGGACTCTAGACTTTACAAGGGTTTTCAACTCTAGAAACACAGAGTTTTTGTTCTCTTCTTTTGCTACTCTATTGCAGGAATAGCTAGGGTATTTATAGATCCCAAATGGCTTCAAAACGTGGAGCCAAAATTCAAATCCCTGAGATTTCGGGGTACGGGCGGTACCATCGCCTGCACTGAGCGGTACCACCACCGGCAGCCTGACACTGGGCGATACCACTGCTTGACAATCTCTCGAAGACTATGTCTGAGCAGTACTACTACCTAGACCAGTGGTGTCATCGCTTGACATAGTCTCGGAGACTGAGCCACGATGGTTTCATCTGTTGGGTCATTGTTTGGACCTTTTCACTTGGCCCAACACAACCCAAACTTGGGCCAAATTGACTCCTAATTGAGTTGACCCAATTCCAACCTAATTATATGCTAACTACGAATTTTAAGGCACACACTAAGCTAAATAAATTTGGTAAGTCTAGGTTTCCTCCGGCGAGTTTCTAGCGATCTACCGGTGAACTTCCGATGATCTCTCGGCAATGTTCCAGCGGACTCCCGGTGAGCTCTTGGACTTCACGATGATCTTCTTGGCGAATTCTGATGAGCTTCTTTAGCAAGCTCCTGGACTTCTCGGTCAATTCCAATAGAACTTCCGACGAACGTCCAGACTTTCGACGAACTCCCAACGAAATCTCATTCTTAACTCTAGGACTTCATTTTGCTTTATGCCTTGATCGCTATCATAGTTAATCCTGCACAATTAAAACCTATTTCGATCTAGACAGTTATTACAAAGCTTGAATCATGTTGCCTGGCAGGTCATTGGTTCATCGATGCTTCATCCGATTCTTCGATGCATCATCCTCTCTTACGGTCTATTGCCCAATCGGTTAGTTGACCTCTGTAACTCTGATTTTCTTGATATAATTTCCGCTCTTTTTGGCTTAATGCCCGAACTCATGGCCCGAAGCCTTCTATTGATACGTCAACCGATCCTCCGGCTCGATGTCCAATCTTCTGACATATTTCTCTCTGGTCCAACATGATTATTCTTGCTTTAATTGTCTTTCCCTGATCGAAGCTACCTATGTCACTCAAAATGCAGATCAAATCATAAACACTATCAATTGGTTTCATCATCAAAATTTGAGATTCAATTATCTCCCTTTTTTTTATGATGATAACCGATTGATGACGGAGTTAACCTTAACTCCCCTTATCAATATGTTATATTGATAGAACTCTTGGATTCAAAAATCCAAGTAACATATATCATCATAAAATTATGCAAATCATCATTATACTTCTCCCCTTTTGTCATCAACAAAAAGGAGAAGTACAACTATCAAGTATTTGAGATATATAATTTTCATAACATACAAGCCAATAAATTTTTTCATCACTTTACAACATGCATAATCACCAAATCATCATTAATTTTAAAGATATGTAAGATTGCAAATTTTGTAAGTTTGTATTTTTGCTTCTTACGATAGGCAAACTAGCAATTTTTGGTGATATTCAAGATAACAAGTTCTTTCTTCTCTTTGAGAAGTGTAATTTTTTTATTCCTTTGCAAAGTACAAGCTAGCAAAACTTTGCATTATTTTACAACATACAAGCTAGCAATTTAGCAAATGCTACTTCTCTTTGAAGTACGAGGGCTAGCAAGTTTTTGAAAAAGAATGCAAGATAGCAAGCTAGCAAAATAGCAATGCATTATTTTAGAATAAACTAGCAATTTTGTTTCCTATTAAGTTTTTCTTATTGTATTTTGTAAGCTAGCAAATTTAGCAAGTTTTACATCATTTTAAAACATGAATGAAGGATAAGATCATGTGAATACCAAAAGACATGATTTATATAGTAAATCTTCTCAAAAGCAAGAATCATATGAGAATAAACGAAAATCTCAAGTTAAGAAGAGAAGGTTCATGATTCGATTGAAAAAATCTCATTTAGATTCAATTCATCTAATCATCAAAATTATTTTCAAGAGATTCAAAATGATATAAATAGATTTATCAATCTTTTGAGATGCTAGCTATTATCTTTCTCCCATTTTTTAATTTTAAAAAGAAAGAAGAAGAGAAGAATTTTATAATTGTATAATTCATTTCCTTCTTACATCAATGTTCTAAGCATCACATAAATACAAAGGTGTCATATGAAAATCATGACATGAAAAATGGAAGATCACAAAAGATCAATTGTGAATGATTCATCTAAATAATTCTCAATAAGAATGAATGATACAAGAACACATAAGAGATTTTGATTCATCTATAATATATCTCAATTCATTATGAATCATAAAAAAATTATAATTTCAAAAAATCATAATTCAATTAGAATGTTTTTTTCTTAGTAAACAATAAGAAGAAACATAGCAATGATACCAATCATGATTCATTTGGATAGTAGATAGCAAAAAGAAAAATCAAGGATAAAAGATCTCGATTCGTATAGAATAAATCTCAATAAGAAGATATGAGAACACATAATAAGATATCTTGATTCATAAATAATTTCAAGTTATAAATCTTGAGAAATCAAGAGAAAAACCATGATTCATTTGGATAAATCTTAATAAGAAGATAGAGAACAGAGATCTTGATTCATAAACGATTTCAAGTTATAAATCTCGAAATTCAAGATCATGATTTCAATAAAACCAATTAAATTCAAATCATCAAATTATCAATATTACTTTCAAGAGATTCAAAATGGCATAAATAATTTTATTAATCTCTTAGTGAAAAATCAATAAGATAGAGAAAAAAAATTAAAAAAAATACTTTCCTTTTTTTAGTTGTTTCAATTTAAGTGATTTGATTTCTTACATGTATGTCCTTTTCTTTTATGCAAAATACATGTATCATTCATTAAAACCAAAAAAAAAATTTCATAGTCAAAATCATCGTGACAAAAAATATAACACATTAAACATAAGGCTTCTTTAAACAAGTGATTTGGTTTATTATTTTGATACCAATGATAATATATTTTCCTTTTTATGTGTTTCAATTTATGTGATTAATTTTATATAAGTATGCTCAAGTTTTTCGTATGAAAACCCTACATCATAGTTTAAAATCGAAAGAGCAAATCTTATCATAGAAATCATCAAGATCAATAAACCATAAATCACCCAAAAATCATTATTACTTCAAATCATCATTTATAATTAAATATAAAGTCATCAAGATACCAAATCTTTTAACATTTTCATTATTACATCATCAAACATGATTTTATTAAACATAGAGCATTTTTAATCAAAATCATTTTGTTTGTTATAGTAATACATTTTCCTTCTTTGCATTAATGATTCAATCATATCATAAGATATCATAAAGGAAGTATATCATTAAAAGATATAAGATCAAAAGAACATAAGATTTCAAATCATTATACATAATTAAATCTATTAAATGATCATTTTCAATTAAAATGATTAAGTGAATTTAACTTATCATCCTTAGTGCTAAGAGTCATACTCTATTTTTTATTTTTGAAAATCACTAGAAGGGTAAGCATGATCCTAAAACTTTTAACATTTTCATTACATCAAGTAATTTCAAAGTAAACTAAGGGGATTTTGGTTCCCTTGTCGTCGATAGTCAACAAAGCGAAGTTTGCCATTTTTTTTTTCGATTTGCTCCTTGTCTTCGGAGATACTCGTTTCGTCTCAAAGTGCTTCATTCTTCTTACATTTATAGTAAGTAATTATATTCTTTTTTAAGTTTATTTTTATTCTTTGATTCTTGTTTTAAAATTTTTTTAAGCTTTATTATGAGAAGTTCAAGTTCACTATCACTTGAGCTTTCACTCGAGCGGTCTTCTTTTGTTCTAAGTGCAATATCCTTCTTGTTCTTTAGAAGGTTATTCTCAAGCTCTTCATTAGCATTGTAAGTCAACTCATAGGTCATTAGTGACCCGATAAGTTCTTCGAGAGAAAAGTTATTTAAATCCTTGGCCTCTTGAATGATCGTTACTTTAGTGTCCCAACTCTTTGGAAGGGATCTCAAGATTTTATTAACAAGTTCAAAGTTCGAAAAACATTTGCCAAGAGCTTTTAAGCCATTAACGACATTCGTAAAACGAGTGTACATATCAACATTGGTTTCACTTGGCTTCATCCAAAAAAGTTCAAAATCATACATTAAAAGATTTATTTTAGAGTCTTTAACTCTACTAGCACCTTCGTGTGTGATTTCGAGTATGTATCAAATATAAAAAATCGTTTCGCAAGTAGAAACCAGATTGAATTCATTTTGTCTATGGCACAAAATAGAGCATTCATAGCTTTTGCATTTAAAGAAAAAGTTTTCTTCTCCAAATCATTCCATTCGTTTATTAGAGTAGAAGACTTTTGAAAACTATTTTTCACAATACTCCATAAATTTAAATCGAAAGAAAGCAACTGTTTGATGTGGTGTTCATGGTTCGGGCGTCGATTCATGCGAGACATGGCTAAGGTTGGATTTCATAATGTGGCCCGATCCGTGTCGAGTCAAGCCCAGATTTCACCCGATGAACTAATATTAGCCCATGACTTGTGTGTATTTTCATTGCAAGCAGGATTGGGGAAGCTTTTCTCTTCAAGACAATGCCTAATAGGGTGTCATTAGATTTCTCATGGAAGGCGTCGCGTAGCATTATTGGCGTATCTCAATAATTCATCAAGTATGACATCCTAATATTAGGAATAAAGATGTAAAGAAAGAACATATTAGGAAGATGGATTATGGATAATATATTATGATGATGCTCTCAATCATTACAACCATGAGAATATATTATTATGATTCTATCAATCTAGTTATAATTCTCTTTACTTATATATATATATATATATATATATATATATATATATATATATATATATATATATATATATATATATATATATATATATATATATATAGGTTGACTCCAAGCCTGACACTTTGAAAAATCAGCATCAACAGTAAGATATAATAATGATGATAAGATATCTATTAGTAATATAATAATGTTGTATTTATTGATCACAATTCAGAAGTTTTGAGACACAATATTACGTCACCTCAGAAGATATCTATTAGTATCAATGTTTTATAGTCATCAAGCTTTGTTAGATTCAATCGTTAGTAGAAAAACTCTGTCATTCTCTCTGAACCTTCTGTTGTATATTATGACAACATAATATACAAGATTAATGCCTCTAATGGAAGCATCGTCTCATAGGGATATATTAGAAATAAAGATATTAAAAAAAATTAGGAAGAAGATCCTCTAATATCATGATAATATATTATCATTATATTACAAGAAGTGATATATTAGAAACGAAGATATAAAAAAAAAAGGAAATATTCTCTCCAGAAACCATCGTAATATATTATCATTATATTACAAGAAACGATATAAATATTCACTCCCATCATAGAAACTATCATAATATATTATCATTATACTCTCGATTACAAGATCATGATAACGATTTTCTCTTCATCACAATATTGTTTATATTTACTTTTGATCGACAAATTTCTCACACTTTTCTTGTTTTCACCTAACATGAAAACGAGGCTTCATCAGCGTCCGACCGTAGATAGTTTACGTGAGTGATGGCATGTGGTCGAGGCAAAGTCTGTCATCAATCACATTTAGGTGAGGTGGCCATGAATGCCTTAAATCTAACTTAATTTCTGAAGTTACAACTTTGCCTGCCATTTCCGAAGCAAATCGCCACCACAAATTAATTAGGTGCAGAGCTAAGTTTTATTGGCGACAATGTTATCGATACATGCCAGCATACTGACCAAATGCGGTGATTCACCACGTACGCATTTTTATTGCATTAAAGGATACATACTTGTATTAATTTGCGTGCATGCTTGTTCATCACTCTCAAGCTTTTTTCTTCAAGGCAATGACCATAACGGTGTGCTTGGTTTTCTCTTTGAGGAGATGCCTCGCAACCTTGTCGGCATACCGTGAGAATAGCTCATCGAGTATGGCATCCCCGAAATGATGTGCGATCAAGGATTCCGACACAGCCCGTACACACTTCGCCACGTTCTTCCCGTTCAGTACATTGTCGAATACGATATCGTCGTCGTCGGTGTCATCGAACGGGTCCCAGTTGCACTCAAAAATCTGTGCTTGTTCCAGATCAAATAAACCTTCGTCATGGATCACTGCCTTCACTTCCTGCATTGAGGGTGTATATATTGGCAGATTGAAGGCGTCCAGTTTATCTTCTGATACGATTCCCTGAATTCAATAGACACAAGACTCGGGGTGGTCAGTTTTGTTCTTGCCGCTTCATAGTGGGACAGAAAAGATCGGATATGACGACGCTGAGGAGTTCGAGTTGAAGATTGGAGGTATACGTACCTGTGAGACCATGGCATTAAGGGCCTCCGCTAATAGTCCCCACATATAGCTTAGCCCGCCATTGGCTGGCTCTTTGTTTCTTCTTCCTAGGAATGTTAATACCATTCCCCCTCCGATGCTTAGTTCCATGTAACGAGATTTGAGAAACGTGGAGAAGTCCTTCCGGTGTTGTTCTTGGTACGCATTCACGACCTGGGGTGGGCTGTTCTCTGCAATATAGATGTTGCCCTTGTTCAGCGGAACACCCTGCTCACTCTCGAGACCTTGTGGAACCTAAGACACATAGTTCATGATCAGTGGTAGAACATCAACACAGTGCAACACCGCACGCAGGACGTGAGAAAGCACAGTCGTGATCGACCTGAGAGAGCCACATGAGACAGTAGTTAGAGTGGAAGATGTGAACAGTGTTACGCGGGAAAAGCCTCCCGTAGAAGGAGCCGGGCATGCCCACAACGTAATGAGGCACGAGCAGGTCCCCCTTCTCCTCCTCCATCTTCTTCTCGTATCTTTCCAATGACCGGAAGACATTATTGAAGTCATTTCCCGGGAGGTCGTTCAAGAAGAACTGGATCTCCGGTGGCTTCTGTTCCAGCCTTCGACATAGGTCACCGACGATGCCAAGCACCTCATAGACCACAAGAAAGGTGTTCGGACCCGACGAACAACCGAGGTCGACGACGACCATCCTCTCAGGGAGCAGCGTCTGGTACAACTCTGCTATGGCGGTCTCCAATATGGGCTTCGTTCTATAAAGCGCTTTCTCCTTAATACAAACACAGTAAGCAACTCAGTAAACCGAAGATTGATTAGACTAACAACACTACTTCGAGGAGGACGACTAACTTGAAGTCTGGAATTAGTGGCATAGCTGGTTTCTCCGGCTCCTCCAACCATGTGAAGAGCTTGCTCTACCTTGATGGCCATCTTCTTATCTCTGTCTTTTAAGAGCTTCTCGTGCTTGGCAGCCGCTGAGCTCCAAGCCACAGGGCCAAAACATATATATAGACCGTGATTTCTCGTGTTGTGGTGCAGCATTTACAGCCACAATTGACATACCGTCGGCTTCAGCCAGTCGGACATGGAGTCACTCTTCTTCCTCCCATGTATTGTATGATCAGCAGAAGTACATCAGCATGAGCACAAAACGTGTTACTGGAATTACTAAGTCACACGAGGAACATGTTTTTTACTATGATTAATGTGGAAAAGAAAATGCTACAGAAAAGTTGACATTAACATGGCAAGCATAGACAAATTCTTGCCCGTCGCAATAGAGGTTTGAACGTTCTTTCTCTCAGTCGTATCCCCAGCGTTATTCACGTGGTATCTCATTAACTTGCTACTATTGGAAGATCCCATGGCTCTCCATCGTTGTGAACTGCGGCCCACACATTAGCGTTATTCCTTTCTCTGTTGAAGCAAAAAGGACATGCTCTACAAGGAAAAAAAAAATCGGTAACCAACAAAAGTTATCTTGAAAAAAAAAAATGTCACTAAAAGAATTAGTAATGTTATGAGGTCCATGGTTAAAAGTTTGTGTCTTGAAAAGACACTATTGTCACTAAATTATGGATTTTAATGATAGCTTATTCTATTAAAATTCCGTCACTAAAATGAAATAAACTGATGAAATAATATTTCGACGATACTATTTGGTGATGAATAATTCTGTGACTAAATGTCTTGATGAAAATTTTTAGTGACAACTTGGCGATTTCTGATTAAACAAAAAGAGTAATGATAATTCGTCTATCACTAAAATGTTTGATAAAAAATTTTAGTGACAATTACTTGAATTTGTCACTAATGCGTGTTTAGATGAAAACAATATGAGCGACAGACTATCAACAAATATATATATATATATATATATATATATATATATATTATCAATAATAATTTTCTTAACAACATATCAATATTTAATAATTTTAAAATAATACCAAAATTTTTAATAATAAAAATCCACATTATTATTCAAAGATAATACAATAAAAAAGCTCCCGTCATATCAAAAATAAAAAACAATGCATCCGGCATGAAACATAGAAAAGAGATTTACATGTCTTCATTCTTCGGTACTCTCTCCTACATCATGCATGGGGTCACAATTACTCAATTACATAAAGACAAATCGTAATGTTAATAAAATAAAATGCACGAGAATGAAACTGATGCACAAGCTCCATAATCTTCCTCCTTAATAAACACATTGGAAGAAAAATAGACTTTGGATGGTCTTCAATAGTTTATATGAACATGGCCTTAGTTATTCCACAATTTTTTATTCACTAGTAATTCAATTTATCTTTAGATCTTTGTTATTTATGCCTAATTTTGGAGAGTTGTTAGTTAGGACTTTAAACGGCTGTATTCTTATATGTTTTGTGTTCAGATAAGGTATATAAGCTTACTGCTATAAAGTCTCCACAAATATTTCTCTTTATAAGAAATCAGTTGACAAATTAGAGAAGAAAAAACATTAGCTAATAAAAGAAGAACAAATCACCACTGGGAAGTCCTAAATGTAGGAAAATTGGGCGCGGTGCAGAAAAATCTAAATGTAGGAAAGAGAAATGGTATGCATGCATGGGCACCTAAAATTAGAATGAAAAGAAAGAAAATAGTAAAAAAAATAAAGATTAATTCTAATCTATAGTACTTTGGATTCATCCAAGAAAATCTATTTATATTAGTCAAAAGATATCCCATTAAATCTTATCACCCTCATCTATTTATTTTAATTTTAAATTTTTATCTTTTATTTCATTTAATCCTAACTATTTGAGTTAATCTTATGAAGAACACCATATAAACTTGTGAGCAAAACATTAAAAAAAAAGGGTAAAGATAGGATGGTACCATCAACAGGGCATCCTCATCCCCCAAAAAAAAAGGATTTTGATGGTTACACAATATCAGATAAAGTAAGATACACATCGGAACGAAAAATCCACTTGACAGCGAGTAATTAAACTAGAAAAACAAATGCAGAGGGTAACGAGCACCTTTGGAATATCTTCATTGAGGTGTCTGAAACAAAAGAACGTCAATTACATATATGAAATGTGAGAACAAATAAAATTGCATCTTGGTTTTGTCACGTATAACAAATAGTAATTTGTTTTACGAGGGCTAAACAATCTCATCATGACTTGTTATGAGACAAACAAGAGCAGTCAAGGCAAAAGAATTAAGTTGCATATGACTATATAGCTATGCAACACAGTCCGTAAAAGAGGCTCGTCTGCAGCTTGATCTCGACCAACATCATGGCACAACATATCTTACGGAGACAAACTAAGCAAATCTAAGACAAAAAGGGAGAGAAAGACAGCTCAGTGAGTCCCAAAGGCATCCGGCCTTTAAAAGAATAAAAAGTTGTTTAAAAAGATAAACCGAATCACCCCATTTTGATTCATGATCAAATCAACCACAACCAGGTTGCAAATGACTAACCTTACTTTTGCACCGAAGCTCGCCATCAAATACAAGCAAAATTATATGACCTGCAAAGAATAAAAGCACAAAAGCTCCACAAACTCAACATCATAGTCATGATAACACGATCGAACATCACATAAGTCGTGGGTCACTCGATGGTGATCAACTAATCGAATCTGTTTTTAATATTTACATTAAAAAAGTAAATAAAAAAAACATACATATTAAAATTATAATATATTTAGATGGCATTATAAATATATTTTTTATAATATAATGAAAGAGGTGACAAGTATAACGACAAAAGAGGATGATGAGGATAAAATGAAGTCGTGAATCAAGCTTCTATAACTTCATCAAAATCACAATATTTTCTTAAATCCGGATTGCATAAAATAGATTTCAACATCAAAGAATTGTCTGGTATTTCTTATGAAATTTCAACTTCTTGATCAACCAGAGTACCCCCATGTTCAAGGCTCCTAGGCTGGCAGCTAACAACAAAAATGATTGCTTCATCTGTCTTCTTCTTGACCATCGTATACAGTAGAAAATACACCTTGCCCCAACAGATTAAGACTCGCTATAGTTTGCAGTTCACAATTCAGAAAATAGCTAAGAACTAACTATACATTAAAGTGGTCCATTATTTCTCTCCTGGCATATGCAGAATTGCAGGTATCAGTCAAGTGAATCAATATTTCTACCTCAACAATTTCCAAGATCTTCTTTCGAAGACCTACATGCACCTAAGAAATACAAGCAAGGCGAATCAACTCATCAACAAAAAAACTCTCATTATTCAACCTGAAAGACTTTAAAGACAAAACAAGCAACTCTTTTGGAAGAAACTACTGTGTTGACAATATTACATACTATTCTTTTAACACTGATCAAAATTACTTGCATTTGGCCTCATCCCCATCGAAAAGAGAAATAACATCATCAGTGAACAAATTCACTAAATTTAAGAAAAATTACAGAAAATATTAAACGAGAATGTATGTGATGGATTGTACAAAGACATAAAAAGAGAAGGTAAGCAATGAACCAGCCTTATGATGTACTCAAAATGGATGTAGGAACCATTTTCTTCTATGTACTGAATCAAAGAAACTTGCATATCAGATGACTAGTATAGAAATTCAAGGAAACCTGAATATGCATCAAGAAAAAATATTTCAAAAACCCACAAGATCATAAAGAAAGAAGTAAAATTTCGAATCCGTTATATATATACACACACACACATTTTAGAATGAAGAACCAAAATACATGCTTTTATTCTTCCTCCCTAGTGAAGGTTGATATATCCAACTAAGATTTTGATCAATTCATATAATAAATAAAAATATGTTGGTAGGCAGTTATCACTTCTGCAATAGAACTTGGTACTTTATCCTCATCAAGTTGTAACATCTCTATGACTCAAGTGCATGCTGATGTTTGATTGCACTGCTCACTCTATTCCATCATGCTTAACAAAACCTTTAAGACATGTTGAAAATAGAAATTGAAGAAAAAATCGAAGTAGCATATCTAGTCCTTGTATGTGTACACATGAGCATGTAGGATAACCAAAAAAACAATTACATTCTTTGTCCATGACAGGATGCCAGTGGTCCTATGATTAATGACCAGATTATGCATGGACTATAGGTGCTCCAAAGCATATCAGAATAAATAGCATATCATCATGAAAAGATTTAGCAGGACAGAAGTATCATATGCTTCAATACTACTATATAGTTTTTTATATGCCAATATCAATCAATTTCCACATCCTAAAGTTGAATCATCCATTATGTATAGTGTACACGAGCATAAGTTTCCATAACATCGCTACATCTAAATTTTATTGACAATTAGACATAATTTGCCCTGGAAAAAATATTAGAATATATATATGAAGTATTGAGACCCCAATTTAAAAATAAATATATCTGAAAATACAAGTGCAAGACGATTAAGAGTGCATTTAAAGAAATGTGAAAAAGAAGTGGAAAAACGAAGATTCTAAATCGAAAGATTTGAAGCACAAAGCAGAAGCACAATTTGAAGGCATCTAATATTTAAGGTTCAATTCAATATATATTTAATTTACATCCTCTATTCGAAACAAAAATCATCTCGCTCATATTTATCCCTTTGATCAATCTTGTGAACATACTTCAAATTGGGTTGCTCGTCCTTCAGTAATGTGTTTGACTAGAAGCATGGATGATCCGATGATGACTTGCTGCGTTGGGAGGTTCTCTGCCTTTATGATTTGAGCCTTCCAAGTCTTCGTTATTTTAGTTTAGGCATCAACCATGGGTTAGCAGCGGTGGAAGCCATCTTTCCATGAACGGAAGGACTAGAAAAAGAAGTAAGTGGATTCAAATCCTTCCTAAACACTACTTTGTTAGTAGTCTAGTGGAGATTATATTGCTTCAGGACTACAATCCACCTTTTCATGGCCAAACTAAAAGACATCCAGAATTGGATTTAGGGTTTCAAAGAGGAAATCTTATAAGCGATGGAGAAGGAAGAATTCAGCTTCTGCGACAGGAAGGATGAGGGAGAGAGAGACGAGGAAGATTTAGCCTCATACCAGGATGTCGTGGTTCACTCACCCCCTGACCGTCATTCATCACCTGTGTCGACCGTAGTCGTTTGCCCGCCGTCAAACATAAATAGGGACATCAGCGTCGTGCTCGTGAGAGAGGATGAATTCTGTTATTATCTTCAGAGATTTCTCCAATGGCAGCATGCTTTCCCCCGATAGGGTTCACGAAGGTCGCACATCCTATCTAGAAACTCACTCGATGAAACAGTCGATGTTTCCTTCTATGAGGTTGAGTTGAATCTAATTGATCTTTACCGTAGTATTAGATGACGTTGATCATTTGTAATCGTACGGTGCAAATAATAATACCTCTTATTATATATATATATATATATATATATATATATATATATATATATATATGAGGTTGAGTTGAATCTAATTGATCTTTACCGTAGAATTAGATGATGTTGATCATTTGTAATCATACGGTGCAAATAATAATCCCTCTTATTATATATATATATATATATATATATATATATATATATATATATATATATATATATATATATATATATATATATATATATATGAGGTTGAGTTGAATCTAATTGATCTTTACCGTAGAATTAGATGATGTTGATCATTTGTAATCATACGGTGCAAATAATAATCCCTCTTATTATATATATATATATATATATATATATATATATATATTAGTGATAAAGTACCTGTTGTTGCTAATGGAGGTTTTAGTTACTATACTAAAAATATTTATCAATTAAAATTTGAAATTGAACCATGCCATGTCATCCTTCGTCAAACATCTTATCATTTAGATATGTTAATTGAGCATTACACTCACGACTTTGATTACTATCTCAAATAATTATTTAGGTCGAACAAAGTTGATAGGCCAATTAGCCCATCAAGTTTCGATCATGATATTTGATATTAGAATCAATCTAATACTGATCTAATACTTGAGCATGGTTAGAAAATTCAAGTAGAAAAATAGTATGGAGTTGAAAAATTATTACAATATAAAGCTACCATTAGGTTATGCTTTATATTCATCATTCTAAGATTTGATGCTATACTCAGAATTGAATAACTCTCAAAATTCAGCATATTCATACATGAGAATTGGATTACCAATTCCTTTCGTGTGATGGTATGTGGCTAAGGCAAAGTTTACGGTGAGGACTACAAATCAACCAGTTTTAGGTGGTCATAGATGCCTAAATCTAAATTTATAAAGATAATTTTTCATGAATAAAAAGATTATCTATAGATAGAGTCAGGAGACTAAGAGTTGGATTATCTATTCCTCTTGAGTGATGGCATGTGGACGAAGAGGCAAAGTCCGTCATGTGCACTACAAATCATCCAGCTTTAGGTGGTCATGGATGCCTAAATCTAATGACCTTTCAGGAATAAGCAGGATTTTGCCTGACATTTCTGCAGCAAATCAACACCACATGTTAATCAGGTGCAGAGCTAAGTTTTATTGGCCATAATGTTACCCATACATGCCACGATAATGTGAAGTCAAATGTGCAGCAGACCAAACGTGGTGATTCACAATGTACGTATTTTTATTGCATTAACGGATGCATACTTTTCTACATATGAATTTGCATCAAGTTTTGCGTGCATGCATGCTTGTTCACTATCAAGCTTTTTTCTTCAGGGCAATGACTAAAACGGTGTACTTGGTTTTCTCTTTGAGGAGATGCCTCGCAACCTTCTCGGCATATCGTACGAATAACTCATCCAGTATGGCGGCGCCAAACTGATGTGCAATCAAGGATTCAAACACAGCCCGTATACACTTCGCCACGTTCTTCCCGTTCAGTATATTGTCTGATACAGTATCGTCGTCGTCGGTGCCATCAAACGGGTCCCAGTTGGATTCAAAAATCTGTGCTTGTTCCAAATAAAATAAACCTTCGTCGTGGATCACTGCCTTCACTTCCTGCATTGATGCCCCATAAATCGGCAAATTGAAGGTGTCCACGTTGTCTTGTGATATGATTCCCTGAACTCAATAAACAATGACTCGTGTCAGCTCTCTTCTTTAACCTTGCGAAGGAAAAACAGTGTTCTCACTATTCCTTAAGGTGAAGATTTGAGGTACCTGCGAGACCATGGCATTAAGGGCCTCTGCGAGTAGTCCATATAGAGAGCTTAACTCGCCATTGGCTGGGTGTTTGCTTTTTCTTCCTAGGAATGTTAATACCATTCCCCCTCCGATGCTTAGTTCCACGTAACGAGATTTGAGAAACGTGGAGAAGTCCCTCCGGTGTTGTTCTTGGTATGCTTTCACGACCTGGGGTGGGCTGTTCTCTGCAATATAGATGTTGCCCTTGTTCAGCGGAACACCCTGCTCACTCTCGAGACCTTGTGGAACCTAAGACACATAGTTCATGATCAGTAGTAGAACATCAACGCAGTGCAACACCGCACGCATGACATGAGAAAGCACAGTCGTGATCGACCTGAGAGAGCCACATGAGACAGTAGTTAGAGTGGAAGATGTGAACAGTGTTACGCGGGAAAAGCCTCCCGTAGAAGGAGCCGGGCATGCCCACAACGTAATGAGGCACGAGCAGGTCCCCCTTCTCCTCCTCCATCTTCTTCTCGTATCTTTCCAAAGACCGGAAGACATTATTGAAGTCATTTCCCGGGAGGTCGTTCAAGAAGAACTGGATCTCCGGTGGCTTCTGTTCCAGCCTTCGACATAGGTCACCGACGATTGCAAGCACCTCAGAGACCACAAGAAAGGTGTTCGGACCCGACGAACAACCGAGGTCGACGACGACCATCCTCTCAGGGAGCAGCGTCCCGTACAACTCAGCTATGGCGGTCTCCAATATGGGCTTCGTTCTATAAAGCGCTTTCTCCTTAATACAAACACAGTAAGCAACTCAGTAAACCGAAGATTGATTCAACTAATAACACTACTTCGAGGAAGACGACTAACTTGAAGTCTGGAATTAGTGGCGTAGCTAGTTTCTCCGGCTCCTCCAACCATATGAAGGGCTTGCTCTACCTTCAAGGCCATCTACGTATCTGTCTTTTAAGAGCTTGTCTTGCTTTGGCATCCGCTGAGCTCCATGCTACCGGATCAGATCATCTAATAGGCCGTGATAATAATATTTCTCTCACCATCTCTTTCGGCGTCAATAATAGTATACTTTATCGTGTCGTCAGTCATCCTGTCCGGAGCACGTGGAGTGGCATGTCCGTGTTTATCTTCGTTTGGTTGTTGCCTCACGTGGTCCAGCACTTATCGATACAGTGATGTAAAATGTTTATATGTAACGTGAAAAAAAATTGTATGTTAGGATTGAAATCAAATAATATTTATATTAATTTATATGATATATATTTTTTAATGTTATCTAAAAAAGATCTTCATGAAATTTGGGTATTGTTTTTATATCAAAAAACTATTGTCAATCTATAAGGAGAACTAAACTCTCGTTGTAAAGAAACTATAATCTCTTAATTGTGTCCTTTATGACATGCATCATATAGCTCCAGAGATCTTGTTTATTTATAAGTGAGAGTAGATAGTCTAAAATAAATTATTAGGAAAGTTCTTTTCATCAAGGACATCATATAAGAAATCATACTATAATATGCAGCCAACGCAATCGTCGCTACGTCACAATCGTGGAAGACAATTATACAAAGAATCTCACCAGATTGATAGAAAGATAAATCGATAATACAAGAATTATTCAAACATCGTAAATCAAAAAACAATAGATATAAATATATGATATGCTATATGTAACGTACAAAAACTTTTATGCTAGAATTGAAATCAAATAACATTAGATTGGTTTTTACGATATATACATTTCGATGTCATATAAAAAAGATATCCGTGTGATCTGATCATCATCTTTAAATCCAAAAACCTACTATCAATTTGTAAGGAAAAATTGACTCTCTTTCTCATATTGAGAGAAAAACCTGTAATCTCTCAACTGAATCCTGCGTCATATAGCCTGTAGAGGTCCTGTGATGAGAATAGAAGGTCTAAGATAAGTTATTAGGTGAGTTTCTCCTATCAAGGACATCCCCCAAGAATTTCTCTGATAACATGGATTTATTTATATTAATTTATTTTTATCATCAAAATTTAATTAGTTTTATTATATATCTTATTCAATTATAAATGATTAAATAATCTAACACAATTACAGTTGACATGAGTCACTCTTCTTCCTCCCATATTTTACGATGAGAAAAAGTACGTCACCAAGAGCACAGAAGGTGTTTCTGGAGTTACAAGTCACTAGGAACATGTTTCTGGCTATGGAAAAGAAAATGCTACAGAAAAGTGATCATTAACATGGAAGCATGGACAAATTCTTGCCCCTCGCAATAGGTTGAATGTTCTATCAGTCGTATCCCTAGCATTTTTAACATGGTACCTCGTAAACTTGCTGTTTTTGAGAGATCCCATTGCCTCCATTGCTGTGAACTGCAGACAAAACAGCTGCTCAATTTGTATTCGACTCTCAATAGATTTCCTTTCTCTGTAGCAACAAAAAGACATGGAAGCATAGACAATTGACAGTAGCCAACGTGACAGATCACCGACACAGATATGGATGGTATATAAATGTCAGCCTTACTAAGATCAGACAAAGTCTGACCGATAAGTATAAATAATTCATGATGGCATTATCAAATGGATATGAATTATAATTTACGTAATAAAATCAACTTTCTGAGTCACAAATCAGAACATACGACACAAGATGAGTATATTCATATATGGATACATTTAAAGACAATGTTTATATATGACATACAGGAAAACCTTTGATTGATAAACCTCTTTAATTGAAAAATAAAAATCATCCACAGAGCTGCTTGTGGATCTTTCAAAATCCCTGTGATATTGCTATGATCTTCTGTGTTCTAACTCCATATCTCTATTGACACATCATGATGTTTATCATAATGTTATATTATTGCATTAGTTGTTAGTTCTCCAATATGAATAATACACAGTTGATATATCGTCAGCTCGAGCCAGTTGGACATTACAAGTCACCGGGTCGTGCTGCTCGTGTACTAATAGTAATTAAAGTGCAAGAAACATGGAGTCTCTCTTCTTCCTCCTATATTTTATTATCAGAAGAAGTACATCAACCTGAGCACAAATGGTGTCGCTGGAATTACAAGTCACGAGGAACATGTTTTTGGCTTTGATTAATCTGGAAATGAAACTGCTATAGAAAAGTGATCATTAACATGGCAATCATCGACAAATTATTGCCCTTCGCAATAGGTTGAACGTTCTTTGTATTAGACACATCCCTAGGATTTTGAACATGAGATCCCATGGCTCTCCATTGTTGTGAACGGCAGCTGACTGACACATTAGCTGCTCAATCTGCATACTTCTTTTTTTAAAGCCTAAAAAATATATAGAAGAATATGTCAGTTAGGCTAATTATTAAATTTTTTTTATAATTTATCGTAAGATTTTAAGTTCAAATTTCATCTTCATTATTTATTATTTATAAGGAAAAGAAAACATGAAAGCATAGACAATCAACATTAGCTTGTTCAGTGACAAATCACCAATATATATGTATATATATATAGAAACATTATGCTATTTTACGTATTGTTATATTATTGCTTGATAGTGGTGGTATTTGAATTATGCACAGTCTAAATGTAATAGAAATAATTATTTGTTTAAAAAAATACAACTTGGGGATAATTAAAACTGGAGTGTTATATGTGACATATTATGCTAAAGGCCCTTAACACCTGCATGTTCTAAAATATTTACATAGATTCATTAAGAGTTAGATCATGTTTCAAAGAAACCTAAAGTCAGTTCTTGGGCTTCATCAATTCATCAAAGTCCACAAGCCTATGAACAGACATTGCAAAATGAGCCAAGCTAGTTTGCCAGGAGATGGTTTCGAATGATGTGTGATATGAATGACATTTACTTAAACCATAATGTGGTGCTTGCTCCACATGTACGCCCATTTGGTTCATGTTTATCTCAAATTGAAGTGGAGGCATACCTAGTAAAATTTATTCGATTCTTAAGTTAATTTTAGTTTAGAGGGTTTGACTAAACATCAACTTTGCATAAAACCAAATGCACCAAAGAACTTTAAAGTGAGATCTTTTATAGTGTGGTATAGGACTATTGTATTTAGAAGTTGTAGGTTAGTTACACGCTTCCTTGAAACATAAATATAATGTCGAATTCGGAGAATGATGGGTAACGATTGACTGAGTTGGCATTTAGTGTAAGAGACATCATATCACTCGAAGGGTGATTAGGTGTTGGCTAATTATATTAGGTACCAAAGCAAAAAATCTTATGTTTAAATCCAGTCATATAGTATCTCTGATCCATTCAAATTAATCGTGTGATTGATGTTGCAACTATCTATCCTTAAAACTCAGATATCAGATTCCCCGCAGGAAAAACACCTTTACAATGACGAATTGGATTATAACGTCGAGTAGAATGCCTGTGGGAATGCCAACGACGAGCCCTTCGTACTGGTCCATTCTGAACCCAATTATTAAGATGGCGGGGAGGTGAGTCCAACCATTATGGATCCCTATCAATGTCGAATTTGGACTGGTCGTTGATTCCAGTGGTCCTGAATCCAATTAATGCCCTGCGCCAATCTGGTCCCGGTGGTCCTCCATCTCTCTCCGTCTCCGTCGCGTCAGGCCGGGCCACGTCTAGGTCGCTCAATGGCGGACTAATTACAGCAGTGTTTGCTGTTGCAGGGTCAGATCCACATCATGCCCCGTTCATCATCCGTCTCTCTCGGTGGAACAGCAGATGATGCTGTGCCTTGGTGCCGACTTGATTCGTGCTGTGATCGTTGCATCAAACACGGTTGCATGTTCCTATTGTTGGCATTCGCCACGTCACGAAGAGACGTGAGGCAGTGTCCAAGGTCGCCGTCTCCTACTGTTACCTCACGTGCATGGTGCATGCATGTACCGTTGGGGTTTCTTTCTGAGCCCCCCTCCCCACGAGTTGTTGTCGCTCCGTGGCGTACATCACACGCCCACATTAGTCAATCTAATATTAGATTAATCTTCTCGAGTTTGCATTAAATGGAGCCCAGGAGGGCCCCACTTGGAGGCACGGGGACGGTCCAAGTCAGGATGGCTTTGTAGTGGCGTTTCGTGTAAATATAAGCCAATTAGGAGGGCCTTTGTGGCGGCCATATTTTTCTTTATGACAGCTGAGGCGGTGGTACTTTGAACATATATCCGATAAAAAGGGAAGGGGAAGGGATGGGAATCCCCAAAACATTGGGCCCCACATGAATGAAGGTGGCATCTCCATTTCAACCCCATGATGCGGTGTGGCCCAAAGCAAAAAGGGGTTGGGATGAGCAATGCATGAGAAACTTGTTGTTCTGACATATGAATACATCATATTATTTACCTATGATCTGACACATGATTAACCAATACATAATCGATGGATCACAGTATTAATTATAAATTATTTTTTTTTATAATTAGTTATCCTTAATATTTCGAACTTTATATTTTTTAAAATTATATAAAATCTTTAATATTTTTAAATTTTAATCTTATAAAAATATCTTTTTAACAGATAGGAATCTCAATATAATTTTTAAGAGTGTAAGAATCGAATGATTAATTTCAAAAATATTAAATATATGCAAAAGTTACAGAATAGTTCTCCGGAGGAAATCTAATCTTGCTTGTTGAAAGCTTGAGATCAGCGAAGGAAAGCTGCCAAACCCTATAGTCAACCTGGCGTTTGTGCTGTATGAGAGTGCTTGACATCTTCCACCTTTTGTCTCAATGGAGATACAAAGCCACCTGATTCCTCTTCGACTCGCAGGCAAAGGCAAGAAAGTTTATTGTCCTCGGTATGTCTTCCAAGAAGGCAGTGCATGTGCCTTGCAAGCTATTACATCAATGTTTCTCCACTCTACCAGCATTCTAAATCCAGCTTCAATTTCAAATACTATCTAAAGTTAAGTTATGTGAATCAAATTGATCTGACTGCATCTTTAATCTAAAAAAAAAAATAATTTTATAAAATTATAAAGCACTAAAAAAAGTATAATCTGTAACATTTAGGAGGTTATGGTTTGATTCCTTAGTCTCGAAGGTAACACTCTAAAGAATAAAAATATCCTATTTATGCAAATAGGATAGTTTGGTCATTTCCCGGACATTCTAATAATCGATAAATTCTTACTAATTTCACCAACAAAGTAAGCATGACTGCAGGAGTGTATGCTACATTTCATACCAGACATTTCTGCAGTCCTAAAATATAAAGAAGAAACAGCATTCTAGAAAGATGTGGGATCTGCTAAGAAATTGGTGTGTGAATGGGTTGACCTGAGTCTTAACCTGCACAAATTAAGACCTTACATTCATAGTCTGTAATTTGTACAGAAATTTCCCACAAGTACTATAAAATTGAGAGGCCAACAGTTCTTTAGATCAGTAAAGTAATAGGTAAAGACACAGTAAATTAATACCTCACATTAATATCTCTCTCTAGAGTTCAAAATGTGAAGGCAGAGTTAAAAGCAAAATGAGGAGAGGATGACTGAGAGAAAAAAAAGAGAGGGTTAATAAAAAGGCCATGGACTCTGAAGTCTCTCGTAACGTTAGGATGCAGAGGATGGAGAGAGAGTGGGGACGGACAACAGGAATGCTAGTAGAGTAGGTATAGGAAAGGACAGCTCCTTGAAATCCCCATTTCCTTTGCTTCCTCTCTCTCTCTCTCTCTCTCTTAGTCGTTATACGAGACTGCTTTGGGTGGAGGACCGGATGCCTTGGATGTGCGAGTGGGTGGTGCTTTGTGATCTTCTATTTCTTCCTATCCATTAATTGTGAACATTGAAAGGGAGGAAGAAAGTCTCTCTCTACTGTCATCTCAGTTTCCATCTCTGCGGCTTCTTGGCACTCCACTCGCCCACCCAGCTCGACCCAGCTAGATCCGCTTAACATCCTTCGGTATCCATGAAAAGGTATGGCTTGCTGGTGAAAGCTGAGATGCGATGTCGTGCATTTTTTCTTCTGCTGTTAAAGGGCTGATTGTTGTTGCTCTCTAATCCCATAGGTATCTTCTGAGGATTCTCCGGTGTATGCTATTTCCTGCAATTTCTTTCAATCTCTCTCCCTTTCCTCGCTTTGTAATGGGTCGTATTTCCTCCGACTGAAGGGAGAGATCTAATATAGGAATCGTTTCTTCAGATTTACTGTTGCCATCCGTCAAAGATTTATGGTGAGCTTCTCATCTTTCTCGCATCGTTTTGCTTTCAATATCTGCTCCTCCGGATCTCTCATGTCATTCTGAGATCCATCAAAGAAACACCCTTGACGAGATCTGTGTGAAATCCCGTCCCTCTCTATTCTTCATACTTCTCCGTGAACTCCCTTATTACTTCTTTCGAAGTTTTTCTTCGCACACGAGGAGCTTCTCTTGAGCTTTTGCTTCTCCTTGTGGTTTGTGCTGGTGTATGACACCTGCTTGACTTGAAGAATACTTTCCCATCCCTGTTTATGTCCTCATCATTTCATGTGATGGGTCTTTGATAAAGTCTCGTTTCCTCCTCCATCCTTCTCCTCTGCCTGATTCGATCGTGTTGATTCTGCTGCACAGCTTTTTGAAGGGCTTTTATGTGTTCACTTCTTTCATCACATAAAATGACACTTGTGTAAGTTCCAACTTTCATTTGACCTTGGATTCCTCTGTGTATAGGAGGCCTTTATGTAGCCTGATCTAACTTCGCTGATTTCAAACCCATGAATCTGGTCTCATGTGTACATGAAATAATGGTCCACAAGTCTCCATCTTGTACTGTGGGTTCATATTTTCTTCACTTATAAGTTCATGTCTTTCCTCTTAGCTTGATTGATATCTATTCCTATCGTTTTGCAGGCATCAAATTAGTTGAAGAGAGGATAAAAAGGGTGGTCGGTCTCCTGTTGTGTGTTAATTCTCCCTTTTTTCCTTTGAGGGGTTATTTGGGAGCTGAAACCCTTTGTTATGCTGGAGACTACGCCTAAGCATAGGAGAAGACCCTGTGGCAGTACAGCTTTTGGGAGAGTACTCCTGCTGAAAGATCCGGAGACAATTGAGAGGCCCTTCTTCAGATGTTATCCACTGAGAACCCTCCAGACCCTGCATGTTCCTCCAAGCTTTCAGCAGTGAGAACTAATGCGAGATCTTCTTACACAAGCCTTCCCTCCCAAGAGGAAGATCCTGTAGTCCTCGAAGAGAGAACAGCCCCCAATTTCTCTATCAGGTAAAATTGCTTTCTGCGAAGATGTTGTTGGTGTTTCATACCCTTCTTTCTTCATAGAAACACTCCTCTTAATACTTCAATTACAAACATCATTTGTGTTTCTTAAGTTGTGAATTAGCTCTTTTCCATATTGTTCTTTCTTTGGAAGTTGCTTTTGGTGGGCATGTAAATTGTTCTGCTTTATTCGTTCGGCCTCTGGAGATTTATCAAGCGTATGATTATTGGATTCTCTTTTGTGATCTCTTAACTCTCTAAAATGTGTTTTAAACAGTGAAATGCTATCTGAATTTGAGGATGACAACGCTTATAATTTTTTATTCATAATACAGTTTGTCTATGATGTGGGCTAAACATGTCATGATATCTGATGAAAAAGCTATCCTTTTTTTGTTACGAGTGACCCATATTGAACATGCATAACTTGTGAGCTCTGTGCCTAATTCCTTGATTACAAGGAAGCTAAACAGCGGGGTTAGGATTTGTATATTAGAATAAGTTCATCGAGAAGCTTTGTCAACAAGAACAGGTCTCATTCTCATTATTTGGTCTGCTTGTGCTTCATTCTGAAACATGAAATTTAGAATTCTGATTGCTTCTCAGTCATGGAAATTTGTGACTTAGGAGAAAAATATTAAGTTTATCTGATGTGATTGATTCAGAGATTATGTTTTTACATCACGGAGCAAAGGGATTGAAGCTTCTTGGCCATTTGCACCACAGTTCTTGCAACTTTGCTTGAAGCATGGCGTCAATGATCTATTGCCACCCTTTGAACACCCTGATATAGTGAGAACCCAGAGTATTGGCGAGGTAGAAGAATCTGTCCAATCTGCTGCATGTTCAAAGCCTGAAAAACTTGCAATACATTCTTATGTTCTTGAGCCTACAGATCCTGTTCCTTCTGACGGAGAGCTTGTTACCATCCAGCAGGAGTCGGTCTCGACCTTACAGGAACTGGTTTTAGACTGTCTGGATCCAACTATACATTCGTCACCTAAAGATGCGAAGTCTACATTTTATGAAGGATTTAAAGCGAATAAACTGAGCCATAGTGATGTCGGAATTGCCTTGACAGCAAGAACATCTCAACAAGCCGAAGTGATTTCAAGTCAGATCGACATCCTTCCTTGTTCAATATCTCAAAGTGGAAATTCTGTCAAAACACAGTTTCAGCCAGAGTTTAGTGATCCTAGCCATAACCTTGAAAAGTTTGGTGAACCTTTGGAAAAGAACAGGTTGGTACCCCAATTGGGTACCATTTTGGAGACTAGCCAGGCAGACCACCTTGTAAATAATCCTGGCATGATTATGCATCCTATGGCTTCAAAGGTTTGCCCTGTTTGTAAGACATTTTCTTTCACTTCAATCACCACTTTGAATGCTCACATAGACCAGTGTCTCTCGATGGGGTCTAATTGTAAGGAGGTGGTGAATCATGTTGCCAAATATACAGTAAAGCCGAGGAAGAAGAGGTTGATGGTGGATATCTATGCCACTGCTCCCTGCTGTACTCTTGAGGATCTTGATAAAAGGAATGGTACAAACTGGGCTTCTGAATTGGCTCTAATAGCAGCACCAATTAACAAGGTTGGTACTCACAGCAAAAGAACAGAGGTGTCACCAACTAATTCTACACATGATGGAAATGGAACAGTTCATGTTGATTCATGTGGTGGAAAACTTAGTGTTTTATCTATGTTTAATGAACAAACATTATCAAGCGAGAACTTTGAGCTGAGGAATCATGCAAAGGAGTCAAAGGAAAGCATGGGATTTTTGGCCAGCAAGAAAAATAATTTTGCACCAGAGCACTTGAAAAGTATGAATTCAGAGGCACAAAAAGAGCAATTGATCTCATTCGATATGTTGCCGAAACAGGTATGTGTTTTCTCCATGGAGAAATATCTGTTGCATTTAAGTTCTTGTATCAGCACTTGCCATTGTTCATGTTTTTTATCAGCAAAAGAAAAGAAAAGAAAAACTATGTCACTAAATTCTGAAGAATCTCGGATATATGAAGTTCTATATCTTTATCATGGTAAACAATTTTTCACATGATCAAATTATAGATCTATTAAACTCTGAGGCAACATCAATCCAGTGTAATTTCAAAACCATCTAATTCAGTGGTCTTTAGTATTGCTCAAGGCACTCTTTTGATTTATTTGGAGTTGCAAATGATGTGCATTTTATGTAGCAACAAGTAATTACTTGCTATAAATTTAGCGTGCTTTTCTAGAACTGATATAAGATCTTGTTCACACTTACTTTTCCTGTCTAACAAGTTATAAATATCGTAAGCTTAATCTGTCTATGATTTTGCGTACAAAATATGATTTTTTGTTAATCCTGAATTCCATGTCGTAGCCATATTGCAATTTGATAGCGTGAGTTCTATGATGATAATCAGATTCAAGCTGCAGCTGAAAAAGATTGCAGAACAGAGAGTCATCAAAAGAATGCCAAATCCCCATCTCATGTATCAGATTCAAGAGTCCATGACAAGAGCATTGCATCTGCAACTATAAAACAGTGGGCACGCTCTAGGCGCTCAGATATCCTGCAAAAACGGACCAGAAAAGGCAACTGTAGTAAATTGGATGATATGATACCCATTACTAG
The DNA here is from genome assembly GCF_036884655.1 of Musa acuminata AAA Group. NCBI lineage: Eukaryota > Viridiplantae > Streptophyta > Magnoliopsida > Zingiberales > Musaceae > Musa > Musa acuminata. Next base: position 32,764,669 of record NC_088344.1, on the reverse strand, counting down.
GAGCACGCAGATCACCAGTGTCCAACCAGATTCGGGCAGATCTACTGATATGAAAACACAGCCCCTGAAACTCCCTAGGTTGTCTGAAAACATGACTGGTTCTCCAAAGACAAATAGAGTTGGTTTCCTGCATAATGCAGTCTGCAGCATGGATGAAAGGAAGAGAGAGTCACCAGAGCTGCCTTCCTCAAGTTCCAGATGGCCTTCCAAAGGTGCTGGTTCAGCAAATGGACTTATCTTGAAATTATCAAGATCGTCGGGTCACTTCACATGTTCATCAATAATGAAATCAAAAGAGACTAACACTGGGACTCAAGAACACTTTGATAACACTTCTAAAAGGAAAATGGTTATTTCGAAGAGCTGTTCAATGCTGAGGGACCGAAGAAGTCCAACTTTAAAGAAGAATGTCATGGTTAAGAGACCATTTTGTTTGGAAGCAAGGAAAGTCAGGGCAATTGAGAAACAATCTATTTTCAAAAAGTTTCATAAGCACAGAACTATTTTGAGGACTGGTCAGAAAGGACTCCCACAATCTAACAATGCAGGAGTGTGTAGTCCTACTGATAATACTCACCTTCTCAGAAAAAAGGTAAAAAGGACGCTGAGATCTCATCAATCTTATACGCCAGGGAGTATTACAAAGATCGGAGAAGGAGAGGTCATGAATGAAGTGTTGCCAAGCAGAGAAAATATTAGAGAATATTCAAGCATAATGGAACAGCAGGTAAATAATAGTTTAGAAAACACGACTTCAGGAGCTCAAAGTCTTGATACTGAAATTGAAACTTCAGGAACGCAAGTAGCGATCGTTGACTCTGGAGATTATGTGACTAAAACTTGTGTGGAAGAAGCTGTTTGTGATCCTACTGCTTATGACAATGTGAACTCAGAAAAGACCGAACCACGTTTGAGTACCCAATCACATTCTTGTTCATGTGAAGAAGATGTACAGCCTATATCTGAAAGTGAAGCCGGTGCAGAACAACCGAAGCAAATATGCGATGATCAGCAGAAGTTTCTTGGCAATGGATCCTCCAATGAAATTGGAAACCAAGAGATTCCAATGGCCGATGTCCGAGGGACAAAAGATTCTTGTGCAATTCAGCCTAAAGAATGCCACACTGATTCTAGTTCAGTTCAAGAATCTAGTGATTGTTTGACAAGTCATGGTGATGTGGACCTCGAACTCGCTGAAAAGGGCTCATCTATAAACTCTGTTAGAATAGCAGCAAGTCATATCGAGAATTTGGATAGCAAAGGGGAACCATCCGGATCATCTGTTTCAACTGTTTCAGCTGTCTCTTTACCATCACCGACGGATTCCAAATCTCAAAACTTCGAGACAGAACCAACGTCCAGAGCCATTAGTGACCAAGATAATCTACATTTTGCAATTCCATCTGCAGGAAGGGCTGAAGCAACTCGATATTTAAACATGGAGAAGAGAAAACAAGAAAAAAGGGGAAGTGTGCCAGATAAAGAACCTGATCGGTGTTTGGATGATAAGTGTTTCTTCTACTCATGTAAGGAGAGTCTTAGCAGAGATTCCGAAATATGCTTAGAAAATAGCATTGCCAGGACTACCAAGTTGAAGTGTGTACCCAACTTGTGCATCGGCCCCAGAAATTCTTCCTCTTTCAGTATCTACGAAAATCATACAAGCAATGCAGTGGTGAACTCAAAAACTGGACCGCCTAATCAGTTCGCTTCCGCGAAGAGTTCACTAGATCCAACTTGTGACAGTACATTGCCTCAGACTCAATCTGTTTCCAGTCCTACACTAAGATTGATGGGTAAAAACTTAGTGGTGATGAATCATAAAGACCTTGTGCAACCTCAAACTACTGCATTGGATTGCACACAACAGGTGAATCTTCATAGAAATGGATGTACTTCCACCAACAATCGCTTGAAGCAGGAGAATTTTCTATACCAGCACGGTCAGCTTTCAAGTGGGTCTCCATCCTTTGGCCCAGCTTTACTAATGAGCGATCACCACATGTCCCTAAATTTACATGTCACCCCGGTCAGTGGCTTTGCATGGACTCCACTGCAGAATGGTTATCCAGCAAAACCTGATCAACAGACTCAGCAGAGGAACTCACATAAAAAGCTCAAGTCATCTCATAGTATAATGGACAAGGTGATTGTGATCGATGACTCTCCGAAGCATCAGACTGATGCAGAAGTCTCCTTATCAGCTTCAGCAAGCACTCTGCCTCTGACTCCATCAGAGAGACCAGTCACCTGTTATCCACTACAACAACAAATTAGAGATTATCCGAGACCGTTGCTTCCCAATGTATATTCAAGTGCCAATTCCAGTTTCATGAATCAAGGAATCGAGAAGGGTCCTTTCATGTCAAGCCCCACCTTGTTCCAGTTTCCTATAGCTCAAAGGGGACCTTCGATGTGTTACGAGCGGACCCTGCATTAATCCTACTGTTTAATATATGCATAAACAGGTTTTCACCTCAACTTTCAGGATGCAGTTATCTTCATTGTCTGTGGAGGCCAAGCAACCTCCAAGAATTGCCGCCTGATACAGCAAGAAGGCGACAACCCGATCAAAGGAATCAAGCTGGGGAAAAGTTTGTGATCAGAGTTCCAAAATAGATCAGCATGTACTTAATTTGCTATTCTGAAGCTCCAATAGGCAGAAAAGCAGAAGAGTTTCCTTTCTTTACAGTTGCAGTGCATCAACTTTTATACAAATTGTGAATAATCATGCACCAACTTGTTCTTCTAATGAGGACTACAGGTTTGTTTGGACTGTATATATTTTGGCTACTTGAATCACTAACTTTTGCTCATTGGGGAAAAGAAAAGGAACAAAAAAACTGGCTGGTCATTCACTTGGTTATTTTCTTTTGTAATTATGAAAAAAATATTGGTATTTTATATAATGAAAAATGTTATAAACAATTGAAACTATTAGGATAAGTAAGATTATGTCAAATTGCATATGCAATATCATGAGCAAATTATTAATTTCTTCATGTTAAATTTTATTAGAATTGTGGGGGTCTTACCTATCTTATTTCTATATATGAATTTGTTTACTATGTTATTTGCATGCTTATTGACAATATTTTGAGTATATATATCAATTAATTAAATGTATGATTTATGATTACATGTGGATGATAAGAAATTAAAAAAATTGACATTCGACTATATAATTTATTATGACATAAAAATAAAAAGACTATTGTCCTGATATCATTGAGAAGAATATGTTAATTTATAATAGGTTTTCTACCAATGAAAACTTGATCATTTGAAAGATATTCAATGTGATAATAATAAACTGATTGATCGACCAAGGAGTATATTGAAAAATAAAAAAAATACAATAATGCATAAATGAAGTTTAACTCCGATCTTTATCTTATGGTGAATTTTAATTGCTTATGGTGAATTTTAATTACTCTTATGTAGTGGTGAATAAAGGGTTTTTAACTCTAAAAAAGACTTGAAGTAAAATTTTATGTGAGATGTGATAATCTCTATATAACAATAGATAGGGAATTGGACAATCTCTAAAAGTTGTTATGAAAAATTAAAATTTATGAATGATCATTAATGCATAACATCAAGACTAATTATATGTATGATGTGCAATAGTAGAAATCTGAATAGAAAAACATAATTCAAGACCTAATTTACTTAGTTTCCTTCAGATGAAAATTATTTACACTAAGTGAAGTTCAAATTTTATAAAGTACTTCATATGCATAATATAAGCATTGAGCAATCACTTTCTTATTTTTTTTATTAATTATTTTAATTTTAATGTATGAAAATTTTAAATTTTATGGGGATTGTTGGAGTTAATTTTTAAACCAAAATTTTTTAAAATTATTTTTTTTTGTGTTTACATGATTAAAGGACATGTCTTTGGAAATATAACATTTTAGGATAACTTTTAAAGTACTTTTAAGTTAGTCCAAAACAATCCTAATCTACTGAATTAAGAAATAACTAAATAATTTCTCCCCTTTTATATTTCTTCCTCAATTGTATCTGTTGGTTAGTTAAATTATTTTAGGAGGAATAATAACGATTGAATCTCACGATATAAATCTCAAATTAATATTTCACCTTAAGAAAATGTCTCTCGATTAATTCAAGAGTACCTTAGTACTGTATCGATCGCTTGTGATTTTCATTTCGATGTTTTATCTCCACATTGATATCTTTCTTCTTGTTTGACTCCTTCACACATTAATCTGGTCGCATAATACTAGATTATCAGGTCATTAATCTCATGTATTGACTAACTTTCGACACAAACATTATTCAGGAAAATCTTTTTTTATTATATTTATTTTTATTAGTTGTATAACCTATCTCAAAAGAGAGTATTAGTAATATTGTTATGTACTTTAAATAAAATAGATAATTTAGCTTGGATAGCTTAGTTAGGAAATTATCATATTGAAGATCTAAAGGTCGCGTGTTCGATCTACGTTTATTGCATTTTTGCTATTGATGTCACGAATATATGCCTTTTACGTGAATTGTATTATAGCACAATTCTATTTTTATGTTTTGCCCCTTTCATCAAAGGCTTACCCTCGTAAGTTTTCTTTTATCTTTATTAGTTATATCGGTTCATCTAATACCCACCAGCCATGAAATAATTGAGAGAGTAAGAAAGAGATAAAAAATCTTCATATTGTTTTCTCTTTTGTCACTTATTTGATCTATGCAAAATCATTTCAAAACTTATATCGTCTTATGCAACAAAAGAATCGAGTTAGAAAAATCTGATACTGTTCTCTCTTATAGGTACTTCAAGAGTACCTTAGTAGCACATCGATCGCTCGTGATTTTCGTTTCGAAGTTTTATCTCCATATTGACATCTTCTTTCGTGTTTGACTCCTTCACACATTAATCTAGTCGCATGATACTCGATTATCAAGTCATTAATCTCATGTATCGATTAACTTTAGACATTAACATTATTGAGTAAAAATCTTATTTTATTTTATTTATCTATATTCGTTGTATAACTTATATTAAAAGAGTGTATTAGTTATATTGTTCTATACTTTAAATAAAAATGATTCCCTTGCGTGGATAGCTCAGTTGGGAGAGCGTCAGACTGAAGATCTGAAGGTCGCGTATTTGATCCACGCTCACCACATTTTTACTATCGATGTCACAAATACATGCCCTTTATGTGAAATGTATTATAGAAGAATAATGTCAATAGGTTTAATGAAGTATGTTAAGTTATGCCCCTATTTATCAAAGGCTTTCCCTCTTAATTTTTCTTTTCACTTTATCGGTTCATCTAATACCCCCCAGCCATGTAATAATTGAGAGAGTAAGAAAGGGATAAAAAATCTTCACATTGTTTTCTCCCTTCTCACATCTCTGAAAAATCATTTCAAAACTTATATCGTCTTATGCAACAAAAGAACTGAGTTTGAAAAATGTGATACTGTTCTCTCGTACATCGATAATTCAATAGTACCTTAGTAGTACATCGATCGCTCGTGATTTTCATTTCGATGTTTTATCTCCACATTGACATCTTTCTTCTTGTTTGACTCCTTCACACATTAATCTGGTCGCATCATACTCGATTATCAGGTCATTAATCTCATGTATCGACTAACTTTCGAAACAAATATTATTCAGGAAAATCTTTTTTTAATAAATTTATCTTTATTAGTTGTATAACCAACCTCAAAAGAGAGTATTAGTAATATTGTTATGTACTTTAAATAAAATGGATAATCTAGCTTGGATAGCTTAGTTGGGAAATTATCAGACTAAAGATCTTAAGGTCGTGTGTTTGATCTACGCTTATTGCATTTTTGCTATTGATGTCACGAATACATGCCTTTTACATGAATTGTATTATAGCACAATTCTATCTTTATGTTTTGTCCCTTTTCATCAAAGGCTTTACCTATTAATTTTTCTTTTATCTTTATTAGTTATATTGGTTCATCTAAAACACTCCAGCCATGGAATAATTGAGAGAGTAAGAAAGGGATAAAAAATCTTCACATTGTTTTCTCTCTTGTCACTTTTCTCTCTTGTCAATTTGTTGTATAACTTATCTTAAAAGAGTGTATTAGTTATATTGTTCTGTATTTTAAATAAAAATAATTTGTTTGTGGGGATAGCTTAGTTGGGAAAGCGTTAGTTTGAAGATCTGAAGGTCGCGTGTTCGATCCATGCTCATCGTATTATTGCTATCGATGTCACAAATACATGCCCTTATACCGTCTTAAGCAACAAGAAATTTTTTTTTTTATTATATTTATCTTTATTAGTTGTATAACCTACCTCAAAAGAGAGTATTAGTAATATTGTTATGTACTTGAAATAAAATGGATAATCTAGCTTGGATAGCATAGTTGGGAAATTATCAGATTAAAAATTTAAAGGTCGTGTGTTTGATCTACGATTATTGTATTTTTGCTATTAATGTCACGAATACATGCCTTTTACATGAATTGTATTATAGCACAATTCTATCTTTATGTGTTGCCCCTTTTCATCAAAGGCTTTACCTCTGAATTTTTTATTTATTTTTATTAGTTATATCGGTTCATCTAATACCCACCGGCCATGGAATAATTGAGAGAATAAGAAAGGGATCAAAAATCTTCACATTGTTTTCTCTCTTGTCACTTATTTGATCTCTGCAAAATCATTTCAAAACTTATACCGTCTTATGCAAAAAAAAAATCGAGTTAGAAAAATATGATACTGTTCTCTCTTATAGGTACTTCAATAGTACCTTAGAGGTACATCGATCGCTCGTGATTTTCGTTTTGAAGTTTTATCTCCACATTGACATCTTCTTTCGTGTCTGACTCCTACATACATTAATCTAGTCGCATGATACTCGATTATCAAGTTATTAATCTCTTGTATCGACTGACTTTAGACACTATCATTATTGAGTAAAAATATTTTTTATTTTTATTTATCTATATTTGTTGTATAACTTATCTTAAAAGCGTGTATTAGTTATATTGTTCTGTACTTTAATTAAAAATGATTGCCTTGCGGGGATAGCTCAGTTGGGAGAGCGTAAGATCTGAAGGTCGCGTGTTCGATCCATGCTCATCGCATTTTAGTTTGAAAAATATGATACCGTTCTCTCATTGATCTTCATATTAATCTGGTCGCATCATACTCGATTATCAGGTCATTAATCTTATGTATCGACTAACTTTTGACACAAATATTATTCAAGAAAATCTTTTTTTATTATATTTATCTTTATTAGTTGTATAACCTACCTCAAAAGAGAGTATTAGTAATATTGTTATGTACTTGAAATAAAATGGATAATCTAGCTTGGATAGCATAGTTGGGAAATTATCAGATTGAAAAAATCTAAAGGTCGTGTGTTTGATCTACGCTTATTGCATTATTGCTATTGATGTCACGAATACATGCCTTTTACATAAATTGTATTATAGCACAATTCTATCTTTATGTGTTGCCCCTTTTCATCAAAGGTTTTACCTCTGAATTTTTTATTTATCTTTATTAGTTATATCGGTTCATCTAATACCCACCAGCCATGGAATAATTGAGAGAGTAAGAAAGGGATCAAAAATCTTCACATTGTTTTCTCTCTTGTCACTTATTTGATCTCTGCAAAATCATTTCAAAACTTATACCGTCTTATTGAAAAAAAGAATCGAGTTAGAAAAATATGATACTGTTCTCTCTTATAGGTACTTGAAGAGTACCTTAGAGGTACATCGATCGTTCGTGATTTTCGTTTTGAAGTTTTATCTCCACATTGACATCTTCTTTCGTGTCTTACTCCTACATACATTAATCTAGTTGCATGATACTCAATTATCAAGTTATTAGTCTCTTGTATCGACTGACTTTAGACACTATCATTATTGAGTAAAAATATTTGTTTATTTTATTTATCTATATTTGTTGTATAACTTATCTTAAAAGAGTGTATTAGTTATATTGTTCTGTACTTTAATTAAAAATAATTCCCTCACATTAATCTGGTCGCATCATACTCGATTATCAGGTCATTAATCTCATGTATCGACTAACTTTTGACACAAATATTATTCAAGAAAATCTTTTTTTTATTATATTTATCTTTATTAGTTGTATAACCTACCTCAAAAGAGAGTATTAGTAATATTGTTATGTACTTGAAATAAAATGGATAATCTAGCTTGGATAGCATAGTTGGGAAATTATCAGATTGAAAATCTAAAGGTCGTGTGTTTGATCTACGCTTATTGCATTTGTGCTATTGATGTCACGAATACATGCCGTTTACATGAATTGTATTATAGCACAATTCTATCTTTATGTGTTGCCCCTTATCATCAAAGGCTTTACCTCAGAATTTTTCATTTATCTTTATTACTTATATCGGTTCATCTAATACCCACCGGCCATGGAATAATTGAGAGAGTAAGAAAGGGATCAAAAATCTTCACATTGTTTTCTCTCGTCACTTATTTGATCTTTGCAAAATCATTTCAAAACTTATACCGTCTTATGCAAAAAAAGAATCGAGTTAGAAAAATATGATACTGTTCTTTCTTATAGGTACTTCAAGAGTACCTCAGAGGTACATCGATCGCTCGTGATTTTCGTTTTGAAGTTTTATCTCCACATTGACATCTTCTTTCGTGTCTGACTCTTACATATATTAATCTAGTCACATGATACTCGATTATCAAGTTATTAATCTCTTGTATCGACTGACTTTAGACACTATCATTATTGAGTAAAAATATTTTTTTATTTTATTTATCTATATTTGTTGTGTAACTTATCTTAAAAGAGCTTATTAGTTATATTATTCTGTACTTTAATTAAAAATAATAACCTTGCTGGGATAGCTCAGTTGGGAGAGCGTCAGACTGAAGATCTGAAGGTCGCATGTTTGATCCACGCTCACCGCATTTTAGTTTGAAAAATATTATACTATTCTCTCATACATTGATCTTCACATTAATCTGGTCACATCATACTCGATTATCCGGTCATTAATCTCATGTATCGACTAACTTTTGACACAAATATTATTCAAGAAAATCTTTTTTTATTATATTTTTCTTTATTAGTTGTATAACCTACCTCAAAAGAGAGTATTAGTAATATTGTTATGTACTTGAAATAAAATGGATAATCTAGCTTGGATAGCATAGTTGGGAAATTATCAGATTGAAAATCTAAAGGTCGTGTGTTTGATCTACGCTTATTGCATTTTTGCTATTGATGTCACGAATACATGCCTTTTACATGAATTGTATTATAGCACAATTCTATCTTTATGTGTTGCCCCTTTTCATCAAAGGCTTTACCTCTGAATTTTTCATTTATCTTTATTAGTTATATCGGTTTATCTAATACCCACTGGCCATGGAATAATTGAGAGAGTAAGAAAGGGATCAAAAATCTTCACATTGTTTTCTCTCGTCACTTATTTGATCTCTGCAAAATCATTTCAAAACTTATACCGTCTTATGCAAAAAAAGAATCGATTTAGAAAAATATGATACTATTCTCTCTTATATGTACTTCAAGAGTACCTTAGAGGTACATCGATCACTCGTGATTTTCGTTTTGAAGTTTTATCTCCACATTGACATCTTCTTTCGTGTCTGACTCCTACATACATTAATCTAGTCGCATGATACTCGATTATCAAGTTATTAATCTCTTGTATCGACTGACTTTAGACACTATCATTATTGAGTAAAAATATTTTTTAATTTTATTTATCTATATTTGTTGTATAACTTATCTTAAAAGAGTGTATTATTTATATTATTTTGTACTTTAATTAAAAATAATTTCCTTGCGGGGATAGCTCAGTTGGGAGAGCGTCAGACTGAAGATTTGAAGGTCGCGTGTTCGATCCATGCTCACTGCATTTTAGTTGCATTTTAGTTTGAAAAATATGATACTGTTCTCTCATACATTGATCTTCACATTAATCTGGTCGCATCATACTCGATTATCAGGTCATTATTCTCATGTATCGACTACTTTTTGACACAAATATTATTCAAAAAAATCTTTTTTTATTATATTTATCTTTATTAGTTGTATAACCTACCTCAAAAGAGAGTATTAGTAATATTGTTATGTACTTGAAATAAAATGGATAATCTAGCTTGGATAGCATAGTTGGGAAATTATCAGATTGAAAATATAAAGGTCGTGTGTTTGATCTACGATTATTGCATTTTTGCTATTAATGTCACGAATACATGCCTTTTACATGAATTGTATTATAGCACAATTCTATCTTTATGTGTTGCCCTTTTCATCAAAGGCTTTACCTCTGAATTTTTCATTTATCTTTATTAGTTATATCGGTTCATCTAATACCCACCGGCCATGGAATAATTGAGAGAGTAAGAAAGGGATCAAAAATCTTCACATTGTTTTCTCTCTTGTCACTTATTTGATCTCTGCAAAATCATTTCAAAACTTATACCGTCTTATGCAAAAAAAGGAATCGAGTTAGAAAAATATGATACTGGTCTCTCTTATAGGTACTTCAAGAGTACCTTAGAGGTACATCGATCGCTCGTGATTTTCGTTTTGAAGTTTTATCTCCACATTGACATCTTCTTTCGTGTCTTACTCCTACATACATTAATCTAGTTGCATGATATTCAATTATCAAGTCATTAATCTCTTGTATCGACTGACTTTAGACACTATCATTATTGAGTAAAAATATTTTTTTATTTTATTTATCTATATTTGTTGTATAACTTATCTTAAAAGAGTGTATTATTTATATTATTCTATACTTTAATTAAAAATGATTACCTTGCGGGGATAGCTCAGTTGGGAGAGCGTCAGACTGAAGATCTGAAGGTCGCGTGTTCGATCCACGCTCACCGCATTTTAGTTTGAAAAATATGATACTGTTCTCTCATACATTGATCTTCACATTAATCTGGTCGCATCATACTCGATTATCAGGTCATTAATCTCATGTATCGACTAACTTTTGACACAAATATTATTCAAGAAAATCTTTTTTTTATTATATTTATCTTTATTAGTTGTATAACCTACCTCAAAAGAGAGTATTAGTAATATTGTTATGTACTTGAAATAAAATGGATAATCTAGCTTGGATAGCATAGTTGGGAAATTATCAGATTGAAAATCTAAAGGTCGTGTGTTTGATCTACGATTATTGCATTTTTGCTATTAATGTCACGAATACATGCCTTTTACATGAATTGTATTATAGCACAATTCTATCTTTATGTGTTGCCCCTTTTCATGAAAGGCTTTACCTCTGAATTTTTCATTTATCTTTATTAGTTATATCGGTTCATCTAATACCCACCGGCCATGGAATAATTGAGAGAGTAAGAAAGGGATCAAAAATCTTCACATTGTTTTCTCTCTTGTCACTTATTTGATCTCTGCAAAATCATTTCAAAACTTATACCGTCTTATGCAAAAAAAGAATCGAGTTAGAAAAATATGATACTGTTCTCTCTTATAGGTACTTCAAGAGTACCTTAGAGGTACATCGATCGCTCGTGATTTTCGTTTTGAAGTTTTATCTCCACATTGACATCTTCTTTCGTGTCTGACTCTTACATATATTAATCTAGTCGCATGATACTCGATTATCAAGTTATTAATCTCTTGTATCGACTGACTTTAGACACTATCATTATTGAGTAAAAATATTTTTTTATTTTATTTATCTATATTTGTTGTATAACTTATCTTAAAAAAGTGTATTAGTTATATTGTTCTGTACTTTAATTAAAAATGATTCCCTTGCGGGGATAGCTCAGTTGGGAGAGCGTCAGACTGAAGATCTGAAGGTCGCGTGTTCGATCCACGCTCACCGCATCTTCACATTAATCTAGTCGTATGATACTCGATTATCAAGTCATTAATCTCTTGTATAGACTAACTTTAGACTCTAATATTATTGAGTAAAAATATTTTTTTATTTTATTTATCTATATTTGTTGTATAGCTTATCTTAAAAGAGTGTATTAGTTATATTGTTCTGTATTTAAAAAAAAAATAATTCCCTTGCAGGGATAGCTCAGTTGGGAAAGCGTTAGACTGAAGATCTGAAGGTTGCGTGTTCGATCCATGTTTATCGTATTTTTGCTATCGATGTCAAAAATACATGCCCTTATATCGTCTTAAGCAACAAAAGAACCGAGTTTGAAAAATGTGATACTGTTCTCTCGTACATCGATCGCTCGTGATATTCATTTCGATGTTTTATCTCTACATTTACATCTTTCTTCTTGTTTGACTCCTTCACACATAAAACTGGTCACATCATACTCGATTATCATGTCATTAATCTCATGTATGGACTAACTTTCGACAAAAATATTATTCAGGAAAATCTTTTTTTTATTATATTTATCTTTATTAGTTGTATAACCTACCTCAAAAGAGAGTATTATTAATATTCTTATGTACTTGAAATAAAATGGATAATCTAGCTTGGATAGCATAGTTGGGAAATTATCAGACTGAATATCTAAAGGTCGTGTGTTTGATCTACGCTTATTGCATTTTTGCTATTGATGTAACGAATACATGCCTTTTACATGAATTGTATTATAGCACAATTCTATCTTTATGTGTTGCCCCTTTTCATCAAAGGCTTTACCTCTGAATTTTTCATTTATCTTTATTACTTATATCGGTTCATCTAATACCCACCAGCCATGGAATAATTGAGAGAGTAAGAAAGGGATCAAAAATCTTCACATTGTTTTCTCTCTTGTCACTTATTTGATCTCTACAAAATCATTTCAAAACTTATACCGTCTTATGCAAAAAAAGAATCGAGTTAGAAAAATCTGATACTGTTCTCTCTTATAGGTACTTCAAGAGTACCTTAAAGGTACATCGATCGCTCGTGATTTTCGTTTTGAAGTTTTATCTCCACATTGACATCTTCTTTCGTGTCTGACTCCTACATACATTAATCTAGTCGCATGATACTCGATTATCAAGTTATTAATCTCTTGTATCGACTGACTTTAGACACTATCATTATTGAGTAAAAATATTTTTTTATTTTATTTATCTATATTTGTTGTATAACTTATCTTAAAAGAGTGTATTAGCTATATTGTTCAATACTTTAATTAAAATGGAATCCTTTGCGGGGATAGCTCAGTTGGGAGAGCGTCAGACTGAAGATCTGAAGGTCGCGTGTTCGATCCACGCTCACCGCATTTTAGTTTGAAAAATATGATACTGTTCTCTCATACATTGATCTTCACATTAATCTGGTCGCATCATACTCGATTATCAGGTCATTAATCTCATGTATCGACTAACTTTTGACAAAAATATTATTCAAGAAAATCTTTTTTTATTATATTTTTCTTTATTAGTTGTATAACCTACCTCAAAAGATAGTATTACTAATATTGTTATGTACTTGAAATAAAATGGATAATCTAGCTTCGATAGCATAGTTGGGAAATTATCAGATTGAAAATCTAAAGGTCGTGTGTTTGATCTACGCTTATTGCATATTTGCTATTGATGTCACGAATACATGCCTTTTACATGAATTGTATTATAGCACAATTCTATCTTTATGTGTTGCCCCTTTTCATCAAAGGCTTTACCTCTGAATTTTTCATTTATCTTTATTAGTTATATCGGTTCATCTAATACCCACTGGCCATGGAATAATTGAGAGAGTAAGAAAAGGATCAAAAATCTTCACATTGTTTTCTCTCGTCACTTATTTGATCTCTGCAAAATCATTTCAAAACTTATACCGTCTTATGCAAAAAAAGAATCGAGTTAGAAAAATATGATACTGTTCTCTCTTATATGTACTTCAAGAGTACCTTAGAGGTACATCGATCACTCGTGATTTTCGTTTTGAAGTTTTATCTCCACATTGACATCTTCTTTCGTGTCTGACTCCTACATACATTAATCTAGTCGCAAGATACTCGATTATCAAGTTATTAATCTCTTGTATCGACTGACTTTAGACACTATCATTATTGAGTAAAAATATTTTTTAATTTTATTTATCTATATTTGTTGTATAACTTATCTTAAAAGAGTGTATTAGTTATATTGTTTTGCACTTTAATTAAAAATAATTTTCTTGCGAAGATAGCTCAGTTGGGAGAGCGTCAGACTGAAGATTTGAAGGTCGCGTGTTCGATCCATGCTCACTGCATTTTAGTTGTATTTTAGTTTGAAAAATATGATACTGTTCTCTCATACATTGATCTTCACATTAATCTGGTCGCATCATACTCGATTATCAGGTCATTAATCTCATGTATCGACTAATTTTTGACACAAATATTATTCAAGAAAATCTTTTTTTATTATATTTATCTTTATTAGTTGTATAACCTACCTCAAAAGAGAGTATTAGTAATATTGTTATGTACTTGAAATAAAATGGATAATCTAGCTTGGATATCATAGTTGGGAAATTATCAGATTGAAAATCTAAAGGTCGTGTGTTTGATCTACGATTATTGCATTTTTGCTATTAATGTCACGAATACATGCCGTTTACATGAATTGTATTATAGCACAATTCTATCTTTATGTGTTGCCCTTTTCATCAAAGGCTTTACCTCTGAATTTTTCATTTATCTTTATTAGTTATATCGGTTCATCTAATACCCACCGGCCATGGAATAATTGAGAGAGTAAGAAAGGGATCAAAAATCTTCACATTGTTTTCTCTCTTGTCACTTATTTGATCTCTGCAAAATCATTTCAAAACTTATACCGTCTTATGCAAAAAAAGAATCGAGTTAGAAAAATATGATACTGTTCTCTCTTATAGGTACTTCAAGAGTACCTTAGAGGTACATCGATCGCTCGTGATTTTCGTTTTGAAGTTTTATCTCCACATTGACATCTTCTTTCGTGTCTGACTCTTACATATATTAATCTAGTCGCATGATACTCGATTATCAAGTTATTAATCTCTTGTATCGACTGACTTTAGACACTATCATTATTGAGTAAAAATATTTTTTTATTTTATTTATCTATATTTGTTGTATAACTTATCTTAAAAAAGTGTATTAGTTATATTGTTCTGTGCTTTAATTAAAAATGATTCCCTTGCGGGGATAGCTCAGTTGGGAAAGCGTCAGACTGAAGATCTGAAGGTCGCGTGTTCGATCCATGCTCACCGCATCTTCACATTAATCTAGTCGTATGATACTCGATTATCAAGTCATTAATCTCTTGTATAGACTAACTTTAGACTCTAATATTATTGAGTAAAAATATTTTTTTATTTTATTTATCTATATTTGTTGTATAGCTTATCTTAAAAGAGTGTATTAGTTATATTGTTCTGTATTTAAAAAAAAAATAATTCCCTTGCAGGGATAGCTCAGTTGGGAAAGCGTTAGACTGAAGATCTGAAGGTTGCGTGTTCGATCCATGTTTATCGTATTTTTGCTATCGATGTCAAAAATACATGCCCTTATATCGTCTTAAGCAACAAAAGAACCGAGTTTGAAAAATGTGATACTGTTCTCTCGTACATCGATCGCTCGTGATATTCATTTCGATGTTTTATCTCCACATTGACATCTTTCTTCTTGTTTGACTCCTTCACACATAAAACTGGTCACATCATACTCGATTATCATGTCATTAATCTCATGTATGGACTAACTTTCGACAAAAATATTATTCAGGAAAATCTTTTTTTTATTATATTTATCTTTATTAGTTGTATAACCTACCTCAAAAGAGAGTATTATTAATATTCTTATGTACTTGAAATAAAATGGATAATCTAGCTTGGATAGCATAGTTGGGAAATTATCAGACTGAATATCTAAAGGTCGTGTGTTTGATCTACGCTTATTGCATTTTTGCTATTGATGTAACGAATACATGCCTTTTACATGAATTGTATTATAGCACAATTCTATCTTTATGTGTTGCCCCTTTTCATCAAAGGCTTTACCTCTGAATTTTTCATTTATCTTTATTACTTATATCGGTTCATCTAATACCCACTAGCCATGGAATAATTGAGAGAGTAAGAAAGGGATCAAAAATCTTCACATTGTTTTCTCTCTTGTCACTTATTTGATCTCTACAAAATCATTTCAAAACTTATACCGTCTTATGCAAAAAAAGAATCGAGTTAGAAAAATCTGATACTGTTCTCTCTTATAGGTACTTCAAGAGTACCTTAAAGGTACATCGATCGCTCGTGATTTTCGTTTTGAAGTTTTATCTCCACATTGACATCTTCTTTCATGTCTGACTCCTACATACATTAATCTAGTCGCATGATACTCGATTATCAAGTTATTAATCTCTTGTATCGACTGACTTTAGACACTATCATTATTGAGTAAAAATATTTTTTAATTTTATTTATCTATATTTGTTGTATAACTTATCTTAAAAGAGTGTATTAGTTATATTGTTTTGCACTTTAATTAAAAATAATTTTCTTACGGAGATAGCTCAGTTGGGAGAGCGACAGACTGAAGATTTGAAGGTCGCGTGTTCGATCCATGCTCACTGCATTTTAGTTGCATTTTAGTTTGAAAAATATGATACTGTTCTCTCATACATTGATCTTCACATTAATCTGGTCGCATCATACTCGATTATCAGGTCATTAATCTCATGTATCGACTAATTTTTGACACAAATATTATTCAAGAAAATCTTTTTTTATTATATTTATCTTTATTAGTTGTATAACCTACCTCAAAAGAGAGTATTAGTAATATTGTTATGTACTTGAAATAAAATGGATAATCTAGCTTGGATATCATAGTTGGGAAATTATCAGATTGAAAATCTAAAGGTCGTGTGTTTGATCTACGATTATTGCATTTTTGCTATTAATGTCACGAATACATGCCTTTTACATGAATTGTATTATAGCACAATTCTATCTTTATGTGTTGCCCTTTTCATCAAAGGCTTTACCTCTGAATTTTTCATTTATCTTTATTAGTTATATCGGTTCATCTAATACCCACCGGCCATGGAATAATTGAGAGAGTAAGAAAGGGATCAAAAATCTTCACATTGTTTTCTCTCTTGTCACTTATTTGATCTCTGCAAAATCATTTCAAAACTTATACCGTCTTATGCAAAAAAAGGAATCGAGTTAGAAAAATATGATACTGTTCTCTCTTATAGGTACTTCAAGAGTACCTTAGAGGTACATCGATCGCTCGTGATTTTCGTTTTGAAGTTATCTCCACATTGACATCTTCTTTCGTGTCTTACTCCTACATACATTAATCTAGTTGCATGATATTCAATTATCAAGTCATTAATCTCTTGTATCGACTGACTTTAGACACTATCATTATTGAGTAAAAATATTTTTTTATTTTATTTATCTATATTTGTTGTATAACTTATCTTAAAAAAGTGTATTAGTTATATTGTTCTATACTTTAATTAAAAATGATTACCTTGCGGGGATAGCTCAGTTGGGAGAGCGTCAGACTGAAGATCTGAAGGTCGCGTGTTCGATCCACGCTCACCGCATTTTAGTTTGAAAAATATGATACTGTTCTCTCATACATTGATCTTCACATTAATTTGGTCGCATCATACTCGATTATCAGGTCATTAATCTCATGTATCGACTAACTTTTGACACAAATATTATTCAAGAAAATCTTTTTTAATTATATTTATCTTTATTAGTTGTATAACCAACCTCAAAAGAGAATATTAGTAATATTGTTATGTACTTGAAATAAAATGGATAATCTAGCTTGGATAGCATAGTTGGGAAATTATCAGATTGAAAATCTAATGGTCTTTGATCTACGCTTATTGCATTTTTGCTATTGATGTCACGAATACATGCCGTTTACATGAATTATATTATAGCACAATTCTATCTTTATGTGTTGCCCCTTTTCATCAAAGGCTTTACCTCTGAATTTTTCATTTATCTTTATTAGTTATATCGGTTCATCTAATACCCACCGGCCATGGAATAATTGAGAGAGTAAGAAAGGGATCAAAAATCTTCACATTGTTTTCTCTCTTGTCACTTATTTGATCTCTGCAAAATCATTTCAAAACTTATACCGTCTTATGCAAAAGAAGAATCGAGTTAGAAAAATATGATACTGTTCTCTCTTATAGGTACTTCAAGAGTACCTTAGAGGTACATCGATCGCTCGTGATTTTTGTTTTGAAGTTTTATCTCCACATTGACATCTTCTTTCGTGTCTGACTCTTACATACATTAGTATAGTCGCATGATACTCGATTATCAAGTTATTAATCTCTTGTATCGACTGACTTTAGACACTATCATTATTGAGTAAAAATATTTTTTTATTTTATTTATCTATATTTGTTGTATAACTTATCTTAAAAGAGTGTATTAGTTATATTGTTCTGTAATTTAATTAAAAATTATTACCTTGCGGGGATAGCTCAGTTGGGAGAGCGTCAGACTGAAGATCTGAAGGTCGCGTGTTCGATCCACGCTCACCGCATTTTAGTTTGAAAAATATGATACTGTTCTCTCATACATTGATCTTCACATTAATCTGGTCGCATCATACTCGATTACCAGGTCATTAATCTCATGTATCGACTAACTTTTGACACAAATATTATTCAAGAAAATCTTTTTTTATTATATTTATCTTTATTAGTTGTATAACCTACCTCAAAAGAGAGTATTAGTAATATTGTTATGTACTTGAAATAAAATGGATAATCTAGCTTGGATAGCATAGTTGGGAAATTATCAGATTGAAAATCTAAAGGTCGTGTGTTTGATCTACGCTTATTGCATTTTTGCTATTGATGTCACGAATACATGCCTTTTCCATGAATTGTATTATAGCACAATTCTATGTTTATGTGTTGCCCCTTTTCATCAAAGGCTTTACCTCTGTATTTTTCATTTATCTTTATTACTTATATCGGTTCATCTAATACCCACCGGCCATGGAATAATTGAGAGAGTAAGAAAGGGATCAAAAATCTTCACATTGTTTTCTCTCTTGTCACTTATTTGATCTCTGCAAAATCATTTCAAAACTTATACCGTCTTATGCAAAAAAAGAATCGAGTTAGAAAAATCTGATACTGTTCTCTCTTATAGGTACTTCAAGAGTACCTTAGAGGTACATCGATCGCTCGTGATTTTCGTTTTGAAGTTTTATCTCAACATTGACATCTTCTTTCGTGTCTGACTCCTAAATACATTAATCTAGTCGCATGATACTCGATTATCAAGTTATTAATCTCTTGTATCGACTGACTTTAGACACTATCATTATTGAGTAAAAATATTTTTTTATTTTATTTATCTATATTTGTTGTATAACTTATCTTAAAAGAGTGTATTAGTTATATTGTTCTGTACTATAATTAAAACTGATTCCCTTGCGGGGATAGCTCAGTTGGGAGAGCGTTAGACTGAAGATCTGAAGGTCGTGTGTTCGATCCATGCTCACCGTATTTTAGTTTGAAAAATATGATACTGTTCTCTCATACATTGATCTTCACATTAATTTAGTCGTATGATACTCGATTATCAAGTCATTAATCTCTTGTATAGACTAAATTTAGACTCTAATATTATTGAGTAAAAATATTTTTTTATTTTATTTATCTATATTTGTTGTATAACTTATCTTAAAAGAGTGTATTAGTTATATTGTTCTGTACTTTAATTAAAAATAATTCTTTTGCGGGGATAGCTCAGTTGGGAGAGCGTCAGACTGAAGATTTAAAGGTCGCATGTTCGATCCACGCTCACCGCATTTTAGTTTGAAAAATATGATATTGTTCTCTCATACATTGATCTTCACATTAATCTAGTCGCATCATACTCGATTATCAGGTCATTAATCTCATGTATCGACTAACTTTTGACACAAATATTATTCAAGAAAATCTTTTTTTATTATATTTATCTTTATTAGTTGTATAACCTACCTCAAAAGAGAGTATTAGTAATATTGTTATGTACTTGAAATAAAATGGATAATCTAGCTTGGATAGCATAGTTGGGAATTTATCAGATTGAAAATCTAAAGGTCGTGTGTTTGATCTATGGTTATTGCATTTTTGCTATTGATGTCACGAATACATGCCTTTTACATGAATTGTATTATAGCACAATTCTATCTTTATGTGTTGCCCCTTTTCATCAAAGGCTTTCTCTCTCTATTTTTCATTTATCTTTATTACTTATATCGGTTCATCTAATACCCACCAGCTATGGAATAATTGAGAGAGTAAGAAAGGGATCAAAAATCTTCACATTGTTTTCTTTCTTGTCACTTATTTGATCTCTGCAAAATCATTTCAAAACTTATACCGTCTTATGCAAAAAAAGAATCGAGTTAGAAAAATCTGATACTGTTCTCTCTTATAGGTACTTCAAGAGTACCTTAGAAGTACATCGATCGCTCGTGATTTTCGTTTTGAAGTTTTATCTCCACTTTTACATCTTCTTTCGTGTCTGACTCCTTCACACATTAATCTAGTCGTATGATACTCGATTATCAAGTCATTAATCTCTTGTATCGACTAACTTTAGACACTATCATTATTGAGTAAAAATATTTTTTTATTTTATTTATCTATATTTGTTGTATAACTTATCTTAAAAGAGTGTATTAGTTATATTGTTCTGTCCTTTAACTAAAAATAATTCCCTTTAGAGGTTAGCTCAGTTGGGAGAGTGTCAGACTAAAGATCTGAAGGTCGGGTGTTCGATCCATGCTCATTGTATTTTAGTTTAAAAAATGTTATTCAGGAAAGTCTTTTTTTTTATTATATTTATCTTTATTAGTTGTATAACCTATCTCAAAATAGAGTATTAGTAATATTGTTATGTACTTTAAATAAAATGGATAATCTAGCTTGGATAGCTTAGTTAGGAAATTATCAGACTGAAAATCTAAAGGTCGTGTGTTTAATCTACGCTTTTTGCATTTTTGCTATTGATGTCACGAATACATGCCTTTTACATGAATTGTATTATAGCACAATTCTATCTTTATGTGTTGCCCCATTTCATCAAAGGTTTTCCCTCTTAATTTTTCTTTTATCTTTATTAGTTATATCGGTTCATCTAATACCCACCAGCCATGGAATAATTGAGAGAGTAAGAAAGGGATCAAAAATCTTCACATTGTTTTCTCTCTTGTCACTTATTTGATCTCTGCAAAATCATTTCAAAACTTATGCCGTCTTATGCAAAAAAAGAATCGAGTTAAAAAAATCTGATATTGTTCTCTCTTATAGGTACTTCAAGAGTACCGTAGAAGTATATCGATCGCTCGTGATTTTCATTTTGAAGTTTTATCTCCACATTGACATCTTCTTTCGTGTCTGACTCCTTCACACATTAAATTAGTCGCATGATACTCGATTATCAAGTCATTAGTCTCTTGTATCGACTAACTTTAGACACTATCATTATTGAGTAAAAATATTTTTTTATTTTATTTATCTATATTTGTTGTATAACTTATCTTAAAAGAATGTATTAGTTATATTGTTCTGTACTTTAAATAAAAAAGATTCCCTTGCGGGGATAGCTCAGTTGGGAGAGTGTCATACTAAAGATCTGAAGGTCGGGTGTTCGATCCATGTTCACCGTATTTTAGTTTAAAAAATATTATTCAAGAAAATTTTTTTTATTATATTTATCTTTATTAGTTGTATAACCTATCTCAAAAGAGAGTATTAGTAATATTATTATGTACTTTAAATAAAATGGATAATCTAGCTTCGATAGCTTAGTTGGGAAATTATCAGACTGAAAATCTAAAGGTCGTGTGTTTAATCTACGCTTTTTGCATTTTTGCTATTGATGTCACGAATACATGCCTTTTATATGAATTGTATTATAGCACAATTCTATCTTTATGTGTTGCCCCATTTCATCCAAGGTTTTCACTCTTAATTTTTCTTTTATCTTTATTAGTTATATCAGTTCATCTAATACCCACCAGCCATGGAATAATTGAGAGAGTAAGAAAGGGATCAAATATCTTCACATTGTTTTCTCTCTTGTCACTTATTTGATCTCTGCAAAGTCATTTCAAAACTTATACCGTCTTATGCAAAAAAAGAATCGAGTTAAAAAAATATGATACTGTTCTCTCTTATATGTACTTCAAGAGTATCTTAGAAGTACATCGATCGCTCGTGATTTTCGTTTTGAAGTTTTATCTCCACATTGACATCTTCTTTCGTGTCTGACTCCTTCACACATTAATCTAGTCGTATGATACTCGATTATCAAGTCATTAATCTCTTGTATCGACTAACTTTAGACACTATCATTATTGAGTAAAAATCTTTTTTTATTTTATTTATCTATATTTGTTGTATAGCTTATCTTAAAAGAGTGTATTAGTTATATTGTTCTGTACTTTAAATAAAAATGATTCCCTTGTGGGGATAGCTCAATTGGGAGAGCGTTAGACTGAAGATCTGAAGGTCGTGTTCGATCCACGCTCACCGCATTTTTGTTTGAAAAATCTGATACTGTTCTTTCGTACATCGATCCTCACATTAATCTTGTCGCATCATGCTCGATATCAGGTCATTAATATCATGTATCGAATAACTTTCGACACCAATATTATTCAAGAAAATCTTTTTTTTACTATATTTATCTTTATTAGTTGTATAACCTACCTCAAAAGAGTGTATTAGTAATATTGTTATGTACTTTAAATAAAATGGATAATCTAGCTTGGATAGCTTAGTTGGGAAATTATCAGACTGAAAATCTAAAGGTCGTGTATTTGATCTACGCTTATTACATTTTTGCTATTGATGTCACGAATACATGCCTTTTACATGAATTGTATTATAGCACAATTCTATCTTTATGTGTTTCCCCTTTTCATTAAAGGCTTTCCTTCTTAATTTTTCTTTTATCTTTATTAGTTATATCGGTTCATCTAATACCCACCAGCCATGGAATAATTGAGAGAGTAAGAAAGGGATCAAAAATCTTCACATTGTTTTCTCTCTTGTCACTTATTTGATCTCTGCAAAATCATTTCAAAACTTATACTGTCTTATGGAAAAAAAGAATCGAGTTAGAAAAATATGATACTGTTCTCTCTTATAGGTACTTCAAGAGTACCTTAGTAGTACATCGATCACCTGTGATTTTCGTTTTGAAGTTTTATCTCCACATTGACATCTTCTTTCGTGTTTGACTCCTTCACACATTAATCTAGTCGCATGATACTCGATTATCAAGTCATTAATCTCTTGTATCAACTAACTTTATACTCTAACATTATTGAGTAAAAATCTTTTTTTATTTTATTTATCTATATTCGTTGTATAACTTATCTTAAAAGAATGCATTATTTATATTGTTCTATATTTTAAATAATATTATTTACTTTGCGGGGATAGCTTAGTTGGGAGAGCGTTAGACTGAAGATCTAAAGGTTGCGTGTTGGATCTACGCTCACCGCATTTTAGCTATCGATGTCCAAATAGATGCCCTTATACCGTCTTATCCAACAAAAGAAATGAGTTTGAAAAATGTGATACTCTTCTCTTCTTGTTTGACTCCTTCACACATTAATCTGGTCGAATCATACTCGATTATCAGGTCATTAATCTCATCTATCGATTAACTTTCGACACAAATAAAATCTTCACATTGTTTTCTCTCTTGTCACTCATTTGATCTCTGCAAAATTATTTCAAAACTTATACCATCTTATGCAACAAAAGAATCGAGTTAGAAAATCTGATACTATTCTCTCTTATAGGTACTTCAAGAGTACCTTAGTAGCACATCGATCGCTCTTGATTTTCATTTCGAAGTTTTATCTCCACATTGACATCTTCTTTCGTGTTTGACTCCTTCACACATTAATCTAGTCGCATGATACTCGATTATCAAGTCATTAATCTCTTGTATCGACTTACATTAGACACTAACATTATTTGAGTAAATTTTTTTTTATTTTATTTATCTATATTCGTTGTATAACTTATCTTAAAAGAGTGTATTAGTTATATTGTTCTATACCTTAAATAAAAATAATTTTTTTGCTGGGATAGCTCAGTTGGGAGAGCGTCAGACTGAAGATTGGAAGGTCGCATGTTCGATCCAAGCTCACCGCATTTTTGCTATCGATGTCACAAATACATGCCCTTTACGTGAAATGTATTATAGAAAAAATCATTTCAAAACTGATACCGTCTTATGCAACAAAAGAACTGAGTTTGAAAAATATGATACCGTTTTCTCTTATATATAATTCAGGAGTACCTTAGTAGCAAATCGATCGCTCATAATTTTCATTTCGATGTTTTATCTCCACATTGACATCTTTTTGTTGTTTGACTCTTTCACACATTAATCAGGTCGCATCATACTCGATTATCAGGTCATTAATCTCATGTATCGACTAACTTTCGACAAAAATATTATTCAGGAAAATCTTTTATTTATTATATTTATCTTTATTAGTTGTATAACCTACCTCAAAAGAGAGTATTAGTAATATTGTTATGTACTTTAAATAAAATGGATAATCAAGCTTGCATAGCTTTGTTGGGAAATTACAAGACTGACGATCTAAAGGTCGTGTGTTTGATCTACGCTTATTGCATTTTTGCTATTGATGTCATGAATAAATGCCTTTTACATGAATTGTATTATAGCACAATTCTATCTTAATGTTTTGCCCCTTTTGATCAAAGGCTTTCCCTCTTAATTTTTCTTTTATCTTTATTAGTTATATCGGTTCATCTAATACACACCAGCCCATAGAATAATTGAGAGAGTAAGAAAGGGATAAAAAATCTTCACATTGTTTTCTCTCTTGTCACTCATTTGATCTCTGCAAAATCATTTCAAAACTTATATTGTCTTATGCAACAGAAGAATCGAGTTAGAAAAATCTGATACTGTTATCTCTTATAGGTACTTTAATAGTACCTTAGTAGTACATCGATCGCTAGTAATTTTCATTTCGAAGTTTTATCTCCACATTGACATCTTCTTTCGTGTTTGACTCCTTCACACATTAATCTAGTTGCATGATACTCGATTATCAAGTCATTAATCTCTTGTATCGACTAACTTTAGCAGTAACATTATTGAGTAAATATCTTTTTTTTATTTTATTTATCTATATTCGTTGTATAACTTATCTTAAAAGAGTGTATTAGTTATATTGTTCTAAACTTTAAATAAAAATAATTCTCTTGTGGGGATAGCTTAGTTGGGAGAGCGTCAGATTGAAGATCTGAAGGTCGCGTGTTCGATCTAAGCTCATCACATTTTTGCTATTGATGTCACAAATACATGCCCTTATACGTCTTATGCCACAAAAGAACTGAGTTTGAAAAATGTGATATTGTTCTCTCGTACATCGATCGCTCGTGATTTTCTTTTCGATGTTTTGTCTCCACATTGACATCCATGTACAGTCGCTCGTTATTTTCATTTCGAATTTTTATCTCCACATTGACATCTTTTTTCTTGTTTGACTCCTTCACACATTAATCTGGTCTCATAATACTCAATTATTAGGTCATAAATCTCATGTATCGACTAACTTTCGACACAAATATTATTCAGGAAAATCTTTTTTTATTATATTAACCTTTATTAGTTGTATTACATACCTCAAAAGAGAGTATTAGTAATATTGTTATGTACTTTAAATAAAATGGATAATCTAGCTTGGATAGCTTAGTTGGGAAATTATCAGACTGAAGATCAATCGATCGTGTGTTTGATCTATGCTTATTACATTTTTGCTATTTATGTCACGAATACATGCCTTTTACATGAATTGTATTATAGCACAATTCTATCTTTATGTTTTGCCCCTTTTCATCAAAGGCTTTCCCTCTTAATTTTTCTTTTATCTTTATTAGTTATATCGGTTCATCTAATACCCACCATGGAATAATTGAGAGAGTAAGAAAGGGATCAAAAATCTTCACATTGTTTTCTCTCTTGTCACTTATTTGATCTCTGTAAAATCATTTCAAAATTTAAACCGTCTTATGCAACAAAAGAATCGAGTTAGATAAATCTAATACTGTTCTCTCTTATAGGTACTTCAAGAGTACCTTAGTAGTACATCGATCACTCGTGATTTTCGTTTTGAAGTTTTATCTCCACATTGACATCTTCTTTCGTGTCTGACTCCTTAACACATTTATCTAGTCGCAAGATACTCGATTATTAAGTCATTAATCTCTTGTATCGACTAACTTTAAGCACTATCATTATTGAGTAAAAATATTTTTTTATTTTATTTATCTATATTCGTTGTATAATTTATCTTAAAAGAGTGTATTAGTTATATTGTTTAATATTTTAAATAAAAATGATTACCTTGCGGTGATAGCTCAGTTGAGAGAGCGTCAGATTGAAGATCTGAAGGTTGTGTGTTCAATTCATACTTATCGCATTTTTGCTATCGATGTCACAAATATATGCCCTTATACCGTCTTAAAAATGTGATACTGTTCTCTCGTACATCGATCGCTCGTGATTTTCATTTCGATCTCCACAGTGACATCTTTCTTCTTGTTTGACTCCTTCACACATTAATCCGGTCGCATCATACTCGATTATCAGGTCATTAATCTCATGTATCGACAAACTTTCGACAGAAATATTTTTCGAAAAAATCTTTTTTTTATTATATTTATTTTTATTAGTCGTATAACCAGCCTCAAAAGAGAGTATTAGTAATATTGTTATGTACTTTAAATAAAATGCATAATCTAGCTTGGATAGCTTAGTTGGGAAATTATCAGACTGAAGATCTAAAGGTCGTATATTTGATCTACGCTTATTGCATTTTTGCTATTGATGTCACGAATACATGCCTTTTACATGAAATGTATTATAGCACAATTCTATCTTTATGTTTTGCCCCTTTTCATCAAAGGCTTTCCCTCTTAATTTTTCTTTTATCTTTATTAGTTATATATGTTCATCTAATACCCACCAGCCATGGAATAATTGAGAGAGTAAGAAAGGGATCAAAAATCTTCACATTGTTTTCTCTCTTGTCACTTATTTGATCTCTGCCAAATCATTTCAAAACTTATACCGTCTTATGCAACAAAAGAATCGAGTTAGAAAAATTTGATACTGTTCTCTCTTATAGGTACTTCAAGAGTACCTTAGAAGTACATCGATCGCTCGTGATTTTCGTTTTGAAGTTTTATCTCCACATTGACATCTTCTTTCGTGTCTGACTCCTTCATACATTAATCTAGTCGCATGATACTCGATTATCAAGTCATTAATCTCTTGTATCAACTAACTTTAGACACTATCATTATTGAGTAAAAATCTTTTTTTTTTAATTTATCTATATTCGTTGTATAACTTATCTTAAAAGAGTGTATTATTTATATTGTTTTGTACTTTAAATAAAAATGATTCTCTTGCGGGGATAGCTTTGTTGGGAGCTCGTCAGACTGAAGATCTGAAGGTCGCGTGTTCGATCCACGCTCATCGCATTTTTGCTATCGATGTCACAAATACATGCCCTTATACCGACTTATGCAACAAAAGAACTGAGTTTGAAAAATGTGATACTGTTCTCTTATACATCGATCACTCATGATTTTCATTTCGATGTTTTATCTCCATAGTGACATCTTTCTTCTTGTTTGACTCTTTCACACATTAATCTGGTCGCATCATATACTCGATTACCAGGTCATTAATCTCATGTATCGACTAACTTTCGACACAAATATTATTCAGGAAAATCTTTTTTTTTATATATTTATCTTTATTTGTTGTATAACCTACCTCAAAAGAGAGTATTAGTAATATTGTTATGTACTTTAAATAAAATGGATAATCTAGCTTGGATAGCTTAGTTAGGAAATTATCAGACTGAAGATCTAAAGGTCGTGTGTTTGATCTACGCTTATTGCATTTTTGCTATTGATGTCACGAATACATGCCTTTTACATGAATTTTTTTATAGCACAATTCTATCTTTATGTTTTGCCCCTTTTGATCAAAGGCTTTCCCTCTTAATTTTTCTTTTATCTTTATTAGTTATATTGGATCATCTAATACCCACCAGCCATGGAATAATTGAGAGAGTAAGAAAGGGATAAAAAATCTTCACATTGTTTTCTCTCTTGTCACTTATTTGATCTCTGCAAAATCATTTCACAACTTGTACCGTCTTATTCAACAAAAGAATCGAGTAATATAAATCTGATACTATTCTCTCTTATAGGTACTTCAAGAGTATCTTAGTAGTACATCGATCGCTCTTGATTTTCGTTTCGAAGTTTTATCTCCACATTAACATCTTCTTTCGTGTTTGACTCCTTCACATATAAATCTAGTCGCATGATACTCGATTATCAAGTCATTAATCTCTTGTATCGACTAACTTTAGACACTAACATTATTGAGTAAAAATCATTTTTTATTTTATTTATCTATATTCTTTGTATAACTTATCTTAAAAGAGTGTATTAGTTATATTGTTTTGTACTTTAAATAAAAATGATTCCCTTGTGGGGATAGCTTAATTTGGAGAGCGTCAGATTGAAGATTTGCAAGTCGTGTACGATCCACGCTCACCGCATTTTTCCTCTGCCCTTATACCGTCTTATGAAATGTGATACTGTTCTCTCGTACATCGATGGCTCGTGATTTTCAATTTTCTTCTTATTTGACTCCTTCACACATTAATCTAGTCTCATGATACTAACATTATTGAGTAAAAATCTTTTTTTATTTTATTTATCTATATTCGTTGTATAACTTATCTTAAAAGAGTGTATTAGTTATATTGTTCTGTATTTTAAATAAATATGATTTCCTTGCCGGGACAGCTCAGTTGAGAGAGCAGTAGACTGAAGATCTGAATGTCGCGTGTTCGATTCAAACTCACCGCATTTTTGCTATCGATGTCACAAATACGTGCCCTTATATCGTCTTATGCAACAAAAGCACTGAGTTTGAAAAATGTGATACTCTTCTCTCGTACATGACATCTTTCTTCTTTTTTGACTCCTTCACACATTAATCTGGTCACATCATACTCAATTATCAGGTCATTAATCTCATGTATCGATAAACTTTCTAAAGAAATATTATTCAGGATAATCTTTTTTTATTATATTTATCTTTATTAGTTGTATAACCTACCTCAAAAGAGAGTATTAGTAATATTGTTATGTACTTTAAATAAAATGCATAATCTAGCTTGGATAGCTTAGTTGGGAAATTATTAGACTGAAGATCTAAAGGTCGTGTGTTTGATGTACGATTATTGCATTTTTGCTATTGATGTCACGAATACATGCCTTTTACATGAATTATATTATAGCACAATTCTATCTTTATGTTTTGCCCCTTTTCATCAAATGCTTTCCCTCTTAATTTTTCTTTTATCTTTATTAGTTATATCGGTTCATCTAATACCCACCAGCCATGGAATAATTGAGAGAGTAAGAAAGGGATCAAAAATCTTTACATTGTTTTCTGTCTTGTCACTTATTTGATCTCTGCAAAATCATTTCAAAACTTATACTGTCTTATGCAACAAAAGAATCGAGTTAGAAAAATCTAATACTATTCTCTCTTATAGGTACTTCAAGAGTACCTTAGTAGTACATCGATCGCTCTTGATTTTCGTTTCGAAGTTTTCTCTCCACATTGACATCTTCTTTCGTGTTTGACTCCTTCACACATTAATCTAGTCGCATGATACTCGATTATCAAGTCATTAATCTCTTGTATCGACTAACTTTAGACACTAACATTATTGAGTAAAAATCTTTTTTTATTTTATTTATCTATATTCTTTGTATAACTTATTTAAAAGACTGTATTAGTTATATTGTTCTGTATTTTAAATAAATATGATTCCCTTGCGGGGACAGCTCAGTTGAGAGAGCGGTAGATTGAAGATCTGAATGTCGCGTGTTCAATCCAAACTAATCGCATTTTTGGTATCGATGTCACAAATACATGCCCTTATATCGTCTTATGCAACAAAATTACTGAGTTTGAAAAATGTGATACTCTTCTCTCGTACATGACATCTTTCTTCTTGTTTGACTCCTTCACACATTAATCTGGTCACATCATACTCGATTATCAGGTCATTATTCTCATGTATCGACAAACTTTCTACAGAAATATTATTCAGGAAAATACTTTTTTTATTATATTTATCTTTATTAGTTGTATAACCTACCTCAAAAGAGAGTATTAGTAATATTGTTATGTACTTTAAATAAAATGCATAATCTATTTTGGATAGCTTAGTTGGGAAATTATTAGACTGAAGATCGAAAGGTCGTGTGTTTGATTTACGCTTATTGCATTTTTGCTATTGATGTCACGAATACATGCCTTTTACATGAATTGTATTATAGCACAATTCTATCTTTATGTTTTGCCCCTTTTCATCAAATGCTTTCCCTCTTAATTTTTCTTTTATCTTTATTAGTTATATCGGTTCATCTAATACCCACCAACCATGGAATAATTGAGAGAGTAAGAAAGGGATCAAAAATCTTCACATTGTTTTCTCTCTTGTCACTTATTTGATCTCTGCAAAATCCTTTCAAAACTTATACCGTCTTATGCAACAAAAGAATCGAGTTAGAAAAATCTGATACTGTTCTCTCTTATAGGTACTTCAAGAGTACTTTAGTAGTACATCGATCGCTCGTGATTTTTGTTTTGAAGTTTTATCTCCACATTGACATCTTCTTTCGTGTTTGACTCCTTCACACATTAATCTAGTCGCATGATACTCGATTATCTAGTTATTAATCTCTTGTATCGACTAACTTTAGACACTAACATTATTGAGTAAAAATCTTTTTTTTATTTTATTTATCTATATTCGTTGTATAACTTATCTTAAAAGAGTGTGTTAGTTATATTGTTCTGTACTTTAAATAAAAATGATTCCCTTGTGGGGATAGCTCAGTTGGGAGAGCGTCAGACTGAAGATCTGAATGTCGCGTGTTTGATCCACGCTCACCGCATTTTTTCTCTCGTTGTCACAAATACATGCCCTTATACCATCTTATGCAACAAAAGAACTGAGTTTGAAAAATGTGATACTGTTCTCAGGTCATTAATCTCATGTATCGACTAACTTTCGACGCAAATATTATTCAGGAAAATCTTTTTTTATTATATTTATCTTTATTAGTTGTATAACCTACCTCAAAAGAGAGTATTAGTAATATTGTTATGTACTTTAAATAAAATGCATAATCTAGCTTGGATAGCTTAGTTAGGAAATTATCAGACTGAAAATCTAAAGGTCATGTGTTTGATCTACGCTTATTGCATTTTTGCTATTGATGTCACGAATACATGCCTTTTACATGAATTGTATTATAGCACAATTCTATCTTAATGGTTTGCCCCTTTTCATCAAAGGCTTTCCCTCTTAATTTTTCTTTTATCTTTATTAGTTATATCGGATCATCTAATACCCACCAGCCATGGAATAATTGAGAGAGCAAGAAAGGGATAAAAAATCTTCACATTGTTTTCTCTCTTGTCACTTATTTGATCTCTGTAAAATCCTTTCACAACTTATACCATCTTATGCAACAAAAGAATCGAGTTAGAAAAATCTGATACTATTCTCTCTTATAGGTACTTCAAGAGTACCTTAGTTGTAAATCAATCGCTCGTTATTTTCATTTCGAATTTTTATCTCCACATTGACATCTTTTTTCTTGTTTGACTCCTTCACACATTAATTTGGTCGTATCATACTATATTATCATGTCATTAATCTTATTTATCGACTAAGTTTAAACACTAACATTATTTATATTAGTTTGGGGAGATAGTTTAGTTGGGAGAGTGTTAGACTAAAGATCTGAAGGTTACGTGTTCGATCCATGCTCATTGCATTTTTGCTATCGATGTCACAAATACATGCCTTTTACGTGAAATGTATTATAGCACAATTCTATGAATAGGTTGAATGAAGTATGTTTAGTCATCCCCTTTTCATCAAAGGCTTTCCCTCTTAATTTTTATTTTATCTTTATTAGTTATATCGGTTCATCTAATACCCACCTGCCATGTAATAATTGAGAGAGTAAGAAAATGATCGAAAATCTTCATATTGTTTTCTCTCTTCGCACTTATTTGATCTATACAAAATCATTTCAAAACTAATACCATATTATGTAATAAAAGAATTGAGTTAGAAAAATCTGATATTATTCTCTCTTATAGGTACCTCAAGAGTACCTTAATAGTATGTCGATCGCTCGTGATTTTCGTTTCGATGTTTTATCTCCACATTGACATCTTTTTTCTTGTTTGACTCATTTACACATTAATCTGGTCACATCATACTCAATCATCAAGTCATTAATCTCATGTATCGACTAACTTTAGACACTAACATTATTCAGTAAAAATATTTTTTTATTTTATTTATCTTTATTCGTTGTATAACTTATCCCAAAAGAGTGTATTAGTTATATTGTTATGTATTTTAAATAAAATGCATTCCCTTGCGGGGATAGTTCAATTAGGAGAACATTAGACTGAAGATCTAAAGGTTGTGTGTTCGATCCACACTCATTGCATTTTTGCTATTGATGTCACAAATACATGTCTTTTACGTGAAATGTATTATAGCACAATTCTATCAATAGGTTGAAGGAAGTATGTTAAGTTTTGCCCCTTTTCATCAAAGGCTTTCCCTCTTAATTTTTCTTTTATCTTTATTTGTTATATCGGTTCATCGTATAACCACCATCCATGGAATAATTGAGAGAGTAAGAAAGGGATTGAAAATCTTCACATTGTTTTCTCTCTTCTCACTTATTTGATCTTTGGAAAATTATTTCAAAAAATATACCATCTTATTCAACGAAATAATCGAGTTAGAAAAATCTGATATTATTCTCTCTTATAGGTACTTTAAGAGTACCTTAGTAGTATATCGATCGCTCGTGATTTTCGTTTTGATGTTTTATCTCCACATTGACATCTTTCTTGTTTGATTTCTTCATACATTAATTTGGTCGGATCATACTCGATTATCAAGTCATTAATCTCATGTATCGACTGACTTTAGACCTTAACATTATTCAGTAAAAAGCTTTTTTTATCTTTATTTTATCTTTATTCATTGTATGACTTATCTCAAAAGGGTGTCTTAGATATATTGTTATACTATATATATAGGGTTTCTATCTTTGTGGTGATAGGTCAATTGGGTTAGTGTCAAACTGAAGATCTGAAGGTGTTCTATCTACGTTCACTACATTATTCTATCAATGGGGTGAAGGTAAGTATATTAAGTTATTCCGCTTTCATTAAAGGCTTTCCCTCTAAATTTTTCTTTTATCTTTCTTAGTTATATTTGTACCATCCCCATTTTTTTAAAAAAATTATAGATGCTTGTTTATAAATATGAGAATTATTAAAAAAATTTATATAGCAATGGGGGATGTTACAATATCAGTTCATCTAATACCCACCAGCCATGGAAGAATTCAGAGAGTAAGAAAGGGTGCGAAAATCTTCACATTGTTTTCTCTCTTCTCACTTATTTGAACTATGCAAAATCATTTCAAAACTTATACCATATTATGCAACAAAAGAATCGAGTCAAAAAAATATGTTATTATTCTCTCTTATAGGTACTTCAAGAGTACAGTATTGCTCGTGATTTTCATTTTGATGTTTTATCTCCACATTGACATCTTTCTTCTTTTTTTACTCCAAAAGAATCTGGTCGCATTATACTCGATTATCAAGTCATTAATCTCATGTATTGGCAAACTTTAGACACTAACATTATTCAGTAAAAAAAAAATTTATTTTATTTTATTTATTCATTGTATAACTTATCTCAAAAGAGTGTCTTAGATATATTGTTATACTATATATATAAACTTTGCATTCTTGCAGGGATAGTTCAGTTGGGAGCGTCAGAATGAAGATCTAAGGTCTCGTATTCGATCCACGCTCATCGAATTTTTGCTTTTGATGTCACAAATACTTGTGTTTTATGTGAAACGTATTATAGCACAATTCTATCAATGGGTTGATGGTAAGTATATTGATTTATGCCCCTTTCATTAAAGACTTTCCCCTTTAATTTTTCTTAGTTATATCAGTTCATCTAATACCCACAGGCCATGGAGGAATTGAGAGAGTAAGTAAAGGAGCAAAAATCTTCACATTGTTTTCTCTCTTCTCACTTATTTGAACTCTGCAAAATCATTTCAAAACTTATACCGCATAATACAATAAAAGAATCAAGTCAGAAAATTTTGATATTGTTCTCTCTTATAGGTACTTCAAGAGTACCTTAGTAGTACATCGATCGCTCATGATTTTTATTTTGATGTTTTATCTTCATATTGACATCTTTCTTCTTGTTTGACTCCTTCACTCATTAATCTGGTCGTATCATACTCGATTATCAAATCATTAATCTCATGTATCAACTAACTGTAGACACTAACATTATTTAGTAAAAAGCTTTTTTTTATCTTTATTCTTTCTATAACTTATCTCAAAAGAGTGTTTTAGATATATTGTTATACTATATATATAGGCTTTATATTTTTGTGGGGATAGATCAGTTGGGAGAGCTTGAGACTGAAGATCTGAAGGACACATTTTCGATCCACGCTCACCGCATTTTTGCTTTTGATATCACAAATACATGCGATTTATGTGAAACGTATTATAGGACAATTCTATCAATAAGTTGAAGGCAAGTATATTAAGTTATACCCCTTTCATCAAAGGCTTTCCCCCTTAATTTTTCTTTTATCTTTATTAGTTATATCAGTTCATCTAATACCCATCAGCCATGGAGGAATTGAGAAAGTAAGAAAGAGAGCGAAAATCTTTATATTGTTTTCTCTCCCCACTTATTTTAACTCTGCAAAATCATTTCAAAACTTATACCGTCTTATGCAACAAAAGAATCGAGTCAGAAAAATCTGATATTATTCTCTTTTATAGGTATTTCAAGAGTACTTTAGTAGTACATCGATGGCTCATGATTTTCGTTTTGATGTTTTATCTCCATATTGACATCTTTATTATTATTTGACTCATTTGCACATTAATCTGGTCATATCATACTTGATTATCAAGTCATTAATCTCATATATCGACTAACTTTAGACACTAACATTATTCAGTAAAAAGCTTTTTTATTTTTTATTTTATCTTTATTCGTTGTATACCTTATCTCAAAAGAATATCTTAGATATATTGTTATATTATATATATAGGCTTTGCATAGCCACCGATGTGAGAGGTATAATACAGTGAAGAAATAAATTAGCAAGAATGCCTTTAAAGAAGTTATGCTCCTCTTGAACATAGAGGATGAGAGTGATTAGTTAAGGAATAAACAAATAAAATATACTTTAAATTTTATTGAAACAAAAATCTACTAAACTGAAAATGTATGATATGAGTGAAAATTAAATAGAAAATCAAAGAAAATGTGAAAGTATGCGAGCATTGTCCTAAGTGTATTTTCCGTTTGATGTAGTAATATCACTGGATAGATTCTTGTCCAAGCACAACTATAAAAAATCAGACGATATTTTGACACTAGCAACATCAAAGGATCAGGAAATCAAATAAATAAAAAACTTCTCCCTTTTCTATGTTTTCTTTTGTTCTACTCCTTCATTTTCCTCATAATTTTTTCTCTTTTTTTCTGAATTTTTAATCCATTGCATTGATTTATTGGGGGAAAAGCTTATTTATAAGTTCTCCCAACCAAATGGAAAAGAGTAAGTTCACAAATAGAAATATCAAAGACATAAGAAAAGAAAATGAGTCCAACTTGAGTTCATGACCATGCTCAATCATCCAAATCAAATACATTCTTGAGTCAAACCTCTTCCCAAATAGAAAAGACGATAAGGATGAACCGAAAGAACGAAAGGCATACGAGTGAAAGCAAATTGAGGTAAATTGAGCTCTCCTTAGTGTTCCAATAATACCCTATAAAAATCAAAATTTTTTGATCCAAACAAATAAATAATTATAAAATATATAAATAATAAATAATAAAATAAAAAGAGAAACTAAAAGATGAAATAAGAGGTGCTAAATGAAAAGTATTTTCAAAAATAAAATCATTTAATAAAATAAACATCCATATAATAAAAGAAGTGAATGAATGAACAATAATTTTTTTGACTCAAACTTCAACTAACTCATCACATGTCTTTACGAGTTGCATGTTAATTATCATGCAATGTATCTTTCATAAGAGATTTTCTAAGACTAAAATAAAAAATAATATATTAAATATATTAAATGTATTGCTAGGAGAATTAGCAAGATGGGTCACTCTTTTCTTAAAAAAAAAAGCAAAATTAGTAACTTTATCGTACCTAATGAGTTGATTAGTCACGGTCTTATTTCCTTCTCTATACACATGTAAATCACATATATATCAACATGATCCAACGTGGACTAAATATCCTTTTAATATTACAATTAGAGCATCTGAATCAAACCCTTCAAACCAGATTCGATGTGAATGCACTTAAAGCCTTCAAAGTAGTGAAGATAGATGGATCGATCACATAGAAGTTCAAGTTGGGTTGACCCAATTTGCCACACTTAGTCTAATTAGACCCAAACCCCACCCATGCAGCTAATCTTGACCTGACTTGACCCAACCATATTATAATTATATTATTCTTTGAGCTTAACTGACAACAAGGATGATATACAACTAAACATGATCGCCATTCATCAAGATCACACTCAAATCTTAAAGACAACCCCACCTTCCCCAAAAAATATACAGCTTTGAGATTCGCACGATCTTTGATCCATCACATTATTCTTTTGGATATAATTAGTTTGAATTCATCACTTTTCTAAGATATACCCTCACGCCGTGCCCCGATTTGAGAGGTATCATACAGGAAAAGATAAATAAGCAACAATGTCTTTAGAGAGGTCACACTCCTCTTGAACATAGAGGATGAGATTGATTAGTTAAGGAATAAACAAATAAATCATACTTTAAATTTTATTAAAAAAAATCTAATAAACCTTTTGGTTTATTAGATTTTTATTTCAGTAAAATCTAATAGATTTTTGTGAAGAAGCTTAATTTTCACTTATATTGTATGTTTCAATAAAAAACGTATGATATAACTGAAAATTAAATAGGAGGTTAAAAGAAAACATGAAAGCATGCGAGCGTTGTCCTAAGTGAATTCTTCAGTTTTATACAATAATCCTGAATACCACTAGATAGATTATTGTTCAAGCACAATTATAAAAAAATCAAAAGATATTCTGAATCAAAGGATCGAGAAATCAAATAAATAAAAAACTTCTCCCTTTTCTATGTTTTCTTTTGTCCTACCCTCGTATTTTTTTCTTTTTTTTTTCTGAATTTTTATTCCATTGCATCGATTAATTTGGGAAGAAGCTTATTTATAAGTTCTCCTAACCAATTGGAAAAGAGTAAGTTCACAAATAGAAATATCAAAGAAATAAGAAAAGAAAATGGGTCCAACTTGAGTTCATGCCCATGCCCAATCATCCAAATCAAATACATCCATATGAGCGGGTCAAACCTCATCCCAGAGATAAAAGACGATAAGAAGGAACTCAAACGACGAATACAAGTGAAAAAGCAAATTAAGATAAATTGAGCTCTCCCTTAGTGTTCCAACAATCCTCTATAAAAATCAAAAAATTTTATACATACAAATAATTAATTATAAAATATATAAATAATAAATAATAAAATAAAAAGAGAAACTAAAAGATGAAAGAAGAGGTACTATTTTTCAAAAATAAAATCATTTAATAAAATAAACATCCATATAATAAAACAAGTGAATGAATGAACAATAATTTTTTTGACTCAAACTTCAAAAAATTCATCACATACGTCTTTATGAGTTGCAAGTTAATTATCTTGCAATGTATCTTTCATAAGAGATTTTCTAAGACTAAAATAGAAAAATAATATAGCAAATATATTAAATGTATTACGAGGAAAATTAGCAAGACGGGTCACTCTCTTCTTAAAAAAAAGAATAAAATTAGTAACTCTATCATACCTAATGAGTTGATTAGTCATAGTCTTATTTCCTTCTCTATACACATATGTAAATCATATACACATTAGCACGACCCAATGTGGACTAAAGATCCTTCTAATATTACATTTAGAGCATCCGAATCAAACCCTTCAAATCATATTCGATGTGAATGCACTTAAAGCCTTCAAAGTAGCGAAGGTGGATAGATCGATCACATAGAAGTTCAAGTTCGGCTGACCCAATTTGCCAAACTCAGTATAATTAGACTCAAACCCCACCCATACAACTTAATATCGACCTAACATGACCCAACCACATTATAATTATATTATTCTTTGAGCTTAACTGACAACAAAGATGATATACAACTAAACATGCCCGTCGTTCATCAAGATCACACTCAAATCTCAAAGACAACCCTGCCTTCCCCAAAAAGATACAACTTTGAGATTCACACGATCTCTGATCCATCATATTATTCTTTTAGATATAAATTAGTTTTAATTCGTCACTTTTCTAACCATATCTGGTTCCTCCCCCCCCTCCTCCTTAATCAAAGACGAAAAGGGTTTGTGGAATGGTAACACTTACACGAGAGGAGAAAAAGGAAACAAATTGAGAGAGTAAGAAAGAGAGCAAAAATTTTCAGATTGTTTTATCTCTTCTCACTTATTTGAACTCTGTAAAATAGTTTTGAAACTCATACCTTTGATATTGTTTAGAAAAATTTGATACTGTTCTCTCTAATAAGTATTTCGAGAGTACCTTAGTAGTACATTGATCACTCATTATTTTCGTTTTGATATCTTATCTCTACATTAGCATCCTTCTTCTTGTTTGATTCCTTGATACATTAAGGTCGCATCATACTTAGAATCTTATTGAGTCATTTTTTTCATCTCATGCAATGACTAACTTTGGACACTAACATTATTCAGTAATTTTTTTATTTTTTAATCTTTATTCGTTGTATAACTTATCTAAAAAAAGTGTCTTAGATATCTTATTATATATATATATATATATATATATATATATATATATATATATATATATATATATATATATATATATATATATATAGGCTTTGCATAGTCATCGATTTGAGAGGTATCAGGAAAAGATAAATAAGCAAGAATATCTTTAGAGAGGTCACGCTAACATAGAGGATGAGATTGATTAGTTAAGGAATAAACAAATAAATCATACTTTAAATTTTGTTAAAAAAAATCTAATAAACCTTTTGGTTTATTAGATTTTTTTTCAATAAAATCTAATAGATTCTCGTGAAGAAGCTTAATTTTCACTTATATTGTATATTTCAAGAAAAAACATACAATATAAGTGAAAATTAAATACGAAGTTAAAAGAAAATATGAAAGTATGCAAGTGTTGTCTTAAGTGAATTCTTCAGTTTTGTACTATCATCGTGAATACCACTAGATATATTATTATTCAAGCATGATTATAAAAAATCAAAAGATATTCTAAATCAAAGGATCGAGAAATCAAATAAATAAAAAACTTCTCTCTTTTCTATATTTTCTTTTGTCCTACTCCTTCATTTTCCTCATATTTTTTCTCTTTTTTCTGAATTTTTATTTCATTACATCGATTGATTTGGGAAAATCTTATTTATAAGTTCTCCTAACCAATTGGACAAGAGTAAGTTCACAAATAGAAATATCAAAGAAATAAGAAAAGAAAATGGGTCCAACTTGAGTTCATGCCCATGCCCAATCATCCAAATCAAATACATCCATATTAGCTTGGGTCAAACAAGATAAGAAGGAACCTATTAGCTTGGGTCAAACAAGATAAGAAGGAACCCAAAACACGAAAGGCATATAAGTGAAAAAGCAAATTGAGGTAAATTGAGCTCTCCCTTAGTGTTCCAATAATCCCCTATAAAAATCAAAATTTTTTGATACAAACAAATAATTAATTATAAAATATTTAAATAATAAAATAAAAAAAAGAAACTAAAAGATGAAATAAGAGGTGCTAAATGAGACATCTTTTCAAAAATAAAATTATTTAATAAAATAAACATTCATATAATAAAAGAAGTGAATGAATGAATAATAATTTTTTTGACTCAAACTTCAACTAATTCATCACATATGTCTTTACGACTTGCAAGTTAATTATCTTGCATATCTTTCGTAAGAGATTTTTTAAGACTAAAATAAAAAAAATAATATAGTAAATATATTAAATATATTACTAAGAGAATTAGCAAGATGGGTCACTCTCTTCTAATAAAAAAAGAATAAAATTAGCAACTCTATCATACCTAATGAGTTAATTAATCACGATCTTATTTCCTTCTCTATACATATATGTAAATCACATACACATTTGCACGATCCAACGTGGACTAAATACCCTTTTAATATTATAATTAGAGCATCCGAATCAAACCCTTCAAATCAGATTTGATTTGAATGTACTTAAAGCCTTCAAAGTAGCGAAGGTAGATGGATTGATCACATAGAAGTTCAAGTTGGGCTGACCCAATTTGCCACACTCACTTTAATTAGACCCAAACCTCACCCATATAGTTTAATCTCGACCTGACTTGACCCAACCATCTTATAATTATATTATTCTTTGAGCTTAACTAAACATGATCCTCGTTCATCAAGATCACACTGCCTTCACCGAAAAGATACAGCTTTAAGATTCACACGATCTCTGATCTATCACATTATTTTTTGGATGTAAATTAGTTTGAATTCGTCTCTTTTCTAACCATATCTGGTCAGATATACCCCTATCAAAGGTTCGTGGAATGGTAATATTTCCACGAGAGGAGAAGAAGGAAAGGATAATATATTGGAGAGATTACAGTAACTAATTATCATCTTTCTTTAATGGTAAGTTAGGCCACTCCTAATCCTTCCATAATCCACCCTCCGACGACCATCCGACGGCCCCGATTCCTCCGCTAGAGTCAGTTTCACTGTCACCAGTAGAAGAACGCACGGCATGGAAACCACTCCAGCGATTGGCGCCGGAACAGATTTATTGTTGGGAGGGCAGCAGCTTTCCATCTCTTCCATCATTCCCCTCTCCCGATCCCTTCTCCTCTCCTCCTCCTCCTCCCTTGTTCTCCCACTGTCTCCAGCTCTGCTTTCCTTCTTTGCATCCTAACTCCAGCGAGCTAGGTGAAGCACCGGCAGCTGCCAGCTGTGGAAGCTTCCAAAAAGTCGGGCGTTTCCTTCCGGTTAGTCTCTGCTTCTCTTGATCCAAGAATCCCGATTTGCTCGAACGTCGTTGTTGCGTCTCTTCTTCCCCGAGCTCGCCACTTTGTTTTCTTGCCCATGGCTTCTTTGCATGCGGTTAGGATCGATAGGATCTGCGATAAAGGTTGCTTCTTTTTCCCTCTCTCTCTCTCTCTCTCTCTCTCTCTCTCTCTCTTCAGCTGGAGATTGAGCCATGGCCAGCTGGGGTTGCTGTTCTTTATGCTCCTCTCGGTGAGGAACACAAGTAGGTCTTTGTGAAGCTGGGGTTTCAGTTTCTTGATAACCGAAGTTTTGCTGTTGGTTGTTTCTTGATCTTTCGTTTCTTGTGTGACCTTTTGACAGAGAAGAGACAGATTCTTGCCGTCATCCCGACTTCTGATGCCTCTCTGATCTGTTGGTCAGGAATGGAAGCTCATCTCATGGAGGGCGGAAGCCATTACAGGACTGAGGGCTCTGCAGTGCGAGTAGAAGACCGACACGACGAGAAGCTGCCGTCGAAAGGACCGCGGTTCGGAGATGGCAGAGCTGCGGTGGATCAGGAGGTGGTGTCTCCGGATTCAGGGGATACAGAGACAGCATATGGTAGTGGTGG
This sequence comes from Musa acuminata AAA Group, assembly GCF_036884655.1. NCBI lineage: Eukaryota > Viridiplantae > Streptophyta > Magnoliopsida > Zingiberales > Musaceae > Musa > Musa acuminata. The sequence continues at coordinate 32,722,728 of NC_088344.1, read as the reverse complement.
TGTGAGAGGTCACCAATCCGTGAGTAGTGGCGATGGGGAGCTTCCCGGCGATGAAGACTCCGACGACGAATCACATCTCCGTGACGATAAAACCTTCGACGAGGGTTCCGGCAGCTCCAATCGCAAGCATCCAAACAAGGGGCCGAAGGTTCCAACATGTCCGGAGTGCGGCAAGACCTTCCCATCAGATAAATCACTGTTTGGCCACTTGAGGTGCCACCCGGAGAGGGATTACAGAGGAGCTATTCCGCCTCCCGGCGCAAGGAAGAAGTCACGATCGAACGCGTATTCTTCGGTCGCAAGAGGGCCACCTGTGACGAAGTGGTCGACCCCGAAAAAGGGTGGAAAAGGGGCCGCCGTCGATGAAGATTCCGTTGTCGTTGTTGCTAAAGCCTTGTTGCTTCTGGCTGATGGAAAGCCATGGGGTCAAGAGACTCCCACCGTCGAGAAAGAAGCACCTGAGACGAAACAGTTTATGAACACTCGTTTTGGTGGCACTGATGTCTTAGCTGATCGGAGCTACGGGAATGAAGTGATATCAAGCTACAACAGTGGTAGTAAGAAGAGGAAGATCAAAGAGCAAGCGAACGATTCTGGCACGCCTACACGTTGTCGAAGATATCAGTGTAGTATTTGCTTCAAGACGTTCGCTTCTCACCAAGCACTCGGGGGACACATAGCCAGCCACAACAAGAACAAGAGCAATGTCCAAGAAGCTCCCATCGCCGCTGAAAACGGGTGTGTCCATATTGCGCCCAATGCAGTCAGCAAAGCGGCAACAGCGGAACACCGATGCACGATCTGCAACCTGACATTCTCGACCGGGCAGGCTCTCGGTGGCCACATGAGACGCCACTTCAATGAACTACAGAATCAAGCTTTGTCATCCTCAGCACACTCATCTGAGAGCGACAAGGGAGCAAACCACGGGATGTTACAGAACGGAGCTCCATCATCTCCGGCAAACTCATCCGAAAGATACAAGAGAGCAATCCGTGGCATGTTTGACTTCGATCTCAATGAAGTGCCTGATCTCTAAGAAGAAAACGAGTCTGCAAGTTCTTTCACTCACCGGTTTTGAAGAATAGAGAATTTGGAATTGAGATAGTTTGGATGCAAGTTCTTTAACTGCAAACAAAATTGCATTTAGACTTTAATTCTCTCTGTGGAACCTTCATCTTTTTCATTCAATGTCCTGCACTGCACCTGTTTGTGAATGTTATGTGATGTAGTATAGAGGTGGAGGGGAAACAAGGATCGTGACTACCACTCGACTCCTCTCTCTTTCATTCTTCCAAGCAAAAATCACTGTATTGCATGTAAATTGATCGAGCAGTCTACAGATGAAGGAAGCAGGATGGTTTGAAAGTCTTTGACTTAATCGAGTAGCACTCATGCTTTGAGCTTTCAGATGTAGGAAATAATGAGGTGGATATCCAATGTTTCAGATGACCTTACACCATTCAACCTAATTCTAGGATTTCAGGTCAACCTTATTAACAAACGTATAATCCATATATATAATTCTTCAGGAACCTTATTATGTTCCTGAAAATGCTGATTAGTGGAAACTTTGCATCCTCTATCATGGATAAGATATAGAATGGAACTTTAAATGGAAAAGATGAAGGATTAGTATTTATCTGTATGTCTCTGTTAAATGCACTTTATTTTTTGTTGGTTAAAGAACTTGCTGGCCAAATCATGCGTCCACCACACTGATTGCTCTTGTTCTTGTTGTGGCTGGCTATGTGTCCTACGAGAGGTTGGTGAGAAGCGAACGTCTTGAAGCACCACACTGATATCTTGGGCAACGTGTAGGCGTTGCAGAATCGTTCGCCTGCTCTCATAGTTACGAACATCAGAGCCACCAAAACGAGCGTTCATTACCTGTTTTGTCTCAGTTTCTTCTTTCTTGGCTTTGGTAGTCTCTTGACCCCTTGGCTTTCAGGCTTTAGCAACAATGACAGCGGAATCTTCGTCGATGGGCGCCCTTTTTCGACCTCGACCATTTCGTTGCAGGTCGCCCTATTGCCGCACTCCGGATATCTTGGAACCATCGCTCCCTTGTTAGGAAGCTCGCGATTGGAGCTGGCGGAACCCACATCGACGGTCTTATATATGTGATTCGTTATCAGAAGCCTCATCGCTGGGAAGCTCCCCATCGCCACTACTCACACCACCACTACCAGATGCTCTCTGCATCCCCTGAATGCGGAGACACCGCCAATCGCTTGAATGCTTTCCTACCGGTGACAGTGAAGCCGTTGATAGTGGCGCTTTGACACTGGTGACAATGAAACCGACTGTAGCCGAGAAATCAACGCACCAGTGTCAACGGTTTCACCGTCACCAGTAGACGAACCCAAGGCATGGAAAGCACTCAAGCGACTGGCGTCAGAACAGACTTATATATTGTTGGGAGGGCCGCAGCATTCCATCTCTTCCATTATTGCCCGATCCCGATCGCTGGCCGCTCTTCTCCTCTTCCTCCCTTGCTCTCACCTCACCCTCTGTAACGGAGGAATCGGAGCCGTAGGATCGTCGGAGGATGGATTATGGAAGGATTAGGAGGAGTGGCTATTAAAGAAGATGGTAATTAGTTACTGTAATCTCTCCGACACATCATCCTTGGCTTCTTCATTCCATGAATCCTTATCATCATCGATCGGGGATTGTATCTGATCAGATATGCTTATAAAAGAGATGAATTCAAACTAATTTACTTACAAAAAAAAAAAAAAAAAATCGATGGATCAGAGATCGTGGGAATCTCAAACCAGGGGCTCCGTCCATAGAAGATCATGGATTCTTTGAGATTTGCGCTTGCTCTTGATGAGCGGCGGTCTCGATGCCCCATGTTTAGTAAATCATCTTTGTAGAATGATATAACTATGATGTGGTTGGGTCAAGTCAGATTGAGATTAAGCTATACGGGTTGGGTTCGGGTCTAATTAATGTTAAGGGAGTGGCAAATTGGGTCTGCCCAATCTGAGCTTCCATGTGAATGAGCCGCCGCCATCGAGCTTCACTAGCTTGAAAACCGGGGCACTCGTTTGATTTTCTTATTTTTTGATATTTTTATTTGTGAAATTAGTTTATGTGAACTTACTAGACTACCCTCCTAACACAATCCACCGCCGTTGCCACGGTGCCATATGGATGATTGAGCATGCATTTGGTTTGGATGAATGGGGTTTGAGGGGAGGTTTGACCCAAGGCGATGTGCATGCATTTGATTTGGATGATTGAGCATGTTCATGAACTTTAAGGTGGACTCGTTTTCATTTCTTTTCTTTTTTTAATATTTTTTTTATTTGTGAACTTACTAGATTACCATCCTTGTAATCTATCAATCACATAGAAGTGGGAGACGACTCGATCAGGTTGGGTTGACGCAATTTGGGTGCACAAACGGAAGGTGGGGAAAAAATTATGGGAAAAACCTTACCTCAGTGGAAAAAGGAAAATTCAGAAAAAATGGATAAAAATATGAGAAAAATGGAGGAGGAGAAGAAGAAGATGAAAGGAGAGAAAGAAGTTATTTATTCATTTGACTTTCTAATGTTCTTGTTGTCAAAATATATTCAAATTATTTACAATCATACTCATAGAAAAAACTATTCGATGTATCTTGGGTGATTTTCTGTTAGATATTTGCACGAGTTTTAGGAATAGAATGATGTTTTCATACTTCTAGATTTTTTTTCTAATTTTTTATTTAATTTTTATTAATATTGCATATTTTCAATTTCATCCAAGTGTCAATTTTTGTATTATTGTTGCAATAAAATTTAAAGTATGATTTATGAGTTTATTCCTCCATGAATCCATCTCATCCTCCGAGGCTTACCTCCCTGAAGGCATTCTCACTTAGCTTCTTTGATTATAAATCAATGATTCTAATCGTAATTCATCTCTTTCTTGTATTATTCCTTTCACGTTTATGACTATGCAAAACCTATATATATATATATATATATATATAGTATAAAGAGAACGGCATGATACTATCTTAAGAAGCTTATATAAGATAAAAGAAAAGTTAATAGTGTTAAAATATTAAATCAAACTTTATATTAGATATAATTTTAATTTAAGAGTCTTAGTTAAGATAGGAGTTATTATCAGAGTTAAGGTCTTGAATTTCTCCTTCTATAAATAAAGAGCTTATATAATAATTTATAACATAATTTGGAGTAGAGATGACGTGGAGATAAAATAGACTAATTCAGTATAAACTTTTAACTTTGAAGTATCTCTTGTATTCATTAGTATTGTAACTCTATAATTTCTTAATATCCATCATATTTAAAATAATTCATCAAATAAAAACTTGCGATGTTATCTCCAAAATTGATCATTGCATGAGATGCTTGACTATTAGATGAGCAAATACAACTAAGAAAACAAAAAAGAGAGTGTTAGTCTTTGATGAAAGGATATCAAGTGCGGTAAAATCAAAATCAAAATCAAAAACATAATTAAAAATATATTTATACTATGAAAAAAAAAATATATAAAAATAAAAAACATGCGGTGAACGTGGATCGAACACGCGACTTCAGTCTGACGCTCTCCCAACTGAGCTATCCCCGCTTGATATTTATTTTTGATATTACAAATATATATAATAATATAGTGGTGGAAAGTTTACTAATATTTATGAAAACAATAGACATTGATATGAATGTAATCATGTCAATTGTTACTTACACACATAAATATTATACATTTATCTATTTTGTTGTGTTCATAAAGGATTATGTGATTGAAATTGATGCATTTATAGATTTCCAAAGACTTCATACAATTTAGAGATCCATACACATGGATGCATTGATCAATGTGTGTCATAGAATCATTCTTATATTGCTGTACTCTTTCATTCTCATGACTTGGAATTTATATGTTTTCTGAATGAGAGTTTCATTTTCATATGTGTCACTGTTTGCTTCTTTTTTTTTTTGGTTCAAAGCCTTTTCATTTAGGGTTACAACATTAGCTATCTCCCATACTTATTATTTTTATTTTTGATTTCTTAAAATAAAATATTAAGCTAATTTAAAGTTATTTATAATGTCAGAGAGTATTCTAAAATGTAAGCAACATTAGCAATGAAGATGAAATTTGATCTCAATATCTCACTATCAAGGTTAATATGATTAATATAAGTTGATTTGTTTATATATAAATGCATGTTACCTTCTACAACATAGTTGTAGATATGGAAGTTTCATTTTCATGCGCCCTAATTAGACACTTGCTACTGAATTTACTATATTACATATAGGAATATATTTTTGTATGTAGTGCTATCGCCACTAAAAATATAAAACCTTTGACACGTAGGGCCTCATAAAAAAAGAAATATAACGTAGTCTACAGTGAAAACTAAGAGATACAATACATAGTTCTTAACATGACTCTTAAGACACTTATATCCCAAAGTCAGATGACAAAGTTATCATAAGTGATATAATAATAAATGTAGTTTCGAAAGATTGACCTGTGCTTATTTTCAACTCTCAGAAGCATTTCGTGGCTTCTTGTACTTAGGTCTTTCCTCGTTTAAATCTGACCATGAAGTACTACTAAATAGAGGGATCTTTTCATCGAACTGGATAGAGATGAGTGCCATCTGCGTGTCCTCAACTTCTTAGACGCTATCTGTTTCAATGCAATGAACATGCTGTATCTTGTGATAATCCTCTCCAATGTCCTTCTCAATCCTTCCTTTGATCACATCCATTTCAAGTATGACAAGTCGGTCTTTGGTCAGTCCCCGCAGTCCCTCGAGGAGCGTTCTCATGTTACGACAGCCGCAGAGCCTTAGTTCCCCAAGGCAAGGCATCGTCCCCTCTTCCACCCTCCATTCTGTTGATTTACTCAGCGCATCAAATAACAGTAGTCGAAGGCGTGGGAACCCGCCCTTGGGTAACTCCAGAACGCCCACCATGAATGCATCATCCGACAAGTCAAGACGTACAAGATTAGGCAGTGTTGCGAGTGTGGAGAAGGCATCATCATTCCCCAGCATCGTCCGTGACAATGTAAGATGGGTCAGATTGGGAAGGAAGCAGCTACCGTCCATGTCCATTTGATGCATCCTTTGGTACCTCACCAGTGGTCCGTACACATGCAAGGATCGAAGGTGAGGGTGGTGAGTCGAAGTCAGTAACGTTGCTGGTAATGCTTCTCCCCATAATTTCAAGGGAACAAGTCGAGCTAATTTCTCGAGAGCACTGGCTAAGGCTTCAATATCAACTCCAAGCGTCGAAGATCTTTCATTTTCTCCAGACTACCATCCCGTACCCAATCCCCACTCGCAACTGTCTCGAGTGTATGCATGTCTTCCGAGCAGCATGCTGCTTTGGGCTCCATCATGAAGTCTCCAGGGAGTAGCACACGTCTTAGAGATTGGATACTCCAAAGTGCATTGGGTACCTTCGGTGTGAGTGTGATTTATGTCGAGTCTGTAAATGGCAGAGATCGGCGATAGACGAAGGCGATTCCCTTACATTTGAATACCTCAGGTTTATGTACCTTAATCGGATTAAGTCCCCGATCTCCTTTGGTAAGCGGTCAATGTGTATACACTGCACTTGTTGCAGGCTGCATCATATGGACATGGACGAGAGCAGGCTGCTCGGATGGCCATCGAATCTGATACCTCCCAAACTCAGAACAGCTCCATCTCATCGTCGACGCCCTGAATGCTTTCTCGCCTAGCTTCCCTACCACTATATCCACCGCCGCAGCAGCCATCTATCGATCTCTTCCTCTTTCTTGTGCAGCTTGCCAAGAAAGATAAAAACATTAGAAGCAAAATATCACAACGATATGTGATCAAATTGTCTTCCGCTTAGTCCTCAATTCAGACTACACTTCGTCAAAACGGTTATAGTAAGTGATAGGGAGAATGATGACATCAGCATTGACCTACTGACTCACCCGACAATCCGCTTCCAAAAACTAGTCAATTAAATTCGTTCATTTTGATTGTTTTAAATAACTAATCCATCATCCAATTTGATATGGTTCTAATAACTACGAGGAAACTACAACAAGACGATCCAATATAGATAGGAACATACATACATATTTATTAGGTGCAGAAACAATATAGGAAGAAATATAACAATGTGTGTATTGATACAATGCATTGTCTAATTAACAGTTAAGTGGTGGTGGCGTGAGAAATTGGGGTCGCTGCTTCGGTGGAAATGGACATAATTCCAGTGTACGACCAACGTGTCTGATGAACACAGTTGGCACTGAGGCTAATGGTATTGTTTCCTTTTCCATGAATTAAAACGTTCTTGTTTCACCAGTTAGGCCTCTATTTGAATGGAAGGTACGTGCTGGATCTTGTAATAATCATCCCCAATATCCTTCTGCATCCTTTTGTGGAATACTTGCATTCCATACAGTGTCAATATCTCCAGTTGGGTGAGTCCTCGCAGTCCCTCCGGGAGCATTCGCAATTTGTTGCAGTACCAAAGACGTAATTCTCTGAGGCAAGGCATCGCCCCCTCTTCCACCCTCCACTCCTCCAAGTCTTGTAATGTCCCAAGAGACAAATATTGCAGCCGGGGGAAGCCATCCTTGGGAAACACCAAAACGCTCCCCACGACTGCGTCACATAAGAAAGCAAGCCGTTCGAGGTTAGGCAGTGTTGCGAGTATGGAAGAAATATCATCACTCTCCAACCTTGTCCCTTGAAGATTAAGACTTGCCAAGTTGGGAAGAAATGGAGCGTCGTGGTGGATATTGTCCATATGAAGCCCCTCCAATGGTCCCCTAAATTCTAGGTGTCGAAGGTGAGGGTGATTAGATGAACACAGTATATTTGCTGGCAACGCTTCTCCCCTCATTTCCAACCAAACAAGTCGGTTCAATCTCCCGAGAGCATTGTCCAAACCTTTGGAATCAGAGCTTGATATTTGGGACAAGCCCAAGCGTCGAAGGTTTCTCATTCTCTCCAAGCTACCATCCCCTACCCATTCCCCACTTTGAACTTCCCACATTGTATGCATATCTTTCAGGCAGCATCCTGCTTTTGGCTCAATTGCTGAGCCAACTCTGAAATGTCTTAGTGTTTGGATCTTCCAAAATGAACTTGGTATCCTCAAATTATTACCCAAAAAGATAAAGGTCTGTAGATGGCAAAGATTTCCAATAGATGAAGGCAATTCCATTACATTTGAAAATGTCAGGTTTAAGTACCTCAATAGGATCAAGTCTCCGATCTCACTTGGTAAGCTTCTAATGGATACAAACTGGAGGTCCAACACCCTGAGAAACTTGAATCCATGAATCATAGATTTGCTTGGCATATCGACATCATATGTAAGGAGGAAAAGAAGCGACCGTAGTTTAGGGATAGAGAAACCGAGTGATGTATATTGATGCACGCCTTCATCATCTGTGATACTAAGACGTCGTACATCAGTTGAATCGCCTTTGTCGCTAATGGATCTGCAAAAATTGAGTTTTCTAGATTCATAACGAGCCAGGTCTAGCAGTAGATCATGGATTCGAACAGATACCACACTCCCAATCTCATTCCTTCTTTCCACCTGTATCATGCACCTGTTGATAAGCTCTATCAAATACATCTCTGCCAGGTCCTCCATTGTTTGACCCTCCTGGTCTGATCCTACGAAACCCTCGGCAATCCATAAACGCATCAACCTATCAGCGCCGATGTCGTAGTCCTCCGGGAATGCAGCAAAATAAAGAAAGCAAGACTTGAGATGATGAGGTAGATCATTGTAACTGAGAGCTAATATTTTGTGAGTTTGATCATCGGTTTTGTTAGGTGCATGAGAAATACGTTCCAAGGTTTGGCTCCACTCGTAAGCTTCATGCTTCCTCCGTAGCAGCCCGGCTAATACCACGATCGCCAGAGGTAATCCGCCACATTTTTGGATGATTTTATCCTGAAGATGCTGCAAATGAGGTGGGCAACATGCATTAGAAAATGCTTTTTTGCAGAACAAATTCCAACTTTCCTCCGACTCGAGAAGTTTGGGATGGTGCGGAGGGCTGTCCGGGTCTGCAGTTTCGGCAACATCCATTTTACGTGTGGTGAGCAGTACTCGAGATGCTGTGAATTCTTCGGGAAAGGCTGTATTGATTGTTTCCCAATCTGATACCTTCCAGATATCATCCATCACCACCAGATACCTTGTTCCTTTTAAATGCTCCCTGATCTTGTTTTTCACCTCTTGTTCAGCCATTTCCCTAATTTGATTGTTCTCTATGTTCAGAGTTTGCTTCATGATATTGGTCAAGAGTTCTCTAGCTGTATACGATTGTGACATATTTATCCATGCCCGACACCGAAAATGATCTTTGACGGCTTGGCTATTGTAGACTTTGTTGGCAAGTGTGGTTTTGCCCGAACCACCCATACCGACGATGGAAATGACGGCACGTCGTGTTACATGGAGATCACGTAGCTGATCCGTGATGACTTGAATATCGTGGTCAAAGCCAACCACATCCTCTGCTACATCGTATCTGTACTTATAGACAGTTGCTATCATAAGTGAAGAACGAAATTGAAATTATATAGAAACGTTATGAGACAGACATTTAGAAGATCGGTTTTGGGAGAAACAAAACTGAACGAGAATTCTTTTACGAATCACTAAAATCAAAGGGGTTTTCAAGTTATCAAATGGTGCCAATACAAGAAGTTGGGAGCCAATACATTGACAATAGATAGATCATCTGCTTGATTTTTAATTCTTTAAATCTGGGATTACGATGCTTTCCTACGGAGATGGCACAACAAAAATGAACTATTTCTATAAAAAAATATTAAATATTTTCTTGGTACAAAATTTCCTAAATGTTATCTTACATGTGACCTATATTAAGAAAAAGTCACCCAGACGGTTTTGGTAGATGCCGACGTTGAGAATTACATAAGTCATCTTAAGATATTTGATTTGGTCCTTGTTGTTATGAGTATAATATGAGGTTACATAATAGTTAATGGGCAAATAAAATTATTTTTACTCGTCAAACACAAGGAGATTATCAAACTTATTTTAGATCATGATGAGTAAAAGCATGAATGATAAACATTAAGGGTGAAGCATTTCCTATTGATAATGTACAGTATATATTATAGGCGTATCATTATTAATCAAGCTATAGGCATCGATTTTGAGTGTATCATTTCAAAAGGCATAGATTTAAAGATACTAATTACTTTTGAGTGTATCATTTCAAAACGTTCCGATATGTTCATCCAAAGACTTATTCTTGAACAATCATGGCTAAAGATAATTTTATATTATGTTGTATATTCAATACATTTTTTTTTAAATGAAAATAATCTTTGATAAGGATATTAATGTTACTATTATTAATACCATTATTTTCATTTAAATTTTCTATTTGTTATATCATGATATATACTGTAAACAATGTATGATTGAGGACACATATTAAAAAGTTGATAATTTATCGATAGTTTTGTTATATACTTCTTTTGCCTCCTTAATTGAATAAATCTATTTCGTCAAGTCAGATAGATCAATATTCTTTATTCATAATTTTTTTTATCACTAGATAAATTGATTAGCTTAGATGTTGATCCAAATCTTTTATTTTTTGGGGGATAATTTTTATCTTATTAATGATAATTTCATGCATAGTCATGCAGAAATATTTGTGGCTAAAGTACATAAAATAGAAAAAAAATGAACAAAAGAGATTAAGAGTATAATTTTTATGTAACGAAGAGAATGCTTACCTGAGAGTAAGATATGTATCCTCGATGGGGGATAAGGATGAGGATGGAATGCCTTGGATGCCAAGCTCGGATGCACGCTTGGATGTCTCTTGAAGATTCCTGTTGATGCGCTGCAAGCTCTTTGTAAGTTGATGGCTAGCAAGAATTCGAGTTAGGAGATTAGCAATGTATTTGAGGGTATGTTTTTGCCTTGATCGACCCACTCGCAATGTATACTTGTCCACCGTATCCTCTATGTCATAGGCCAAACCTCGAATTTGGTTTACCCACTGTTGTACCAATTCACTATGCTGATCTCTAGGTTTTTGATCCACATCCTTAAGAAAAGATAGTAACAATCTTAGTGTTCTCCTAGACACCTCTATCTCGTCATCCACATTCAAGAGGAGTATGACTTCTCTCAAGGCATACTCACTCAACTTTCCTAACACCATGTCGACTACTGCACCTGCCATCTATCTCTTCTTCCTTTTCCTTACTCTCTCCTATTTCTCCTTCGTTGGTGGCTATATAAAGCTCACATATAATGTAACAAGTCATCCAAGACACTTCTTAAATAAGCTGACATAGCGAATAAAGAGATGATGGAAGGGCATGATGTGCCTTGCGTAAAATGGTTGCCTTGTGAGCGAATCATATGCATATAGTGAGCTATTAGCCGTTCTAGCATGCTTACAGTTGGCCGTGGAGTAGGATGTGAAGCTCCTTAAGATTGAATTTGATTCTACGGATGTGGTGAAACTACTTTCTACTACAATGGAGCCGACTCAGAGACTAATTAATGTCTTGAGATATGTAAAATTCTTAGTGAATTTCTTCCAAGAAGTCAAAGTTTTTTATACTTTTCATGAAGAAAATAGATGGTTGGCTCGATATGCTCAGTTAATCAGATCTTTTTTTTTTTTTTTAATGAAGAGATCACGAATCGGATCCTCTTTTATCTTTTTCGAGTGCTGCTGGTCGTATTCATCTTATCTGGTTACTGTGAATTTTCTTTTGATAAAAACCAAAAATGGTGTAAACCTCATGGACAGAACCAAATTCCCAGTGCAGCGTGATGCCTATCGTGATATGCCCAGCATAAAATGTAATCATCGATCATGAATCGAATCATATGCCTAGATTAACATGTACACCCCATGCTTTATGCACATCATTATCTTTCAAGTTGGAACTAATATGAATTTGAGACTGAGATGACCAACTTTAACCAACTTGTACACACACACACACACACAAACCTTTACTTATCTTATAGGAATAGTTTGAAATATCTTCCTACAAATAAAATATAGAACGATTCATTCCGGTTTGTTCACTCATGTTAAACCAAGTTTGAGCCGAGAGATCCAAAACCTTTTTTTTTTTACAAAATAAAATTAAACTGAACAAAAATGAAAAATAACCATTAGCATCCGCGGAAACCAAAATATCAAGTTCAAGAGGCTACTACTATCCTATCCAAGTAGGGTGAATACTTTGAGTGTTTGGAAAATAATAGATGAAAACTATATTTCAAATATGTAATGATGTAAGCGTTGTTTGATAAAATTATATTGTATTTCAAAAGTCTAATGAATATTATGTGACACATTTTTCCTTCTAATATTTTAATTATTTTTCGAAAGTATATAAATTAATTAATTAATTAAATGAATGTATTAATCTTATAAAATATTTTGTATAATCTTCGAAAATAAATAAATAATTGTGAGAAAAGGGACAACACAAAAATAAAGAGAAGGGATGAGGAAATGAGGGTTATAATTTCTATTATATAGTGGTAATTTTATGATTTTAGATAATATAATAGGATAATTTAATTTTTTTTATTTAAATTATACTAGCATCCTGTAGATGCGAATATAATTTGAGCATTGGCAAGTAAACATTTTCAATGTAGCATTCAAACTAAATATGATTTAAAAAAAAATTATCAAACATCAATTTATATTTTAAATGTGTTCCCAAATACACCTTATTTATAGTAGCAAACCCTAATTATAATATTAACTTCCCTAAACATATGATAAATTGATAGGTAAGAAAAGAAGATATGAACACTAGCATGTTTCGAATCAAGCTCAAAATTCTCCAACTTCCCCAAGTAGATGAGAAATTTATAGTTAAGAAAAGAAGACATTAACATCTATATATTTAGAACCATCAAGCTCTCCAAGAAGGAAGAATGTCTTCCTCCTTAACACTTCCAACCCCCATCTTGGATTTAATAAGTTTAAAAATAAATATTGTTCAACAAAATATATTGCTCGTCTTTCAAGCAGCACCTCTAATTTAAAAATATATCCAAACTATCCTTTAATTTTTTTGTATATTATAGTGATTTGGCCTAATATAATACTTGTGGCTGTTTTGGCCACCATAATAAAAATATTATAGGACCTAATAAAAAATACTATCAATAATCAAAATAAACTTGTATCCTCAGTTAAACTAATTATAAGCTTAAAAATATAGTAGTGTAACGGCCCATGGGCAATGATAATTAAAGAGATACAACATGATATCACTTACAGTATTTTCTAATAACCTTTATAGTATTTTTAGTATCTCAATAGAACACTGTAAACACTATAAAAAAATACCATAAATTCTATTGAAAAATATTATGATAGTTAAAAATTGATAAAAAAATAAGCGAAAAACTTTGGTGACAATTTTTTTTAGTATGTTAGATTTTTGAAACTATTTGAAAAAAAATAAAAGAAAGAATATTATTTAGGAAATACTCAAAATATAAATATTTTATAAAAAAAGAACCATTCGATACCATTAAAGATCACATCACTCTAAGGATTCAAAGAGTGTCGACAATAACAAATGTATAAATAATAACAGTAGTAGTCGAAAATCTTTTCTCGAGTTAAAATTCATCTAACCAAATAAATTAAATTTTATACCCAAATGAGTAAAGGCATGTGTCTAAAAATTAATTGTGAGAGAACAATCGAAGAATTGCTCAACAAATTCATGTTGTACAGGGCAAAAGATACAACAATTCTGTCCAAATGTAGGGAGAATACTTAACACTCGCCTTGACAATTAAGAGATGAATATTTTCTCTATCAACTTAGTATTAAGGATAAAATTTTACCAACTAATCTAATGGGCATATGAATTTAATTAATAAGTTGACTTGTTTATATCTAAATGTATGTTACATTATACAAAACGGTTATAGTAATTTTTATTTTCATTTCAATATTGAGAGGTACATACATATGTATATATACAGAAATAGAAAGAAATATAACATGTCCGTCTTCATACAATACATGTCTAATTAACATTTAAGTGGTGGTGGCATTAGAAATTGGAGTCGCTACTGCGGTGGGAATGAACATAATTGCTGTGTAGGACCAACGTGTCTAATCAACACGGTTAGTCCTTAATTTTAATGGAAGGCACGTGCTGGATCTTGTAATAATCCTCCCCATTATCCTTCTCGATCCTTCTCTCGATTACTGGCATTCCAATCAGTTTAAATAGCTTCAGTTGGGTGAGTCGTCGCAGTCCCTCCGGAAGCATTCTCAAGTTGTCGCAGTCCCAAAGACGTAATTCTCTGAGGCAAGGCATCGCCCCCTCTTCCACCCGCCACTCCTCCAAGTCTTGCAATGTCCCAAGAGACAAATATTGCAGCCGGGGGAAGCCACCCTTGGGAAACACCAAAACGCTCCCCACGACTGCTTCATATTTTAAAGTAAGACGTTCGAGGTTAGGCAGTTTTGCGAGTATGGAAGAAACATCATCACTCTCCAACCTTGTCATCGCAAGATTAAGGCTTGCCAAGTTAGGAAGAAATGGAGCGTCGTGGTGGATGTTGTCCGTATGAAGCCTCTCCAATGGTCCCCTCAAATCTAAGTATCGAAGGTGAGGGTGATTAGATGAACACAGTATATTTGCTGGCAACGCATGTCCCCTCATTTCCAACCAAACAAGTCGGTTTAATCTCCCGAGAGCATTGTCCAAACCTTTGGAATCAGAGCTCGATATTTTGTACAAGCCCAAGCGTCGAAGGTTTCTCATTCTCTCCAAGCTACCATCCCCTACCCATTTCCCACTTTGAACTTCGCACATTGTATGCATATCTTTCAGGCAGCATCCTGCTTTTGGCTCAATCGGTGAATCAACCATGAAATGTCTTAGTGTTTGGATCTTCCAAAACGAATCTGGTATCGTAAATTCGTCACCGACTAAGATAAAGGTCTGTAGATGGCAAAGATTTCCAATAGTTGAAGGCAATTCCTTTACATGTGACAATGACAGGGCTAAGTACCTCAATAGGATCAAGTCTCCGATCTCACTTGGTAAGCTTTCAATATAAACACGCAGGAGGTCCAACACCCTGAGAAACTTGAATCCACGAATCATAGATTTGCTTGGCATATCGACATCATATGTAAGGTGGAAAAGAAGCGACCGTAGTTTAGGGATAGATAAACCGAGTGATGTATATAGAAGCACGCCTACATCATCTGTGATACTAAGACGTCGTACATCAGTTGAATCGCCTTTGTCCCAAATGGATATGCAAAAATTGAGTTTTCTAGCTTCATGACGAGCCAAGTCTAGCAGTAAATCATGGATTCGAACAGATCCCACACCCCTAATCAAATTCCTCCTTCCCACCTGTATCATGCACCGACTGATAAGCTCTATCAAATACATCTCTGCCAGGTCCTCCATTGTTCGACCCTCCAGGTCTGATCCTACGAAACCCTCGGCAATCCATAAACGCATCAACCTATCAGCGTCGATGTCGTCGTCCTCGGGGAATGCAGCAAAATAAAGAAAGCAAGACTTGAGATGATGAGGTAGATCATTGTAACTGAGAGCTAATATTTTGTGAGTTTGATCATCGGTTTTGTTAGGTGCATGAGAAATACGTTCCAAGGTTTGGCTCCACTCGTGAGCTTCATGCTTCCTCCGTAGCAGCCCGGCTAAAACCACGATCGCCAGAGGTAATCCGCCACATTTTTGGATGATTTTATCCTGAAAATGCTGCAAATGAGGTGGGCAACATGCATTAGAAAATGCATTTTTGCAGAACAAAGTCCAACTTTCCTCCGACTCGAGAAGTTTGAGATGGTGTGGAGGGCTGTCCGGGTCTGCAGTTTCGGCAACATCCATTTTACGGGTGGTGAGCAGTACTCGAGATGCTGTGTATTCTTCGGGAAAGGCTGTCTTGATTGTTTCCCAATCTGAAACCTTCCAGATATCATCCATCACCACCAGAAACCTTGTTCGTTTTAAATGCTTCTTGATCTTGTTCTTCATCTCTGCTTCATCCATTTCCCAAATTTGATTGCTCTCTATATTCGTAGTTTGCTTCATGATATTGGTCAAGATTTCTCTAGCTGTATACGATTGCGACACAACTATCCATGCCCGACACTGAAAATGATCTTTGACGGCTTGGCTATTGTAGACTTTGTTGGCAAGTGTGGTTTTGCCCGAACCACCCATGCCGACGATGGAAATGACGGCACGTCGTGCTACATGGAGATCACATAGCTGATCCGTGATGACTTGGATATCGTGGTCAAAGCCAAACACTTCATCTGCTACATCATCTCTGTACTTATAGAGAGTGTGTTGTTATCATAAGTGAAGAAAGAAGTTGAAATTATATCGACACTTTATAAGATATTTAGAAGACCGGTTTCGGGAGAAACAAAACAGAACGACGATTCTTTTATGAATCACTAAAATCAAAGGGGTTTTCAAGTTATCAAAGGGTGCCAATACAGGAAGTTTGGTAGCTAATACATTGACACATAGATCATCTTCTTACTCATAGAGATGGCACACCAAAAATTAACTATTATCTTATATGTGATCTGTATTAAGAAAAAGTCACCCACATGGTTTTAGTAGATGTCGATATTGAGAATTATATAAATCATCACAAGACAATTGTTATGAGTAATACGAAATTGCTTAATAGTTGATGGGCAAATAAAATCATTTTTACTCGTCATAAACAAGGAGATTATCAAACTTATTTTATATCATGATGAGTAAAAGCATGAATGATAAAACACTAAGGATAAAGCATTTTATTTTTATAATGAATTGGAGTCCCATATAACATATGCGTATCACTGTTAATCAAGCTTTAGGCATCGATTCAAGTTTCAAAAGGCATAGATTTAAAGATACTAATTACTTTCGAGTGTATCATTTCAAGAAGTTATGATGTGTTCATCCAAAGGCTTATTCTTGGACAATCATGGCTAAAGATCATTTAATATTGTGTTATACATTCAATACATATATTCTTTTTCTAAAACAGGGGGATGAAAAATGACCTTTGATAAGGATATTAATATTGCTATTATTAATACCATTATTTTTATTTAAAATATTTAATTATTATATCATGATATATATTGCAAACAAAGTATGATTGACGACACGTATTAAAAAGTTGATAATTTATTGATAATTTCGTTATATACTTCTTTTATCTTATTAATGATGATTTCAAATAGAGTCATGCACAAGCATTTGTTACAAAAGTATATAAAAAAAATGAATGATAAAAAAGATGAAAAGTATAATTTTTAAGTAACAAAGAGAACACTTACCTGAGAGTAAGATTTGTGTTCTTGATGGGAGACAAAGACGAGGATGGAATACTTTGGATGTCAAGCATGGATGCATACTTGGGCATCTCTTGAAGATTCCTATTGATGCGTTGTAAGCTCTTCGTAAGCTGATAACGAGCAAGAATTCGGGTTGGGAGATTACCAATGCATTTGAGGCTATATTTCCACCTTAATCGATCCACTCGCAACGTATACTCATCTACTACATCCTCTATGCCATAGGCCAGATATTGAATTAGGCTTACCCACTCTTGTACCAATTTATTATATTGAAATTTAGGGTTTTGATCCACGTCCTCCAGAAAGGATAATAACAATCTTAGTGTACTCATAGACACCTCTACCTTATCGCCTACATTCAAGATGAGTATAACTTCTTTAAAGGCATGCTCGCTCATTTTTCCTAACACCATATCAACTATCGGACCCGCCATCTTTTTTTTTTTTCCTCTTTCTTTCTCTTTCTGATTCCACCTTCATTGGTGGCTATGTGAAGCCTATATATAATGCAACAAATCAGCTACATAGCGAATAAAGTGATGATGGAAAGGCATCATGTGCTTTGGGTAAAATTGCTGCCTTGAGCCTATCATATGCGTAGCTTGAGATACTCCTTCTTGAAAGCATAATCCCATCAATAGAAGCACGTATCACATGCCTTCCGTGCCATGTTCATGTTCAACTAGTTTTTGTTACAGATTCTCCAATGTAATGATCTTATATATTAGATTAGATGTGCTTTCATTAGGTGAGAACGAACATGTGGTAATCCAAAAGAATTATACATTACGTGTAGGTAAAGCCAAAGAAAAAGAACAAAAGAGCAAAGGCAATTCATATTTTATTCTTTCATTTGTCCATTGCATTACAAAGGGATCGCTTTGAAGTGTGACAGTGCTAAGGGCAGTGTCAAATTGTTTCATGTTATCCATGGAATTAATGACAGCTATTTATTATGATGTCTCCTGTTTTTTTATAAAAAAAATCACCGAATAGATTCGAACTCTTTTCACTTATACAATAATGCACTAACCAATCGGATATTTTAATAAAAAATATGATATGTTTTAGTTAATATAAATATTTGATCAATGGGGCATTGCACCTTAACATAAAATTTAATTAAACTTAAGAATTAGCATGCGATATATTTTATTGCGCCTAATTTCTCATCACTTATATTCAAGAAGAGTGTGACTTCTCTAAAGATATACTCATTCATCTTCCCTAACACCATATCGACTGCCACACTTATCATTTATCTCTTCTTTCTCTTTTTTACTATCTCTTCGATTTTGCCTGCAAAGCCTATATATAATGTGTAACAAGTCGTCCAAGACACTCCCTTGAGATGAGCAGACATAGCAAATAAAAAATTAATCGAAGGGCATGATATGTCTTACGTAAAACGACTATCTCGTGAACGCATCATATGCGTAGCGTATGATAGTCCCTTCTAGAAAACGTAAACCTATCAATAGAAGAGCGTATCATATGCCTCGCGTGTCATGTTCATGTTCCATAAGTTTTTGTTACATATTCTCCAATGTCATGTTCATGTTCATGTTCCATGATATGCCTTATGTAAAACGACTACCTCGTGAACGCATCATATGCGTAGCGTATGATAGTCCATTCTAGAAAACGTAAACCTATCAATAGAAGAGCGTATCATATGCCTCGCATGTCATGTTCATGTTCCATAAGTTTTTGTTACATATTCTCCAATGTAATGATCTAATATATTAGATTAGATGTGCTCTCATTAAGTGAGAACGAACATATAGTAATCCAAAAGAATTATACATTACGTGCAGGTAAAGCCAAAGAAAAAAGAACAAAAGAGCAAAGGCAAATCGTATTTTATGCTTTCATTTGTCCATTGCATTACAAAGGAATCGCCTTAAAGTGTGACAGTGCTAAAGGCAGTATCAAATTGTTTCATGTTATCCATGGAATTAATGACAGTTATTTATTATCATATTTCCTTTTCATTTTAATGAAACGTTACATATTAAAAACGAAAACGAGCTTAAGGGGTTATATAAACCCATTGACAGCTATTTATTATGATGTCTCCTATTTTCTTAATAAAAAAATCACCGTTATATTAATAGATTCGAACTTTTTTCACTTATACAATAATGCACTAACCAATCGGATATTTTAATTAAAAATATGATATGTTTTAGTTAATATAAATATTTGATCAATGGCATTGCACCTAACATATATTTTAATTAAACTTAAGAATTGGCACCTAATTTCTCCGCACATAATCATAGACCCTTATTTTGATATAATGAATTATATATATATATATATATATATATATATATATAATAGCAAACAAGGTACATTTGTCACATATTTCAAAGTGATTATTTACATACTTATTTTGCCTAATGTGACCGAAATAAATGCATTATCACAAACCAAATAGATCTCATTTAGAAAAAGTTTTATATTTTGTGCGGGAATATTCGTTTAAAGAAAATATGATAGCGTGGATGGAACACGTGATCGATATTTATATTAATATTCAGTCTGACGATTTTCTAACTGAGTTATCCCCACTTGTTATTTATATTAATATTAATATAAAAGGAACAAACATCTCATTGAATTTTCATTTTGGAAATGGACATACGAGATTGCATCCAAGTGAGGACGATCATCACATGATGGTGGTGATGATGCTTCTTGCAAACAAAATCTAGCACAAGATGATTACAATTTATACTATATAGTGGTAATCTTATGATTTTAAAGAACATTATTGTTGAATCTCGGATTTTGATGATGAAACTAATCGATATATGTTTATGTTTTAATCTGCGTTTTGAGTGACGCAAGATGCTTCGATCATGATGAAACAATTAAAGCAAGAAAAATCATGTTGTGCCGGAGGATAACATGTCAAAATATTGGACATCGGGCCAGTGGATCGGTCGACGTATCGACAAAAGGCTTTGGGCCGTAGATTCGAGCATCAAGCCAAGAAGAGCGGATATTGCACCAAGGATATCGGAGTTGCGGAGTCAACTGGCCGATTGGACAATAGGCCGTAAGAGAAGACGATGCGCCGAAGAATCGAACGAAGCGTCGAGGGACCAATGACATACCGGACAACTTGATTAATGCTTAGTATTAATTGTCTAGATCGAAATATATTTTTATATGTGCAGGATTAACTACGATAGCAAGGTATAAAGCAAAATGAAGTCCCGGAGTCAAGATCGAGATCACGTTGGGAGTTCAAGAGTTCGTCGGAAGTCTGGACGTTCATTGGAAGTTCTAGAGAAACCAGCCGAGAAATCTTGGAGCTTGCTAGAGAAGCTCATCGAAACTCGCCAATAAAATCGTCGTGAAGTCCAAGAGCTTGCCGGGAGCCCGCCGGAACATTACCGAGTAATCGTCGGAAGTTCGCCGGAAGATCGTCGGAAGCTCACCAGAAGAATAGACATAGGGACTTGTTTAGCTTAGCAAATGTCTTAGGATTTCGTAGTTAGCACATAATTAAGAATAGACATTGGGTGGTGGTACCGCCTGTGCCCGAGGAACCCGAGATGAGATGTTTTTAGGCTCCAAGTTTGAATCAACTTAAAGCCTATAAATACCCCTCTCATCTCTGGTTAAAGAATAGAGATTAAAAGAGAGAAAACGTTGTTACCATCATAAGTGAATTCCCTCCTCCAAGTCTAAGTATTAGAATTCTATTTATAAAGGAGAGTGGCTGTTTGTAAGGGTTATCTCCTAAACCTGTTTAAAGGAAAAGAGGAGAGTAAAAGTGTTGAATCTCGTATTTTGATGATGAAACTACTTGATATATGTTTATGATTTAATCTGCGTTTTAAGTAATGCAGGATGCTTTGATCAGGATGAGACAATTAAAGCAGGAAAATCATGTTGTGCCAGAGGAACATGTCAGAAGATTCGACGTCGGGTCGGTGGATCGGTCGATGTATCGACAGAAGGCTTCGGGCCGTGGACTCGGGCAACGGGCCAAGAAGAGCGGGTATTGCGCCAAGGATATCAGAGTTGCGGAGTCAACTGGCTGATTGGGCAATAGACCGTAGGAGAGGACGATGCGCCGAAGAATCAGACGAAGCGTCGAGGGACCAATGACATACCGGACAACTTGGTTAATTGCTTAGGACTAATTATCTCGATCGAAGTTTTGCTTTAATTGTGCAGGATTAACTATGATAATGATGAAGACATATAGCGAAACAAAGTGTCGGAGTCAAGCGCGAAGGATTTGTTGCGAGTTCGAGAGTTCGACGGAAGTCCGAAGGTTCGTCGGGAATGCTACCGGAACTAGCCGAGAATGAGTTGGGAGCTTGCCGAAGGGTTTTTTCGGAAGCTCGCCGGAAGGTTCGTTGGAAGTTTGCGGAGCTCGCCGAGAAAGATCGGAGCTTGCCGAAGAAGCTCGTTGGAACTCGCTAAGATCAAATCGTGAAGTCTAGGAGCTTGCCGGGAGTCCGCAGAATGGTTTCCGAGAGTTCATCGGAAGACCGCCGGAAGATTACCGGAAGCTCGCCAGAAGAAGTCTTGACTTGCGGACTTTGTAATAGCTTAGAAAATGTCTTTAAAATCATAGTTAGCACGTTAATTAGGGTTAGGATTAGGTGTTAATCCTATAACCCAAGTAGGGCCCAATTAGGCCCAAGTTCGGACTGGTTTGGACCAAGTTTGGAGCCAAACCAAGTGAGCTGAAATAGTGAAAGAGGTGGCACCGCCCAAGAGAGGATCTCCCAGCGAAGCTGGGAGGTGCAACCGCCCCAGGCAGGCGGTGGCACCGCCTGGGGCTCAGTCTCCGAGCGAGACTGGGCGGTGCAACCTCCCCTGACAGAGAGGTAGCACCGCCTGAGCTCGGTCTTCGAGCTTTGGCAGGCGGTGCAACCGCCTCAGTCAGGAGGTGGCACCGCTTGGGGCTCAGTCTTTGAGCCAGACTGGGTGGTGCAACCGCCCCTGAAAGAGAGGTGCAACCACCTGGGCTCAGTCTTCGAGCTCTGCCAGGCGGTGCAACCGCTCCAGTCAGGAGGTGCAACCGCCTGATCCCGGAATTCCAGGATTTGATCGTTTTGAGCTCCAAATTTGAACTGGGTTGGGGCCTATAAATACCCCACCCATTCAGCACTGAAAAGATATAGACCTACACCGAAATCTTGATCTTTTCTGTGATTCTAAGAGCTCAAATTTGTGTAAAGTCCAAAAGTTCTCCTCTTTCTGTTCTTCAAGTCTTGAGTTGTAAAGAGAGGAGAGAAAGGTTCTATAAGGGTTGTCTCCTGAGCCCGTCAAAAGGAGTGAAACTGTAAAAGGGAAGTTGGCCTTCGCTTATTGAAGGAAGGCCTCTAGTTGATGTCGGTGACCTCGTCGGTGGAGGAAGCCAAAAGTGGAGTAGGTCAAGGCTGACCGAACCACTCTAAATCTCGGTTTGCATTTCCTTTGAGCACTTTATCATTTCTGCAAACCTCCTAAATATCTACTGCCTTCTGCGCTTTTACGAACGAGCTTCTAAGTTCATATCTTTCCGAATCAGCATTTAGACGTAAATCGGTGTTTTCATACGATCATTACTTTGCAGTTTACGTTTACGTTTTAACTCCTATTATAACTGCAAACTGGCTTCTACACATTTATAAAACGCATCTCAAAGTTCAGTATCTTCAAAATCAGCATTTAGACGTAAAACTACGTTTAGACGTAAAACTGCGTTTAGACGCAAACTGCGTTTAGACGTAAACTACGTTTAGACGTAAAACTGTGTTTAGACGCAAACTACGTTTAGACGTAAACAACGTTTAAACGTAAACTGTGCCTAATCTTAAAATCGGCTTTTACATCGAAATCGTTTTTATCGAACGAACGCAGCCTTCGGTTTTAATCGCTGAAAGATTTCCGCTGCACTAATTCACCCCCCCCCCCCTCTTAGTGCTCTCGATCCTAACAATTGGTATCAGAGCCCGGTTTTTCTCATTTCGGATTTACACCCGAGAGAAATGGTTCTTCATGGCTTTCAAGAGGGTTTATCGGTTTTTCGTCCACCGTTATTTAACGGATTGGACTACACTTATTGGAAAACTCGAATGAGAGTTTTCTTGATTTCTACGTATTTGGATTTATGGAATATCATTGAAAACAATTTTCAACTTCCCTCTAAACTGATGAACGAATGGTCGGATTTGGAGAAGAAGTATTTTTCTTTAAACGCAAAGGCTATGAATGCCTTATTTTGCGCTTTGGACAAAAATGAGTTCAATCGGATTTCTACATGCGAAACGGCTTTTGACATTTGGCAAACACTTGAAATCACGCACGAGGGAACTAGTAGAGTCAAAGACTCGAAAGTTAACTTTTTATTGCATGATTTTGAGCTTTTTCGAATGCAACTAAGCGAGACTATATGCGACATGTACACCTGTTTCACGGATGTCGTCAATAGTTTAAGAGTTCTTGGAAAATATTTTTCGGATTTTGAACTCGTAAACAAGATTTTGCGTTCTCTTTCTAAGAAGTGGGATTCAAAAGTAACTGCAATACAAGAAGCTAAAAACCTAAACAACTTACCACTTGAAGAACTAATTGGTTCATTGATGACATATGAAATGGTGCACAATGCATATGATGAACATGTTGAACACAATCACCTTCCAAAAATAGGAAGGATTTGGAACTCCGAACAAATGAATGCCACTTGAGCGATGACTCAAGTGATGAGGACAATGATGAACTTGAACTTCGAACACTAAATCTTAATAAGTTTATTAAATAAAAATCTAAAACAAACAATAAACTTGAACGAAGGAAGAGGCCAAAGAAGAAGAACACAAAGTGGGATGAATCGAGCTCCTCCGAAGATGAAGAGAAAATCAAGAAAGGCGAGGTGGCAAACTACGCCTTAACCACTTTCAATGATGAGGTAATCGAAATCCCCCTAATTTACTTTGAAATTACTTGATGCTTTCATGATGTATTTTCTTTTTTAGTTTAGAATTAATGTTAAAAAAAAAAAATTATGATCATGCTAGTAATTTCGAAAATGATAATATTACATATTTTATGATAAACAAACAAAATGATTTTTGATTGAAAATATGAAATCATGGTTAAGAAGTAATAATGTGTATCATGTTGATGTCCATTGTTATTTCTCGATTTTGAGTATATTAAATCATGTTTAAATTTGAAGTTATGAGTATATATTTTTTAAATTATGTATGATGATAATTATCGATTTTCATGATAATAACAGTGGCTTTAAAAATTGATGCATGTTTTCATTTGACATAAATGAAAAGGCATGCTAACATGAAATCGATCACTTAAGATGAAACACTTAAAAAAGGGGGAGAAATATATGAATTGATGCTATAAACACTATGCTATGATTATGCCATGCTTGCATCATCAAGAGACATATGAATTGATATGATTGCCATATTTGCAATGCTTATATGAATTGATGCTATGATTGCCAAATTTGCATTTTGCCATGTTTGCACCATACGTTAAGATATCAAGAACTTGTATCGTAATTTTACGCATTGATATCTTACCATGTGATGAAATGCTACAATTGATAAACACTTGAAATGCAATCCTCTATCTTATTGATTTTTCAATAAATCTATGCTTGTCATATATGAATTTATTGAATGTAATTTTGAGGATGATTTCAGATTTGACAAATGCTTGATTCGTATTTACGACATAAGATACACTTTAAATATGAATCATGCTTCAATCATGTTAAATGCTTCAATCATTTTCTATCTCTAGAGTTCTCAATTTTGATGAAATACAAGTGATAAATTCATTTATGATATCTTGTAAATTACTTGAATTATGAATGAGTTTTTATGATGTGTTAAAAGAATCACTTAAAAAGAAAATGCTTTTCCCATCTCATCGAGATTAATGCATGATATTGTGTGAATCTCGAAATTGATTTTGATGAAATAGTAATAACGTTATTCATGTTATGAATCTCAAAAATGATAATATGCTTCATGTGATAATATGAATACATGAAACACTTATGATATGTTTTTTATACAATTCCGTGTATTCATAAAATATTTATCTTCTCATCCATTAACTCTTCTTGATATTCCTTATGAGATGAAATGAAATAATGCATGAAATACAAATGAGGAGTTAATGATCATGCATAATAGGATGTAATGAATTCTGACATTTAGATACCATCGTTTGAATATCTATGATCATGTTGCCAAAATGATATATCATGAATGCTTGAATATCATGTTTGATATGCTCATGATGATGATTGATTTTTCGGTATTGTGCATAAAAAAAAAAAATTGAAATGTAATGTTAATGAATTTGTGCATTGAAACTATAATGATGCATAAATAAGAATGATTACTTACCTTTGTCATGATTTAGAAATTGATGTAAAGGGTTTTTCCCTTGTTGACAATAACAAAGGGGGAGATAGATTGCTAGCACAATTCAAGAAAAAGGTAAAAAAATTACACTTCTCAAAAGAGAAGAAATTGCTATCTTGAACATCACCGATAATTGCTCGCTTGAAATGTCAAGAAAATGTAAAAACTTGTTTATTTTCTTGCACATCTAAAGAGAAGATGTAAATGTAACACTTGCCAAATTGTTTGCTTGCCTCATGTAAAACATTATCTCTTGCTAGTTTGGCATTTTACTAGCTTGCACTTTGCAAAGAAAGCAAAAATGATACGTCTCAAAAGAGAAGAAAGAGCTTGCTATCTTGAACATCACCAAGAAGTGCTATCTTACAAATCTCAAGATGCACAAATGCAAACATGCAAAATTTGTAATTTTGCACATCATTAAAATTTATGATGCTTTGGTGATTATGCATGTTCTAAAATGTTATAAGATTCACTAGCTTCCATGATGTAGAACTTGCTATATTGAACATCACCAAGGAATGATATCTTGCATAAACAAAAAGTTAACTTGCACATGTAGCAAAACTTATACTTCAAGAAGCAAGAGTTGCCTTCTTGAACATTTCTAAATTACTAGTTCTAAAACGTTGTAACATTTCTAGCTTGCATGTTATAAAAGTGCTATCTTGTATGCTGCAAAACTTGCATATCTAAAACTTGATAGCTTGAATGTTCGAAGCATGATGTAACATTTGCTAAATTTTTCTGGCTTCAAAACTGCATGATGATAAAACTTGATATTATGTTTTTCATGCAATAAGTTGAACCAATATCACAAACACTTGATTGTGGTACTTCTCCTTTTTGTTGATGACAAAGGGGGAGAAGTATGATGATGACATGACATGTTATGCATAAGTTTATGCATAAGTTCATGATGAAGTGTTGCAAGTATTCATGATGAATATTGCAATGACTTGAATTCAGTTTGAATTCAAGATTCTATCAATATGGCATATTGATAGGGGGAGTTTGTTTAAACTCCGGGAGTTAAGGTTAACTCCGTCATCAAGTAGTTGTCATCATAAAAAAGGGGGAGATTGTTGAATCTCGTATTTTGATGATTAAACTACTTGATATATGTTTATGATTTAATCTGTGTTTTAAGTAACGCAGGATGCTTTGATCAGGATGAGACAATTAAAGCAGGAAAATCATATTGTGTCGGAGGAACATGTCAGAAGTTTGGACGTCGGGTCGGTGGATCGGTCGACGTATCGACAGAAGGCTTCGGGCCGTGGACTCGGGCAACGGGCCAAGAAGAGCGGGTATTGCGCCAAGGATATCGGAGTTGCGGAGTCAACTGGCCGATTGGGCAATAGGCCTCAGGAGAGGACGATGCGTCGAAGAATCAGACGAAGCGTCGAGGGACCAATGACATACCGGACAACTTGGTTAATTGCTTAGGACTAATTGTCTTGATCGAAGTTTTGCTTTAATTGTGCATGATTAACTATGATAATGATGAAGACATATAGCGAAACAAAGTGTCGGAGTCAAGCGCGAAGGATTTGTTGCGAGTTCGAGAGTTCGACGGAAGTCCGAAGGTTGGGAGCTGCTAGTCATAAGTGCCCAGCAAGCCAATCACGTGAGTGATGGCACGTGTGACTTGATACAGAATCTTTTTGCTTATTATATTTTTTGGCGTATATCACTTTATAACTATTGCATAAATGCATATGTATTGTGATGTCCTTGGATTTGTGCAATGGGAATCGGATCGTGATGAGATCACGATAATGAGATCGATTCACCTTTAAACACATATCCTAAATAATCCCGGTCATAGGTTACTCGAGAGGGACATCGTGATAACCGGATAGACTGGTGTGCTGTATACCCGTCCATATGATGGATGCAGCTGGTCTCATAGCTGCTCGTGTAGGGACACTAAGGATACAGTACAGGTGCTCATTGGAGAATGAGTTCACTGATTGATCCGCTTACGGAATGCTGGATGGTTGATGATGCCTTATTGTCAGACAACAATTCCGTAGTCCTAGTGGTGTATCTGGTTCTTAGACTTGAGACACCAAGGATGTCCTGTATGAGTGCTCCACTCTTTGATACCAGACTTATAGGTTTGGCTGTTCCCAGATCTAGTACAGCTGGTCATTGGGAGTGGTAGTCGACCTTACGAGGGCTATTGAGTGTCGATAGAGGATCATCCACTCTCGGTATCATGAGAGGAATATCCCATGTGTTCTTGCTCAGACAAATCCCTGGCCAGGGTCATTCGGGTTGAGAGAGAAAGAGTTCTCCGGGAGAATCCGATTAGAGCGAGACTCAAGTAGAAACCGTATGGGTCTGACAGCACCATGCTCGATATACGGTCTCTGGGATATTAGATGGATGAGGGACTATAGGTACATGGTAACTGAGGACAGACAGGTCCAATGGATTGGATTCCCCTGTATCGTCTGGGGACTACGGCGTAGTGGCCTAGTACTTCCGTAGTCGATGAGTCGAGTGAATTATTACAGAGATAATAATTCACTTAGTTAGAAGGAGTTCTGACAGGTATGACTCACGGCCAGCTCGATATTGGGCCTAGAGGGTCACACACATATGGTAGGCATTGCGATGAGTAGAGGTTCGGATATGAGATATCCGACGGAGCCCTTGTCTTATTGGATGCAGATCCAATACCCACTAGGGAAAGGACCCATTAGGGTTTTGACACGGGATCTCTATAAATAGGAGGGATTCACAGCCTCATAGGCTAGAGTCTTTGCTTGCCCTTCCTATTCTCCTCTCCCTCTCCACCTCAGAGTAGGCCTGGAGTTTTGAGGAGCGTCGTCGCAACCCTGCTGTGTGGATCACCGCTAGAGAGGAGGACGCTTGACCTCCTTCACCCTCTCCTGAGGATCTGCAAGGAAACAGGGATATACGATCTCCCTAGGTAACACAATCTCTATACGCAGTTTTATGTTTTGCGGATTTTGCGCACCAATCTTCGCACGACGACGAACATCTTTTTGGGAATCGGGGATTTTTGTTTTCTTGTTCTTCCGCTGCGCATATGATGTCGCCCCCCATGATTTCCCAACAGTGGTATCAGAGCCAGGTTGTTTGTGCGAATGATTGGTTTTTGAACTGCGTGTGTTGTGTTTAGGAAGAATATTGACGTCAAAATCGTTGACGCAAAAGCAAGGAAGGGCAGCAACAGTTGCTGCCCTCGATCTGCATGCCTACAGCCAGCCGCAGCCGCAGCCAGGCAGCACAGCGCCGGCGCATGCGCAAGCGCTGTGCCTGCAGTAGCCGGCCGGCGATCTGCTTGCAGCAGGCTTGCGGCCGGCGGGGCTGGGAGCCCGCTCGGTAGAAGCGCCTGCGGCCACTAAGCCCGCGGGCAGAGGCGCCGCGGGGCAGCAGCGCGGGCTGAGGCACCGCAGGGCAGCGGCGCCTGTGGCCGCTGCTCCCACGGGCAAAAACCCCGCAGGGGCGGCCGCCAGCGAGACAGCACCACCTGCGGGCGCTGACTCGCGGGCAGAACCGCCCGCGAAGGCGGCGGCGCCCGCGGGGGCGCCCACCTGCAGCGGCAGCGACCCCAGCGGGCGTGCCACCTGCAGGCGAGGGCAGTGCCCTCGCCCTCGCCGCACAGGCCGCCGCCAGCAGGGTGGCGGCGGCGGCGGCGCAGCAGCGAAAAGGGGAAAGGGTATTAGGGTTTTCTGCGTAAAAGACAGTTTTGCCCCTCGGAATTTGAGAAATTCCAGTTTCTGTCTTTTGTCCAAATTACGAAAATACCCTTAGGAATTGAGAAATTCCCTATATATCCCTGATTTCAGAAAATATTAATTAATTAAAAGGTTTAGTTGATTATTATTTTTATTATCTAGTAGTCCTACATAATGACGATTATTTATACATGTGATGTATGATGAGTGGACGGATGATCATGGACCGTGTGATGTGTGTACTTGTGATTATTATTATTGAGGTCTGCGAACCTCTATTATATTTCTCGTTTATTGTCGGGCCTGCGTGCCTATGATTAAGTTGTAATCACATCAGGAGGCGCAGCGGGAGCGTGGAAGCCATAGCGGGACCCACGAGACGGACGATCGTGATGCATGAAGATGCATCAAGATGTCGACGGAACCAACGAGGACGAGATGGACGATCACAAGGCATGGAGATGCACCGTTGCACACATAGATCTTGATGTGAGTGATTAGGCCTACTGGCTCGGGCCTAATCATATTAGATTGTGGTCCATGATCATCTGGTGTGATTGCTTATACACATACTAGATATGTATATATATATTTGCATGCGATGTAGATATATATTAAATATGTACATGTGTGACATGTCATAATAGGAGACCAAATCATAGAAACATCTCTCGATAATATTAAGTCGGTAAACGTGAGGCAATTAGATTGACCCACGTGGCCTTCCATCGTTATGAGTAGGAACCGAATCCCGGTGTAGGTTGAGTTGGTCGAGTCCCTCGAGACTCACCTATATCGCGATTCGCTATCTTGCTTACGACATAGAGATGTCACCGGTGACCTGAGGGCATGATATGCTTGGTCGAGTCCCTCGAGGGTATATCATCAAATCAGACTCATCTTGTAACGAAGGTGTTGACTTAACCGAGCATCATGGTTGGTCGAGTCCCTCGAGGCCATGGTGATTCGGAGGCCGAACAGGACGGGAATCACAAGGAGTTGTGATCGGCAAGAGTTGTCTACCTTTTAGGCTTAGTGTGATTGGTCGAGTCCCTCGAGGTTACACTAAGACGTTGATTGGATCCTGATCCCCATTAGAAGTCTGCCGGAGACTTCCGTTTCACATGCTGAGGGTGTCGCGTGACTCGTTAGTAAAATAGTGGGAGCATATTAAGATAGAAGTCCATATCTTGATAGTTTATTTCTTGCAAAATCTGCATGTTATTCATTTTTGCTACATCTTTATTTTCAGAAAATGTCGCTTTCAAATCCCTTACGTGGCATACTTGATGTCAACCGCCTCACTGGTCCAAATTATACGGATTGGCTCCGTAACTTGAGAATTGTTCTCACAGCGGAGAAAATCGTGTACGTCCTTGATACAGTGATGCCTACGCCCGAAGAAGGGGCAAGCGAGGATGAGATCGCTCGCTACGTGAAGTACATTGATGACTCCACTCTTGCTCAGTGCTATATGTTGGGCTCTATGACTCCAGAGTTACAGAGACAACATGAAAAGATGGATGCCAGATCCATTCTCCTACATGTCCGTAAATTGTTTGAGGAACAGGGAAGGACTCAACGATATGAGATATCCAAGAGCCTTTTCCGCGCTAGGATGACTGAGGGGACACCGGTTCAGAACCATGTCCTAAAGATGATTGAGTGGATAGAGAAACTCACAGGTCTAGGAATGGTCCTAGAGGATAACTTGTGTGTGGACATTGTGCTTCAGTCCCTACCAGATTCCTTTTCACAGTTCATAATGAACTTTAATATGAACAAGCTTGAGGTGACTCTCCCAGAGCTCCTCAATATGTTGAGGGAGGCAGAGAGTACTATTAAGAAAGAGAAGCCAGTTCTCTACACTGGTGAGACCAGAAAGAAAAGGAAAGCAGAAAGGTCCCTTAAGAAGGGAAAGGGCAAGGGCAAACAAGGTAAAGCAAAGGTTGCTAAGAAAGACCCAACAAAGGACAAAGGCCAGTGCTTCCACTGTGGTAAAGATGGGCACTGGAAGAGAAACTGCAAAGAGTACCTTGCAGAAAGGGTGAAACAAAAGCTTGATGAAGCTTCAGGTACATTCATGATCGGTCTCCATTTGTCAGACTCTTATGATAACACATGGGTATTAGATACCGGTAGTGCTTATCATATATGTAATTCGTTGCAGGTCCTGGCAAGGCCTAAGAGACTAGAGAGAGGCGAGATGGACCTCAAGATGGGTAATGGAGCAAAAGTTGCTGTTTTAGCTGTTGGCGAGGTCGCCCTACATCTGCCTAGTGGAGCTTTTATTGCATTAGATGCATGTTATTTTGTTCCTTCTATTATCAAAAACATTATCTCCATTTCATGTTTAACAGTTAGTGGATATAAATTTGTTTTTGAGAACAATGGTTGTTCGATATTATTAGATGATAAGATCATCACGAAAGGAACATTGCATAATGGTTTATTTATGTTAGACACCACTCCACATATCATGAATATAAATATGTCTAAAAGGAAACGAGATGAGTTGAACAGTGCATACCTGTGGCATTGTAGGCTAGGTCACATCCATGAAAGAAGGATTCAAAAGTTGCTAAATGATAGATATCTAGATCCATTCGACTATATGTCTTATGCAACTTGTGAGCCTTGCATTCGTGGAAAATTGACCAACTCTCCATTTAGTGGAACTGGAGAGAGAGCCACTGAGTTGTTGGAACTCATACATAGTGATGTATGTGGACCCATGTCAACTCATGCCATTGGAGGTTACTCCTACTTCATTACATTTACTGATGATTTCTCAAGGTATGGATATGTGTACTTAATGAAGTACAAGTCCGAGGCCTTTGAGAAATTCAGAGAGTATAAGAATGAGGTGGAGAACCAGACTGGAAAGAGTATCAAAACTCTTCGATCAGATCGAGGAGGTGAGTACTTAAGTACAGAGTTTACTCACTTCCTCAAGGACCATGGGATATTATCCCAATGGACACCTCCTTATACACCTCAGCTCAATGGTGTCTCTGAAAGGAGAAATCGTACATTATTAGATATGGTACGGTCCATGATGAGTTTCGCTGACCTACCCATCTCATTCTGGGGATATGCCCTAGAAACCGCAGCTTACCTTCTGAACAGAGTTCCAACTAAGTCGGTGGTGTCTACACCATATGAGATATGGAAAGGGAAGAAGCCTGATCTTAAAGTAGTTAAGATTTGGGGCTGCTCTGCCCATGTTAAAAGACACAACCCCGATAAGTTAGAATCAAGGACAGGGCGATGTAAATTTGTGGGATACCCCAAGGAAACTTGTGGGTATTACTTCTATCATCTCGAGGACCAAAAGGTCTTTGTAGCTAAGAGAGCAGTGTTCCTTGAGAAGGAACACATTCTTGACGGAGACAGTGGGAGAATGATAGAATTGAGCGAGGTTGGAGAACCAAGCTCAAGCACCACTCTACAGCCCGAGTCTGTTCAGGTATCTAATACACAAGTTTCAACTTTACGCAGGTCTGATAGAGTATCCCATCCTCCTGAGAGATATGTGGGACATATTAGAGCAGAGGATGTAGAGGATATTGATCCTCAGACCTACGAGGAGGCTATTATGAGTATAGACTCCGGGAAGTGGAAAGAAGCCATGAATTCTGAGATGGATTCTATGTACTCCAATAAGGTTTGGAACCTAGTTGATGCACCCGAAGGTATTGTACCCATCGGTTGCAAGTGGATCTTTAAGAAAAAGATCGGAGTAGATGGAAAGGTAGAGACCTATAAAGCAAGGCTAGTGGCTAAGGGGTATCGTCAAAGGCAAGGTGTTGACTACGACGAAACCTTCTCACCCGTAGCAATGCTAAAATCCATTAGAATTCTATTGGCTATTGCAGCACACTATGATTATGAGATCTGGCATATGGATGTGAAAACCGCATTCCACAATGGGAACCTCGAGGAGGAGGTGTATATGATGCAACCTGAGGGATTCGTGTCCAAGAACTGCCCAGATAAGGTGTGTAGGTTGCTTAAATCCATTTATGGACTAAAGCAAGCTTCCCGAAGTTGGAACATAAGATTTGATGAGTCAATCAGATCTTATGACTTCGTTAAGAATGAAGATGAGCCTTGTGTGTACAGGAAGGTAAGTGGGAGCGCTATCACCTTTTTGGTGTTATATGTGGATGACATCCTCATCATTGGGAATGATGTAGGAATGCTATCCACAGTAAAGACTTGGTTATCTAGACACTTCTCCATAAAGGACTTAGGGGAAGCATCCTATATCTTGGGGATTAGAATCTATAGAGATAGATCCAAGAGGATGCTTGGCTTGTCCCAGTCCAGGTACATAGAAATCATTGTCAAAATGTTTGGCATTGAAAATTCTAAGAAAGGGCGAACATGGATATGATACCTTATGCCTTAGCAATATGGTATATCATGTATGCCATGCTATGTACTAGGCCTGATATAGCGCATGCTCTGAGTGTCACGAGCAGGTATCAGGCGGATCCAGGCTTGGAGCACTGGAAAGCAGTAAAGTGTATCCTTAAGTACTTGAGAAGGACTAAGGATTTTTTACTAGTATATGGAGGTAATAGCCTTAAGGTTGAAGGCTTCACTGACTCAAGTTTTCAGTCTGATGTCGATGATAGCAAGTCGAATTCAGGGTATGTGTACACCTTGAATGGAGGAGCAGTGTGCTGGAAGAGTTCCAAGCAAGATACCACTGCTAACTCGACCACAGAGGCGGAGTACATTGCTGCATCGGATGCAGCAAAGGAGGGAGTCTGGGTGAAGAAGTTCATCATAGATTTGGGAGTCGATACAGATAGCGACAAGTCGACTTCCTTATATTGCGACAACTATGGGGTGATTACTCAAATAAGGGAACCCGGGTCTCATCAGAAGTGTTCTGAGGAGGTTCCACCTTATCAGAGAGATCGTGACCCGAGGAGATGTAGCAGTGGAAAGAGTTCCATCCGAAGATAACATTGCAGATCCACTAACAAAGCCATTGTCTCAGATTGTCTTTGAGCGTCACAGGGGTCTGATGGGGATCAGACACATAGGTGATTGGCTTTAGGTCAAGTGGGAGATTGCTAGTCATAAGTGCCCAGCAAGCCAATCACGTGAGTGATGGCACGTGTGACTTGATACAGAATCTTTTTGCTTATTATATTTTTTGGCGTATATCACTTTATAACTATTGCATAAATGCATATGTATTGTGATGTCCTTGGATTTGTGCAATGGGAATCGGATCGTGATGAGATCACGATAATGAGATCGATTCACCTTTAAACACATATCCTAAATAATCCCGGTCATAGGTTACTCGAGAGGGACATCGTGATAACCGGATAGACTGGTGTGCTGTATACCCGTCCATATGATGGATGCAGCTGGTCTCATAGCTGCTCGTGTAGGGACACTAGGGATACAGTACAGGTGCTCATTGGAGAATGAGTTCACTGATTGATCCGCTTACGGAATGCTGGATGGTTGATGATGCCTTATTGTCAGACAACAATTCCGTAGTCCTAGTGGTGTATCTGGTTCTTAGACTTGAGACACCAAGGATGTCCTGTATGAGTGCTCCACTCTTTGATACCAGACTTATAGGTTTGGCTGTTCCCAGATCTAGTACAGCTGGTCATTGGGAGTGGTAGTCGACCTTACGAGGGCTATTGAGTGTCGATAGAGGATCATCCACTCTCGGTATCATGAGAGGAATATCCCATGTATTCTTGCTCAGACAAATCCCTGGCCAGGGTCATTCGGGTTGAGAGAGAAAGAGTTCTCCGGGAGAATCCGATTAGAGCGAGACTCAAGTAGAAACCGTATGGGTCTGACAGCACCATGCTCGATATACGGTCTCTGGGATATTAGATGGATGAGGGACTATAGGTACATGGTAACTGAGGACAGACAGGTCCAATGGATTGGATTCCCCTGTATCGTCTGGGGACTACGGCGTAGTGGCCTAGTACTTCCGTAGTCGATGAGTCGAGTGAATTATTACAGAGATAATAATTCACTTAGTTAGAAGGAGTTCTGACAGGTATGACTCACGGCCAGCTCGATATTGGGCCTAGAGGGTCACACACATATGGTAGGCATTGCGATGAGTAGAGGTTCAGATATGAGATATCCGACGGAGCCCTTGTCTTATTGGATGCAGATCCAATACCCACTAGGGAAAGGACCCATTAGGGTTTTGACACGGGATCTCTATAAATAGGAGGGATTCACAGCCTCATAGGCTAGAGTCTTTGCTTGCCCTTCCTATTCTCCTCTCCCTCTCCACCTCAGAGTAGGCCTGGAGTTTTGAGGAGCGTCGTCGCAACCCTGCTGTGTGGATCACCGCTAGAGAGGAGGACGCTTGACCTCCTTCACCCTCTCCTGAGGATCTGCAAGGAAACAGGGATATACGATCTCCCTAGGTAACACAATCTCTATACGCAGTTTTGTGTTTTGCGGATTTTGCGCACCAATCTTCGCACGACGACGAACATCTTTTTGGGAATCGGGGATTTTTGTTTTCTTGTTCTTCCGCTGCGCATATGATGTCGCCCCCCATGATTTCCCAACAGGAGCTTGCCGAAGGGTTTTTTCGGAAGCTCGCCGGAAGGTTCGTTGGAAGTTCGCGGAGCTCGCCGAGAAAGATCGGAGCTTGCCGAAGAAGCTCGTTGGAACTCTCTAAGATCAAATCGTGAAGTCTAGGAGCTTGCCGGGAGTCCGTAGAATGGTTTCCGAGAGTTCATCGGAAGACCGCCGGAAGATTACCGGAAGCTCGCCAGAAGAAGTCTTGACTTGCGGACTTTGTAATAGCTTAGAAAATGTCTTTAAAATCATAGTTAGCATGTTAATTAGGGTTAGGATTAGGTGTTAATCCTATAACCCAAGTAGGGGCCAATTAGGCCCAAGTTCGGACTAGTTTGGACCAAGTTTGGAGCCAAACCAAGTGAGCTGAAATAGTGAAAGAGGTGGCACCGCCCAGGAGAGGATCTCCCAGCGAAGCTGGGAGGTGCAACCGCCCCAGGCAAGCGGTGGCACCGCCTGGGGCTTAGTCTTCGAGCCAGACTGGGCGGTGCAACCGCCCCTGACAGAGAGGTGCAACCGCCTGGGCTCGGTCTTCGAGCTCTGGCAAGCGGTGCATCCGCCTCAGTCAGGAGGTGGCACCGCCTGGGGCTCAGTCTTCGAGCCAGACTAGGCGGTGCAACCGCCCCTGATAGAGAGGTGCAATCGCCTGGGCTCAGTCTTCGAGCTCTGCCAGGCGGTGCAACCGCTCCAATCAGGAGGTGCAACCGCCTGATCCCGGAATTCCGGGATTTGATCATTTTGAGCTCCAAATTTGAACTGGGTTGGGGCCTATAAATACCCCACCCATTCAGCACTGAAAAGATATAGACCTACACCGAAATCTTGATCTTTTCTGTGATTCTAAGAGCTCAAATTTGTGTAAAGTCCAAAAGTTCTCCTCTTTCTGTTCTTCAAGTCTTGAGTTGTAAAGAGAGGAGAGAAAGGTTATGTAAGGGTTGTCTCCTGAGCCCGTCAAAAGGAGTGAAACTGTAAAATGGCAGTTGGCCTTCGCCTATTGAAGGAAGGCCTCTAGTTGACGTCGGTGACCTCGTCGGTGGAGGAAGCCAAAAGTGGAGTAGGTCAAGGCTGACCGAACCACTCTAAATCTCGGTTTGCATTTCCTTTGAGCACTTTATCATTTCTGCAAACCTCCTAAATATCTACTGCCTTCTGCGCTTTTACGAACGAGCTTCTAAGTTCATATCTTTCCGAATCAGCATTTAGACGTAAATCGGCATTTTCATACGATCATTACTTTGCAGTTTACATTTACGTTTTAACTCCTATTATAACTGCAAACTGGCTTCTGCGCATTTATAAAACGCATCTCAAAGTTCAGCATCTTCAAAATCAGCATTTAGACGTAAAACTACGTTTAGACGTAAAATTGCGTTTAGACGCAAACTGCGTTTAGACGTAAAACTACATTTAGATGCAAACTGCGTTTAGACGTAAACAACGTTTAAATGTAAACTGTGCCAAATCTTAAAATCGGCTTTTACATCGAAATCGTTTTTATCGAACGAACACAGCCTTCGGTTTTAATCGCTGAAAGATTTCCGCTGCACTAATTCACCCCCCCCCCTCTTAGTGCTCTCGATCCTAACAAAAAGATGATTGGCCTTCGCCTATTGAAGGAAGGCCTCTAGTGAACACCGGTGATCTCGTCCGAGGAGGAAGCCGAAAGTGGATGTAGGTCACGTTGACCGAACCACTCTAAAATCTGGTTTGCATTTCCTTTATGTACTTTACTTTAACTGCAAGCCTCCTTCTTATTACTTTCAAAGTTAAGCATTTTCGAAATTGATTTTATCGTACGAAAGATTTTTTTGAAACCGACGTTATTTTTATCCGCTGCACTAATTCACCCCCCTCTTGGTGCCGACCCCTAATCCTAACAATTATATGATAATTAAAAAAATTATATTAACTTCCTATAAATGCTAATATTATTTGAGTATTTTAAATATAGCATCCAAATCAAATATAATTTTAAAAATTATTAAATACTAATTCATATTTGAAATATGTATTGACTCTCAACAACAACGCACATTTCAAATGTGTTCTCAAACCCATTATTATTATAGCAATAACTTTTCCTTAGCAGATGGAAAATTTAGAGCAATGAAAAGAAGATATTGACATATGCATGTTTCAAATCAAGCTCAAAATTCTCCAAAAAAGAAAGTATGTCTTCCTCCATTGTTTTTTAGTTAACCTCTCTAATCTCCTTGGATTCAATTGGTTTTAAAACAAATAATGTTTGACAAAATATACTGGCAGTCTTTCAAGAAGGGGTAATTCTCTATAATACATCTATATTTTTTATATTCTTTAATTACTACCATTTATTTTAGTTTTTTCTCAAATAGTGACCCTGATTTTTTCTCAAATGTTAAGTAGGAGCACAAAAATTAGTGAATAAAGTACATTGATGCATAATTGGATCTATTTGGTTTGTCAAAATGGATTGCTTTCAATTATATCTTGCAAAATAAGTATATAACCAATCGTAACTTGAGTCGAAAATGAAGACATGATAATTCTTACAAATTATAATTTAAAATATCAGCATATAATTCGTAAGAATTAATGTGTATTCATTTGCAACTTATTAATCTTTTAATAGAAAAAAAATTACAGAAACAGAATTGATCTAAAATTTATGTTGAGGGTTCTTAACGTGAGAGATGAATAAGTGCGTCAGAGCAAAAGGCTCTTCCTATGCAATTTCTAGTGCGTGCTGGTGTGATTCGAAGGTGCTAACTGGCTCTCTTCCACCAACAATAGCGCAGTGACAAGAAAAATAATTAGAAAAAACCTAAAAATAAGATAAGTTGAGTTATTTTATGAGCAAGCATTCCACGGTGGTTAAACTTTTTTTTATGTATAGATAGAATTTGGGAATCGCCGGTCGCCTTCAACATTCCTCAAAGCTGAATGAGAGAGAGAAAAAGAATTCAAAATGTCAATTTAAGTAATATAAATTATATTACAAAATCGAATTGGTTTTATTTAACCCCATCGGTTCATGCGAGTCATCCAAAAGATAATCGATTAAATTGATTCATTTTGATTTTTTTTAAATAACTAATCCACTAAATAACTAATGTCAATTTTGATTTTGATGTGATCATAAGAAGTACGAGGAAAATCACAACAAGCTTTTTATGGGCAATCCAAGATAGAGAAGAATATATATACATATATACATATATATTTATTAGTTGCAAAAACAAGATAGGAAGAAATATATAATGCATGTATCGATACAATACATGTCCAATTAATTTAAGTGGTGATGGCATGAGAAATTGGAGTCGTTACTAATTTACTATACTGATATTTAGGTTTTTTATCTATGTCCGCGAGAAAGGATAGTAATAATTTTAGTGTACTCCTAGACATCTTGTCACCCATATTCAAGAAGAGTGTGACTTCTTTAAAGATATACTCGTTCATCTTCCCTAACACCATATCGACTACTACACTTATCATCTATCTCTTCTTCCTCTTTTTTACTATTAATTTGATTCCGTCTTCATTGGTGGCTATGCGAAGCCTATATATAATGTAACTAGTGGTCCAAGATACTCCTTTGAGATGAGCTTTGAGATGAGCTGACATAGTGAATAACAAAATAATGGAAGAGCGTATCATATGGGTAGCTTATGATAGTCCCCTCAAAAAAAATGTAAACCCATCAATAGAAGAGAGTATCATATGGCTCGCGTGTTTCATGTTCCACTAGTTTTTGTTATAGATTCTCCAATGTAATGATCTTATATATTAGAATAGATGTGCTCTCATTAGGTGAGAACGAACATGTGGTAATCCAAAAGAATTATACATTACGTGTAGGTAAAGCCAAAGAAAAAGAACAAAAGAGCAAAGGCAATTCCTATTTTATGCTTTCATTTGAATAAAGGAATCGTTTTAAAGTGTGACAGTGCTAAAGGCAGTGTCAAATTGTTTCATGTTATCCATGGTATTAATGACAGCTATTTATTATGATATTTCTTTTTCTTTTGAATGAAACTTTACTGATTAAAAATGAAAACGACCTTAAGGGTTTGTAAAAACCCATTGACAGCTATTTATTATGATGTCTCTTATTTTTTTATAAAAAAATTCATCGTTATATTAATAGATTCGAACTCTTTTCACTTGTACAATAAGTTTTAAGAAAAATTATGATATATTTTAGTTAATATAAATATTTGATCAATGGCATTGCACCTAACATATATTTTAATTAAACTTAAGAATTAGCATGCGATATATTTTATTGCGCCTAATTTCTCCGCACATAATCATAGGCCCTTATTTTGATATAATGAATTAGAAACAAACAATAAGGCATGTGTTGGAATATATGAGATTACTAACAATTAAATTGTTGCACACAGAATTAGGGGTTTTCGTCTTCTTATGCACAATGGTTAACAGCAACAACAAGACGCTGCCTTCTCACCAAGCTATATATATATCCATCCAAATGCTTCTTGATGGTGATGATGCCTCTTGCAAACAAAATCTAGCATTACAATTTCTATTATATAGTGATAATCTTATGATTATAGATAACATTATATTATAATTTTAAAAATTATATTTACATCCCGCAAATGCTAATATAATTTGAGCATTATTTTTTGAGCATTTTAAATATAGCATCTAGATCAAATATAATTTAAAAAATTATCAAATACTAATTTACATTTGAAATATGTACTCACTCTCAATGCACATTTCAAATAGCATTAACTTTCTTAAGCATATGAAAAATTTGTAGCTAAGAAAAGAAGATATTGATATATGCATGTTTCCAATCAAGCTCAAAATTCTCTAACTTACTAAAGTATATGAGAAATTTATAGTTAAAAAAAAACATTAACATCTGTATGTTTAGAATCAGTCTCAAAATTCTCCTTCCCAAGAAGGAAGCATGTCCTCCATTGTTTTTGAGTTAACCTCAATAACCTCCTTGGATTCAATTGGTTTTAAAACAAATTTACTACTGGTCTTTCAAGAAGAGGTAATTTATATAAAATATACCTATATTTTTGGTTTTTTTTTAAAATTAGTATCATCTATTTTATTTTAATTTTCTCAAATAGTGACCTTGATTTACCAAAAAAAATCCAATCTGTCCCTCGAAAATTTTCTCGTCTGTTACATTATTTTTGGCCTGTTATAATATTTTGACCATCATAATAAAAATATTGTAAGACATCATACTCATGAACATGATCAATGATTTAAAGGGATCATTTGGTCGGTCAGTCATTAGTGGGACCATTAGGCTCGTGAGGAATTATCTGCTTTGGTGGTAAGCGTATTCGTACCATTTTGTCCTTTCAGAACTTGTGAGCTCTAAAAGTACATTTGAGGGCAAGGGAGACCAACGGACTTATGAGCTCTTGGTTCCTATACTCCTCAACTAATATAGAATTAAATAATCTTATCAGTACTCTTTCTCATAGGAGAGTAGGCCTCAGGCCCTCCTTTTAACGATTGACTATTGGTGCTGCCCATAGACTCCTAAGGAATTGTCTACTTTGAATGGTGGACATACCTGTACGATTTTACTCTTTTACAGCTCATAAACTCTAAAAAATATTTCTAAAGGTAAAAAGGATCTGACAAACATATAAATCATTGGTTCTCGTACCCTTCAACTAATATAGAACTAAATGACACTCGACCATATCAAATTCATATCGTAGATGTCAAAAGACAACAACGTCCATATCAAATATAACTACTCTGGCCAACGTAGGAGGATACTTTGACACTCGACCTTGACAATACTTACTAAGATATTAAACACTATGATTAGCATAAATGATAAATTTTGGGATATGGATGCCTGCAACTGTATTATGCCCGAGCAACTCTATCAAATAGATCTTTGTTAGGTTTGGTATCAATTATATTTTTATGTTTAGACGTATAATTTAACTTAAGGGAAATATTAAAAGCTAAACTTAATCATTAGATACAATGAATTGGGAAAAGGCATCATAAAATGATGCAATAAAAGATTGCATTGAATATGATCATCATGAAATGGTGCATGAACCTTTGATTATATTCATTGAATGAGTCCTGTCAACTTTACTCTCAGTGCATATAAATAGATAGGGATTCATGTAGGAGTGTGGTGAAATGAAAATTTAAAGACTTTATACACCACCACAATTAAATACCACTCTCTCTCTTCCCACTTGTTTGTAGTGGTCGATCCTCCTCTCCTATTAGTTTCTCTTCATTACTTAAATGCTCTTCCTTCTCTTTTAATTATCTTATTTTATGTTCCTTAGCAAGACATTTGCATATGATTATGTTCGAAATCATCGAGATATTATTATATAAATATAAATATATATATATATATATATATATATATATATAATTAAATAAATATCTGTTACGATAACATCCTATAGTATGATCTAACTATCAGTATAATAGTCAACTATTTTTTCGTGGCTTATAATAATATAAATTATTATTTATTAGTATGAAAAATTGAATAAAGAATGTTAATGCATAATTGGACCTATTAGGTTTGCCAAAATGGATTACTTTCAACTACATCAGAAAAAAAAAAAAGTATATAACCAATTGTAAATTGCTTACAATAAAATGAATAAATAATTTATTGTTGTTGAGATATAGGATTGGTTAGTGCATTATCATATGGGTGATATGTCTTAGAGTCCATGTATGAATGTCATATATGTCATTTAACATAATAAAATTAAAAATATAAAAGAATGATCATTTAAATGTGATCAAGAAATTAATGGTAGAGCTACCACCATTAATGGTGTCTCCGGAGAAGTATCTACGATTATGCCTTGTGCTTCAATGTTAATTGAACCTGTGGCCACTTGTCCATTGCCTATATTAAAAATCTTGAACCTAAATTTTAGGTCAATCCTCTTCTTGCAATCTCTTTTATTAAGGAGTTCATGAGCTAAAACTGAGGACACATTACTTCTTACAAATTATATTTTGAAGTATCATCGTGTAATTCATAAGAATTAATGTGTATTGATTTTTAACTCATTAATCTTTTAATAAAAAAGATCACAGTAATAGAATTGATTTGAAATTTATGTTTAGGGTTCTTAATATGAGAAATGAACAAGTGCGCACAGGTCCACTTAGCATCAGAGCATAAGCCTTCTAGGTAACTTGTCATAGGAAAAGTTAATTGCTACAGCTAACACTATCGTTGCCTCCAGCAGATGACTACCTTTGTGACAGTCTTTAGTTGTTAAGCATCCTTATATCGTCTTGTGTGGAGTAAATGCATAAGACATGAATGAGAGAGAGAGTGTGTGTGTGTGTTTTTGTGTTGTTGTCTTAATCCTAAATTAATTGCTACAGTTAACACCATCGTTGTCAAGCATCTTTATATCATCTTGTATGGAGTAAATGTATAAGACATGAATGAGAGAGAGAGTATGTGTGTGTTTATGTTTTTGTCTTAATCCTAAATTATAATGTTCACAGTCATATTCCTAACAGTTCAAAATGATAAAAGTAATAAAAGAAAACCTTGCCTTTTGCATCAAATCTATTGAAATATTAACGTAAACTTTATGAGTAAATAGGATACACGTCTTAGTTAGGATATGAGTATTTGGAAGTCGAAGTTTTAATCTCAAACCTATTATAAATAGAGGGCATTATAATACATTAAAAAAAAAAAGAGAGAAGAAAAGATGTCTCCCTGAAATGTGAGGATATATACCTAAAAGATCTAACTTGTTGGTTTTTAGAACATCTAAATCAAATTTTAAATACTCTAAATCTGAAAACATGTCTTCCTGATATTTTAGCTTACCTTCTAGAAGGATTTTTAGTATTCTCATGACATTTTTGAAATGATTGTTGCTAAATTTTATATAATTTTAAGCCGTAATTATCTCCTGCTTACAAGTACATCTTAACAACTGGAGATCATTATAGCCATATTATAACAGCTAATTGCAATTGTGGCTTAGTTACTCGGTCTAATTTACTAAACGATGGAGCCAATAAGGTTGTTAGTTTTTGTCTAGGACTGTGCTTTGTGTTCTAGTGTTAGCTGGACCTGTGGCCACTTGTCCATTGCCTACGATAATAGAATCTTGAACGCAAATTTTTGGTCATTCATCTTCATATAATCGCTTTTATAAAGGAGTTAATGAGCTGAGAATGAATCCACATCAATTGTTATGAATCACGTTATGAATTGTTCACCGTGTAATTCGTAAGAATTAATATGGATCCGGTTTGAGCTCATTAGCTCTTTAATAAAGGAGATTGTAGGAAGAGTATCGATCCAAAATTTATATTCAAGATTCTTAGTGTACGCAATGGTCAAATGTGTAGAGGTCAACCTAGCATCTCACAGCATTAAGTGCAGTCTTAGGCAATTAACTAGGTCGTTAATAGTCTGGTCTCAGCTCACTCAGAGGCAAAGCTACTACATCTAACACCAGCGTAATATGATCCATAATCAAAATCTAGCATCGTTTATACGTTGAGGTTTAGCATAACGATGGCTCCATGCCATAATGTGTCTCCTATAATAATTCTTTTCAACTTCACTTTC
The DNA here is from genome assembly GCF_036884655.1 of Musa acuminata AAA Group. Classification (NCBI taxonomy): domain Eukaryota; kingdom Viridiplantae; phylum Streptophyta; class Magnoliopsida; order Zingiberales; family Musaceae; genus Musa; species Musa acuminata. Next base: position 32,677,999 of record NC_088344.1, on the reverse strand, counting down.
GTTAGATATAATCTATGTCAACTCTATTATCATTATACACAATAGTAGTTCAGACTCATATGAGCATGTGTTTTTTCGGAGGAGCACATGTCATCTTTAGAAAAAAATGGTACAAAGTTGAAAGAATGATGGTTAAAGAAATTATATCATTCTTTTAATATACCATATGTTCTTGATATTTGGGTTAGCAAGTGCGATGTCATGTAGATTAGTAAGTATTAGAACAATTATTATGGACTTTCGAAGAATTTTTATTTTAATTCTTTCTATTTTTTTTTTTTAAATAAGTGATAAAGATGGGATTTGATTTTAGAATCTTAAGATATATTGTCAAAATCTTTATCGGTTTTAAGTTAAATGATACATTTATTTTATTTTTTTTTATAAAAAAATTCTAATAGTATATTTTCATTTATGCCTCTTACTAACAAGTTTTATTGAAGAAGTAAAGAAGCTTTAAATACATTAAAGCTTTTTAAAGTTTTTCTTATCTTCTATCATGTCTCAATAAGATGATGCTCCTATTAAGATACCATGCAAAGAATGGTTTACGAGCGAGAGTCGTGAGTAGAGCAAGAGCAGATCGCTACTACTGTTGCGATTGCTGTTGCTGTGAGGGCACAAGCATTCCTTCCTTTTGTTCCTCTTAAATCCGTCTTTCGTTCTCCTTAAGTCTGTCGATTATTGGCGGATCAACGAAAACTATCGTTGACCGAAGGCAAGGGTGATGTTTTGCTTTTCTCGGTAGTGTTAGTCGTTGGTCGAAGGCAAGAGCGAAGCTTCGCTTTTCTCACTGCTCTGATACCATGATGAAAATAATAGAAGATAAGAACAATTATTGAAGAAGCTTTATTGAAGAAGCGAAGAAGCTTTAATACATTAACATGTCCCTCATATAGTTGAATTTCTCTCAACATAATGGAAGATTTTTCTCAACAGAACATAAAGATTTCCTCATAAACAAGAATCACCAGAATTAATCCGACAGAATGTTGCCATATAAACAAGAAAGACAATATTAATTGTTACATTTACTATGACGACACTGAACACTAGATGTGAGTTTCGAATCAGCATCATATACATCATTCAATGGAATGAAATAGAAAGAAAAAGGAAAACTAATGATCATTTGAACACCATCAAGAAATTATCTAGGATTGTCAATTACCTGTCTTCAAAATCTTGAGCACAAATTTTGAATCAATTCTCTCCATGCAGTCTCATTTATTAAGGAGTCCATGATTGAAAATGAAGACATGAAAATTCTTATAAATTATATTTGAAAATATCATTATGTATGTAATTCGTAGGAATTAATGTGTATTCATTTTCAACTTATTAATCTTTTAATAGAAAAAGATTACAGAGAAAGATTCTTAGTGTGAGAAATGAACAAGTGCGCTCAGGTCCACCAACAAGGCTCCTATTTCTATCTCAAAGGTGCTAACTGGCTCTCTTCCACCAACAATAGCGCAGTGACAAGAAAACTAATTAGAAGAAACCTAAAGTAAGATAAGTTGAGTTATTTTATGCGCAAGCATTCAACGTTGGCTAAACTCTTTTTATGTATAGATAGATTTGGGGAATCGGTGGTCGCCTTCGACACTCCTCAAAGCTGATTGAGAGAGAGAGAGAGAGAGAGAGAAAGAATTCAAAATGTCGATTTAAGTAATATCAATTATATTACAAAATCGAATTGGTTTTATTTAAGCCCATCTGTTCATGTGAATCATCCAAAAAGTAGTCCATTAAATTGATTTATTTTAAATGATTAATCCAGTAAGTTATGATTTTAAATTGATTTAAAATTGATTTATTTTAAATGATTAATCCAGTAAATAACTTAGTTTTCGATTTTTTTTTATTTTTTTGGTGCGACCATCCAATCAATTTGATATGATTCTAATAACTTAACTACTAAGGAAAACCACAACAAGCTTTTTTATGGACAATCCAAGATAGAGAGGTACATTCATATGTATATATACAGAAATAGAAAGAAATATAACATGTCCGTCTTCATACAATACATGTCTAATTAACATTTAAGCGAATGGTATTGTTGTGTGAGAAATTGGAGTCGCTACTGCGGTGGGAATGAACATAATTGCTGTGTCCGACCGACCATCGTGTCTGATGAACACCGTTCGCACTGAGGCGAATGGTATTGTTTCCTTTCCATGAGTTAAAGCATTCTTGTTTCACCAGTTAGTCCTGTATTTTAATGGAAGGCACGTGCTGGATCTTGTAATAATCCTCCCCAATATCCTTCTGTATCCTTCTCTGGATAACTTGCATTCCATGCAGTTCAAATAGCTTCAGTTGGGTGAGTCCTCGCAGTCCCTCCGGAAGCATTCTCATGTTGGAGCAATACCAAAGACGTACTTCTCTGAGGCAAGGCATCGCCCCCTCTTCCACCCTCCACTCCTCCAAGTCTTGTAATGTCCCAAGAGACAAATATCGCAGCCGGGGGAAGCCACCCTTGGGAAACACCAAAACTCTCCCCACGACTGCTTCATCTTCCAAAGTAAGACGTTCGAGGTTAGGCAGTGTTACGAGTATGGAAGAAACATCATCACTCTCCAACCTTGTCCCATCAAGAATAAGAATTGCCAAGTTGGGAAGAAATGGAGCGTCGTGGTGGATATTGTCCATATGAAGCCTCTTCAATGGTCCCCTAAATTGTAAGTATCGAAGGTGAGGGTGATTAGATGAACACAGTATATTTGCTGGCAACACTTCTCCCACCACGTACAACCAAACAAGTCGGTTTAATCTCCCGATAGCATTGGCCAAACCTTCCACATCCGATCTTGATATTTCTAACAAGACCAAGCGTCGAAGATTTCTCATTCTCTCCAAGCTACCATCCCGCACCCATTCCCCACTTTGAACTTGCAACAGTGTATGCATATCTTTCAGGCAGCATCCTGCTTTTGGCTCAATTGGTGAATCAACCATGAAATATCTTAGCGTTTGGATCTTCCAAAATGAACTTGGTATCCTAAAATTATGACCAAAAGAGATAAAGGTCTGTAGATTGCAGAGATTTCCAATAGATGAAGGCAATTCCTCTACATCTGATGACAGGTTTAAGTACCTCAATAGGATCAAGTCTCCGATCTCACTTGGCAAGCTTCTAATAAATACACTCTGGAGGTCCAACACCCTGAGAAACTTGAATCGATGAATCATAAAGTTGCTTGGCATAACGACACCATATTTAAGAAGGAAAAGAAACGATCGCAGTTTAGGGACAGAGAAATTGAGTGATATATATTGATGCACACCTTCATCATCTGTGACACTAAGACGTCGTAGATCAGTTGGACCGCGTATGTCGCTAATGGATCTGCAGCTACTGGATCTGCAGAAGTTGAGTTCAGTAGCTTCATAACGAGCCACGTCTAACAGCAAATCATGGATTCGAACAGATCCCACACCCCCAGCCGAATCCCTTTCTACCAACTGTATCATGCACCTATTAATCAGCTCTGTCAAATACATCTCTGCCAGGTCCTCCATTATTTGACCCTCCAGGTCTGACCCTACGAAACCCTCGGCAATCCATAAACGCATCAACCTATCAGCGTCGATGTCGTAGTCCTCTGGGAATGCAGCAAAATAAAGAAAGCAAGACTTGAGATGATGAGGTAGATCATTGTAACTGAGAGCTAATATTTTGTGAGTTTGATCATCGGTTTTGTTAGGTACATGTGAAATACGTTCCAAAGTTTGGCTCCACTCATAAGCTCCATGCTTACTCCGTAGCAGCCCGGCTAAAACCACGATCGCCAGAGGTAATCCGCCACATTTTTTGATGATTTTATCCTGAAAATGCTGCAAATGAGGTGGGCAACATGCATTAGAAAATGCATTTTTGCAGAACAAAGTCCAACTTTCCTCCGACTCGAGAAGTTTGAGATGGTGCGGAGGCCTGTCCGGGTCTGCAGTTTCGGCAACATCCATTTTACGTGTGGTGAGCAGTACTCGCGATGCTGTGAATTCTTCGGGAAAGGCTGTCTTGATTGTTTCCCAATCTGAAACCTTCCAGATATCATCCATCACCACCAGATACCTTGTTCGTTTTAAATGCTCCCTGATCTTGTTCTTCATCTTTCGTTCATCCATTTCCCTAGTTTGACTGTTGTCTATATTCATAGTTTGCTTCATGATATTGGTCAAGAGTTCTCTAGCCGCATACGATTGTGACACAACTATCCATGCCCGACACTGAAAATGATCTTTGACGGCTTGGCTATTGTAGACTTTGTTGGCAAGTGTGGTTTTGCCCGAACCACCCATGCCGACGATGGAAATGACGGCACGTCGTGTTACATGGAGATCACATAGCTGATCCGTGATGACTTGGATATCGTGGTCAAAGCCAACCACATCCTCTGCTACATCATATCTGTACTTATAGACAGAGTTGTTATAATAAGTGAAGAACGAAATTGAAATTATATAGAAACGTTATGAGATAATTAGAAGATCGGTTTTGGGAGAAACAAAACAGAACGACGATTCTTTTATGAATCACTAAAATCAAAGGGATTTTCAAGTTATCAAAGGGTGCCAATACAGGAAGTTTGGTAGCTAATACATTGGCACATAGATAGATCATCTGCTTGATTTTTATTTCTTTAAATCTGGGATTACGATGCTTTCCTATGGTGATGGCACACCAAAAATTAACTATTTCTATCAAAACTTTCTCTTTTTTTTTTTTGGTGCAAAATTTTCTAAATGTTATCTTATATGTGACTTATATTAAGAAAATGTCACCCATTTTAGTAGATGCCGATGTTGAGAATTATATAAATCGTCACAAGACATTTGATTTGGTCTTTGTTGTTATGAGTATAATATGAAGTTGCATAATAGTTGATGGGCAAATAAAATCATTTTTACTCATCACAAACAAGGAGATTATCAAACTTATTTTAGATCATGGTGAGTAAAAGCATGAACGATAAAACACTAAGGATAAAGCATTTTATATTTATAATGTGCAGTATATATTATAAGTCTATCACTATTAATCGTTGAAGTTTCAAAAAGCATAGATTTAAAGATACTAATTACTTTTGAGTGTATCATTTCAAGAAGTTCCGATGTGTACATCCAAAGGCTTATTTTTGGACAATCATGACTAAAGATAATTTTATATTGTGTTGTGTATTCAATACATATATTTATTTTATGAAAATGACCTTTGATAAGGATATTAATGTTCCTATTATTAATACCATTATTTCCATTTAAATTTTCTATTTGTTATATCACGAAGTATACTGCAAACAAAGTATGATTGATGACACATTAAAAAGTTAATAATTTGTCGATAGTTTTGTTATATACTTCTTTTGCCTTCTTAATTGAAATAAATCTATTCAACAAGTTAGATAGATCAATTATACATCAATATTATTTATTCATAATTTTTCTTGTCACTAGTTAAATTGATCAGCTTAGATGTTGATCCAAACCGTTTATTCTTTGGGAGATAATTTTTATCTTATTAATGATGATTTCAGGCATAGTCATGCAAAAATATTTATTGTTGAAGTACATAAAATAAAAAAAAATAAATGATCAAAAGAGATGAAGAGTATAATTTTTAAGTAACGAAGAGAACGCTTACCTGAAAGTAAGATTTGTGTCTTTGATGGGGGCCAAGGATGCGGATGGAATGCCTTGGATGCCAAGTTCGGATGCGTGCTTGGATGTCTCTTGAAGATTCCTATTGATGCGCTGCAAGCTCTTTGTAAGCTGATGACGAGCAAGAATTCGGGTTAGGAGGTTAGCAATACATTTGAGGGTACGTTTTTGCCTCGATCGACTGACCCGCAATGTATACTTGTCAACAACATCCTCTATGTCATAAGCTAGACCTCGAATTTGATTTACCCACTCTTGTACCAATTCACTATGCTGATCTCTAGGTGTTTGATCCACATCCTTGAGAAAAGATAATAACAATCTTAGTTTTCTCCTAGACACCTCTATCTCGTCATCCACATTCAAGAGGAGTGTGACTTCTCTCAAGGCATACTCACTCAACTTTCCTAACACAATATCAACTACTGCACCTGCCATCTATCTCTTTTTCTTACTCTCTCCTATTCCACCTTTGTTGGTGACTATATAAATCTCACATATAATGTAACAAGTCATCCAAAACACTCTTTCAAATAAGCTGACATAGCGAATAAAGAGCTGATGGAAGGGCATGATATGCCTTGCGTAAAATGATTGCCTTGTGAGCTTATCATATGCAAACAGTGAGCTATTAGCTATTCTAGCATGCTTACAGTTGGCCGTGGAGTAGGATGTGAAGCTCCTTAAGATTGAATTTGATTCTACGGAGGTGGTGAAACTAATTAATGTCTTGAGATATATTAAATTCTTAGTGGATTTCTTCCAAGAAATCAAAGTTTCTTATATATTAAAACAGATGTGTTGATTGGTTGGCTCGATATGCTCAGTTAATCAGATCTTCTTTTTTCTTAATGAAGAGATCACGAATCGGATTCTCTTTTATCTTTTTTTGAGTGCTGCTGGTTGTATTCATCTTATCTGGTCACTGTAAATTTTCTTTTGATAAAAAAAAAAAATGGTGTAAACCTCATGGACCGAACCAAATTCCCAGCGTGATATGCCCAGCATAAAATGTAATCATCGATCATGAAGCGAATCGTATGCCTAGCTTAACATGTACACCCCATGCTTTTCGAACCATGCTTTATGTACATCAGTATCTTTCAAGTTGGAACTAATATGAAGTTGAGACTGAGATGACCAACTTTAACCAACTTGTACACACACACACACACACACAAACCTTTACTTATCTTATAGGAATGGTTTGAAATATCTTCCTACAAATAAAATATAGAACGATTCATTCCAGTTTGTTCACTCATGTTAAACCAAGTTTGAGCCGAGAGATCCAAAACCTTTTTTTTTTTCCCAAAATAAAATTAAACTGAACAAAAATGAAAAATAACCATTAGCATCCGCGGAAACCAAAATATCAAGTTCAAGAGGCTACTACTATCCTATCCGAGTAGGGTGAATACTTTGAGTGTTTGGTAAATAATAGATGAAAACTATATTTCAAATATGTAATGATGTAAGCGTTGTTTGATAAAATTATATTGTATTTCAAAAGTCTAATGAATATTATGACACATTTTTCCTTCCAATATTTTAATTATTTTTCAAAAGTATGTGAATAAATTAAATAAATAAATGAATGTATGAATCTTATAAAATATTTTGTATAATCTTTGAAAATAAATAAATAATTGTGAGAAAAGGGACAACACAAAAATAAAGAGAAGGGATGAGGAAATGAGGGTTACAATTTCTATTATATAGTGATAATTTTGTGAATTTAGATAATATAATAGGATAATTTTAATTTTTAAAAAAATTATGCTAGCATCCTGTAGATGCGAATATAATTTGAGCATTAGCAATTAAACGTTTTCAATGTAGCATCCAAACTAAATATGATTTTTTTAAAAAATTATCAAAAAACAATTTATATTTTAAATGTGTTCCCAAATACACCTTATTTATAATACCGAACCCTAATTATAATATTAAATTCCCTAAACATATGAGAAATTGATAGCTAAGAAAAGAAGATATGAACACGGGTATGTTTCGAATCAAGCTCAAAATTCTCCAACTTTAGATATTTATAGTTAAGAAAAGAAGGCATTAACATCTGTATATTTAGAACCATCAAGCTCTCTAAGAAGGAAGAATGTCTTCCTCCATAGTTTTTAAGTTAACACCTCTAACCCCCTCCTTGGATTTAATAGGTTTGAAAATAAATATTGTTCAACAAAATATATTGCCCGTCTTTCAAGGAGATGTGGCTTCCCTACAATGTATCCATATTTTGTGTATTTTCGAATTAGTACATCTCATCTTTTTTTTTCAAATAGCACTTCTAATTTAAAAATATATCCAAATTATCCTTTAATTTTTTCGTATACTATAGTGTTTTGGCCTGTTATAATACTTCTGACCTATTATAGTGTTTTAGCCATCACAATAAAAATATTATAGGACATAATAAAAAATGTGATCAAAATAAACTCATATCCTCAGTCAAACTAATTATAAGCCTAAAAATATAGTAGTGTAATGAGCCATGAGCAATGATAATAAAAAAGATACAATATGATATCGCTTATAGTATTTTTAGTATCTCGATAGAACACTGTAAACACTATAAAAAATACCATAAATTCTATTGAAAAACATTATGGCAATTAAAAATTGATTAAAAAATGATCAAAAAACTTTAGTGAAATTTTTTTGAGTATTTTAGATTTTTGAAACTATTTGAAAAAAAAAAGAATATCATTTAGGAAATACTCAAAATATACATATTTTATAGAGAAATCACCATTCGGTACCATTAAAGATCACATCACTATGAGGATTCAAAAGAGTATCGACAAAAACATATCTATATATAACAAAAATAGTAGTCGAAAATCCTTTCCTGAGCTAAAATTCATCTAACCAAATAAATTAAATTTTATGCCCAAATGAGTACATGAGTAAAGACATGTGTCTAAAAATGTTTAGTTGTGAGAGAACAATTGAAGAAGTGATCAACAAATTCATGTTGTACAGGGCAAAAGATACGACAACGTCCTTAAAATTTTACCAACTAATCTAATGGACATATGAATTTAATTAATAAGTTGACTTGTTTATATCTAAATACATGTTACATTATACAAAACATTTATAGTAAGTTTTATTTTCATTTCAATATATGATTGGTTAGTATATTAGTGAACTAAGTGGCAAGCATCAATCCATGTGTGATTGTCGTGTACGTCACTTAATATAATATTTTTTATTTTTTATTTTTATTAGTTTCATTTTCATGAGACGTATGCGATGCATGTTATCTTATTAATATCAAGTTTAAGTTAGTTTAAGAGGGAATATTACACAATTAGCTTAATCATTAGATATTTATTGAAGAAGTTTTAGCTGGAATACATTAACATGTTCCCTCTCTTTCTCACAGCTCTGACAATTATTGAAGAAGCTTTATTGAAGAAGTAAAACAGCTTAAATACATTAACATGTCCCTCTCCTATTTATACAGATTAAGAGAAAGGGGGAAATCTTATCTTCTATCATGCCCCCGCAAGATGATGCTCATGTCAAGGAGTAAAGCAAGAGCATATTGTTGCTGCTGTGATTGCTGTTGTTGTGAGGGCACAGGCATTCCTTTCGTTCCTCTTAAGGTCGTCCTTCGTTCTCCTTAAGTCTGCTGACTGTTAGTAGATCAACGAAGACTATCGCGGTGAGGAAGATGAGGATTGGCCACGGAGCCTCAAGTCCGTCGATTGTTGGTAGATCAACGAAGACTATCGTAGTAAGGAAGATGAGGATTGGCCACGAAGCCTCTTAGAAATTTGACTGTAGCGGCGTTGGTCCCAAAGACACGGGCGAAGCTTTACTTTTCTCAACGGCGTTGGTCGCTAGCCGAAGGCAAGAGCAAAGCTTCGTTTTTCTCACTGCTCTGATACCATGATGAAAATAATAGAAGATAAGAACAATTATCGAAGAAGCTTTATTGAAGAATAAGAATAATTATTGAAGATTCCTTTCGTTCCTCTTAAATCCGTCCTTCATTCTCCTTAAGTCCGCCGACTGTTAGTAGATCAACGAAGACTATCGCGGTGAGGAAGATGAGGATTGGCCACGGAGCCTCAAGTCCGCCGATTGTTGGTAGATCAACGAAGACTATCGCAGTAAGGAAGATGAGGATTGGCCACGGAGCCTCTTAGAAATTTGGCTGTAGCGACATTGGTCCCGAAGACAAAGGCAAAGCTTTACCTTTCTCAACGGCGTCGCTAGCCGAAGGCAAGAGCAAAGCTTTGCTTTTCTCACTGCTATGATACCATGATGAAAATAATATTCGCTAACCGAAGGCAAGAGTGAAGCTTCGCTTTTCTCACTGCTCTGATACCATGATGAAAATAATAGAAGATAAGAACAATTATTGAAGAAGCTTTATTGAAGAATAAGAATAATTATTGAAGATTCCTTTCGTTCCTATTAAGTCCGTCCTTCGTTCTCCTTAAGTCCGCCGATTGTTAGTGGATCAACAAAGACTATCGCGGTGAGGAAGATGAGGATTGGCCACGGAGCCTCAAGTCCGCCAACTGTTGGTAGATCAACGAAGACTATCGCAGTAAGGAAGATGAGGATTGGCCACGGAGCCTCTTAGAAATTTGGCTGTAGCGGCGTTGGTCCCGAAGACAAGGGCGGAGCTTTACTTTTCTCAATGGCGTTGGTCGCTAGCCGAAGGCAAGAGCAAAGCTTCGCTTTTCTCATTGCTCTGATACCATGATGAAAATAATATTCGCTAACCGAAGGCAAGAGCGAAGCTTCACTTTTCTCACTGCTCTGATACCATGATGAAAATAATAGAAGATAGAACAATTATTGAAGAAGCTTTATTGAAGAAGTTTTAGCTTGAATAGATTAGGAAGAAGGATTTCCTTTGACATGAGGATTTTTCTCAATAGAATAGAGAGATTTCCTATTGGGAAAATATTATCTTCTATCAAATACATTGTTTTGGGAAAAAGCATGCAATAAAAAATTGCATTGAGTATGGTGAAAACAATTTTTTTGTCTTTGTAAAAGAAGTGTTTGCTACCAAGATAGAGCTTTGTAGGTAAATGTCACCGTTCTCTTCCTCTCCCATTCCCCCTTGACGAGTCTTGGTTGAAGGTAAGTGGTCGATCTTCCTCCCCATTTAGGTTTTCTTAATTACTTTGATGAAATTTTATGTTTGTCAGCAAGCCATTTCCATATGATTATGTTCGTTATTAAGATATAATTACATTAAAAAAAAGCATAATTGAACAAATGTCTAATAGGACTACACATTCCATAGTATGATCGAACTTCCATTATAATAGTTAAACTATATTTTCATGGCTTACAAAAGAATATCAAATGTTAAGTAGGAGCACAAAAAATGGTGAATAAAGTACATTGATGCATAATTGGATCTATTTGGTTTGTCAAAATGGATTGCTTTCAATTATATCTTGCAAAATATGTATATAACCAATCGTAACTTGAGTCGAAAATGAAGACACGAAAATTCTTATAAATTATATTTGAAAATATCATTATGTAATTTCTAGGAATTAATGTGTATTCATTTTCAACTTATTAATCTTTTAATAGAAAAAGATAACAGAGAAACTCATGTTCAAGGAAGGTTCTTAGCGTGAGAGATGAACAAGTGCGCTCGGGTCCACCATGCAACAGAGCAAAAGGCTCTTCCTATGCAATTTCTAGTGCATGCTGGTGTGATTACGGTGCACGTTGAATATTCTATCTCAAAGGTGCTAACCGGCTCTCTTCCACCATCAATCTCTTCAACATTCCTCAAAGCTGAATGAGAGAGAGAAAAAGAATTCAAAATGTCAATTTAAGTAATATAAATTATATTACAAAATCTAATTGGTTTTATTTAACCCCATCGGTTCATGCGAGTCATCCAAAAGATAATCGATTAAATTGATTCATTTTGATTTTTTTAAAATAACTAATCCACTAAATAGGTTGGTTTAATTTTTTTTTTTTTTTGGTTTGATCATCTAATTTGATATTATCGTACAAACTACGAGGAAAATCACAACAAGATTTTTATAGACAATACAAGATAGAGAAGAATATATATACATATATACATATATATTTATTAGTTGCAGAAACAAGATGGGAAGAAATATAACATGTATTGATACAATACATATCCAATTAATTTAAGTGGTGGTTGCGTGAGAAATTGGAGTCATTACTAATTTACCATATTGATATTTAGGTTTTTGATCTATGTCCTCGATAGTAACAATCTTAGTGTACTCCTAGACATCTCTATCTCGTCACCCATATTCAAGAAGAGTGTGACTTCTTTAAAGATATACTCGTCCATCTTTCCTAACACCATATCAACTACCACACTTGTCATCTATCTTTTCTTTCTCTTTTCTATTATCTATTTGATTCCACCTTCCATGATAGCTATGCGAAGCCTATATATAATGTAACAATACATCCAAGACACTCCCTTCAGATAAGCCGACATAATGAATAAAAAAATAATAAAAGTACATAATATGCCTTATGTAAAATGATTGTCTTATGAGCGCATCATATGCGTAGCTTGTGATAGTCCCCTCTATAAAACTTAAACCCATCAATTGAAGAGCATATCATATGCCTCGCGTGTCATATTCATGTTACAGATTCTTCGATATAATGATCTTATATATTAGATTAGATGTGCTCTCATTAGGGGGTGAGAACGAACATGTGGTAACCCAAAATAATTATACTATCACGTGTAGGTAAAGCCAAAGAATAAGAACAAAAGAGCAAAGGCAATTCGTATTTTACGCTTTCATTTGTCCATTGCATTACAAAGGAATAGCTTTTTTCTGTTCTCTATCACTGTTTCAAAGAAATTTCCTTAATATCACTATCATAAACATCACCTATTCCATATATCAATAACAACTTTAACACTCTTTTTTATTTTTTTATTAGAGAAAATTATTAATAGTTAAATATCATGAATACAAACTCACCTATAATTTGAGAGTGAGTGTATATATGCTAAATTATTAATAATTAATAGTAAGTGATTTAACTATATATATGCTAACTTATGCTTTCAAATATGTAAATATAAAATATATTTAGTGTCAACTAATAGTGCTATATATAATCTAAGTAAGTCCAGTTAAGAGTTAGTCAAATATGGACCTGACTTAGTGTCAAATATGCATAGTAATTCTTTTTTAATAAACTAAAGTTGCACTCCATTAAAAATACTAAGATCTAATCCATTTTTTGTGACAAATATTAAGTTTTGATGGTATATATATATATATATTTCAAAGTGATGTAAAAATGCGGTGAGCGTGGATCGAACACGCGACCTTCAGATCTTCAGTCTGACGCTCTCCCAACTGAGCTATCCCGGCATGATAATTATCTTTGATATATATTACAAAAATTTATTATAAGATGAAAACATCAAATACCACACTCAATATGCATTTTGGAAATGGACGTACGAGATTGCATCCCAGAGAGGAAGATCATCACGTGATGGTGATGATGCCTCTTGCAAACAAAATATAGCATTACAATTTTTATTATATAGTGATAATATTATGATTATAGATAACATTATATTATAATTTTAAAAATTATATTAGCATCCTACAAATGCTAATATAATTTGAGCATTATTTTTTGAGCATTTTAAATATAGCATCTAGACCAAATATAATTTAAAAAATTATCAAATACTAATTTATATTCGAAATATGTATTCACTCTCAATCCACATTTCAAATAGCATTAACTTTCCTAAGCATATGAAAATTTTATAGCTAAGAAAAGAAGATATTGATATATGCATGTTTCCAATCAAGCTCAAAATTCTCTAACTTACTTAAGTATATGAGAAATTTGGATTCAATTGGTTTTAAAACAAATATACTACTAGTCTAGAGGTAATTTCTCTAAAATACACCTATATTTTAGGTATTTTTTTAATTAGTATCATCTATTTTATTTTAATTTTCTCAAATAGTGATCTTGATTTTAAAAAATATATCCAATTTGTCCCTCGAAAATTTTCACGTCTGTTACATTATTTTTTGGCCTGTTATAGTGTTTTGACCACCATAATAAAAATATTGTAAAACATCTACTCATGAACATGATAAATGATTTAAATGGATTTTCAACCTCAATCAAACAAACTGTAAACATAAAAAATATAATATCATAATATGTCACTTAAAAGTGTTTTCAATAGTATTTATTGTGTTTTTAATACCTCAATAAAATACTGCAAATTTATTGAAAAATACTATAGCAGTTGAAAACTGATAAAACAAATAGGCAAAAAAATTGATGGGATAATTTTTTAGTGGTATATTAGGTATTTTAAACTATTTGAGAAAAAAATAAAATAGGAGTATCATTTAGAAAATACATAATAGATAATTATTTTCTCAAGAAATCATCGTTCAAAAAATGCCATCAAAGATTAGCATTATTTCATTAAAGATTCGCATCATTTCATGCACACGAATGATCCAAAGAGTAAGGACAATAACAAATCTATAAATAACAAGCCAACAAATTAAATCATTCCGTCATCTAAAATTTATTCACCCGAATTAAATTTTATATGCAAAAAGAGTTTAGAAATGTGTTTTAAAACTAGTTGATAAGGGATCATTTGGTCGGTTAGCCATTGGTGTGACCTTTAGATTCGTGAAAAATTATCAGCTTTGGGCAGTAAGCGTGTCCATACCGTTTTGCCTTTTCATAATTTGTGAACTTTAAAAAGTACCTCCGAGGGCGAGGGAGCCCGATGTACTTATGAGCACTTAGTTCCTATACTCCTCAATCAATATAAGATTAAATAACCTTATCAGTACTCTTTCTTATAGGAGAGCAGGCCTTAAGCCCTCCTTTTAATGATTGACTATTGGTGCGGCTCATAAACTCGTAAGGAATTATTTGCTTCGAATGATACGTATACCCGTATAATTTTATTCTTTTAGAGCTCATAAACTCTAAAAACTGTTTCTGAGGAAAAAGAAAATAGACATATGAGTCATTGGTTCTCATACAACTTCAACTAATATAGAACTAAATGACTTTATCACTAGTGGTGCGAGAACAATTGAAGAAGTGGCCAACAAATTCATGTCGTAGATGTCAAAAGATACAACAATGTCCATATCAAATGTAACTACTCTATCCAACATAGGAGGATACTTTGAAACTTGATCTTGACAATACGTAGTAAGATATTAAATACTATGATTAGCATAAATGATAAACTTTGGGATATGGATGGCTACAACTATATTATGGCCCGAGCAACTCTAAAAAGTAGATCTTTGTCAGGTTTTTGGTATCAATTATATTTTTATGTTTAGACTTATAATTTAACTTAAGGGGAATATAAAAAGATAAGCTTAATCATTAGATGCATTGAATTGGGAAAAGACATCATAAAATGATGCAATAAAAGATTGCATTGAATATGATCATCATTAAATGGCGCATGAACCTTTGATTATATTCTGAGTCCTTTCAACTTTACTCTCAGTGCATATAAATAGACGGGGATTCATGTAGTCGTGTGGTGAGAAAAAAAGTTAAAAGAGCTTTATACGCCTCAACAATTAAATACCACTCTCTCTCTTCCACCTTGTTTGAAGTGGTCGATCCTCCTCTCCTATTGGTTTCTCTTCATTACTTGAATGCACTTCCTTCCCTTTTGATTATCTTATTTTTATGTTCCTTAGCAAGACATTTGCATCTGATTATGTTCGAAATCATCGGTACTAAGATATTATTACATAAATATATATAACTGAATAAATATCTATTACAATAACATCCTATAGTATGATCTAACTATCAGTATAATAGTTCAACTATTTTTTCGTGGCTTATAATAATATAAATTGTTATTTATTAGTATGAAAATTTGAATAAAGAATGTTGATGCATAATTGGATCTATTAGGTTTGCCAAAATGGATTACTTTCAACTACATCAGACAAAAAAAAGTATATCACCAATTGTAAATTGCTTACAATAACATGAACAAATAATTTGTTGTTGTTGAGATATATGATTGGTTAGTGCATTATTATATGGGTGATATGTCTCAGACACCACGTATGACTATCGTATATGTCATATAACTTAATAAAATTAAAAAATATAAAAGAATGATCATTTAAATATGATCAAGAAATTAATAATAGAGCTACCACCATTAATGGTGTCTCCGGAGAAGTATCTAGGATTGTGCCTTGTGCTTCAATGCTAATTGAACCTGTGGCCACTTGTTCATTGCCTATATTAAAAATCTTGAATGCAAATGTTAGGTCAATCCTCTTCAAGATATCTCTTTTATTAAGGTGTTCATGAGCTAAAAATGAGGACATAGTAATTCTTACAAATTGTATTTTGAAGTATCATCATGTAATTCATAAGAATTAATGTGTATTCATTTTTAACTCATTAATCTTTTGATGAAAAAGATCACAAGAATAGAATTAATCTGAAATTTATGTTTAGGATTCTTAATATGAGAAATGAACAAGCGCACACAGGTCCACTTAGCACCAGAGCAAGGCTCCTAGGCAACTGACATCGTTGCTTCCAATATTGGCCTTACTCGCAAATGACTACTTCTGTGATAACCTTTAGTTATCAAGTATCTTTTTATCACCCTTATGTGGTGTAAATGTATAAGACATGAATGTGAGAGAGTGAGAGAGAAAGAGAGAGAGAGAGAAAGAGAATGTGTGTGTGCGCGCGTGCGTACATGGGTGTCAAGATTTTGCGTACCAGATTCCAAGAGTAATTTCTTATTGTAAATTATAATATTCATGATGATATTCCTTATAAGATTTTGTATCAAATCTATTGAAATTTTAACGTAAACTTTATGAGTGAATAGGATACAAGTTTAAAAAATCTTAATTACGATGCGAGTCTTTACTTAATTAAAGTCGAAGTCTTAGTCTCAAGCCTATTATAAATAAAGAGTATTATAATATATTAAAAAAAAAGATGAGTTAAAGTATCAGAGGTTAAGATGGGATATAAAGAGAAATAAACTTTTGTATATGAACAAATACTAGTAGGTCATAATACGTAGCAGAATTAAATATAATCACAATCAAATGAAACATCAAAATTTATATAGAAAACCCCTCCAACGTGAAGGGTAAAAACCATGGGGCAAACTAGAGATAATCCACTATAAGAATAATGAATATACAAATCTGAATCTTTGTCCAAAACCCTAGCAACAATCTCAAGAGAATAACTTGAATACAAGGATTACATCACTATGCACAATATTCAAATTCTTCCCAAGTAATTACAGTAAGAATATATTGTAAATCTGATCTAACATTAGATGAGAATACTACCTGGATGATTGAGAACAACCTCTCTGTGTTGTCCTTGTCTTCTTCCATTTCTTTCTCTTGTTTTTTTATCTTTTTCTCTTTCTTTTTTAATCAAGTTTATACTATAAAAATCTACCTCTTTGCTATAGTTTTCCTCCCTCTTTTCGCAGCCACCACACCCTCTTAATTTGATATAGGGTTTTACTTGAAAGAGAGTGGGCTACGGGTTATTAAAGCCCACTATGGGCTTAACCTGTGAGCTGTCAGCTCAACAACCTCCCCCTTCAGCCCATAAAAGATGTCTTATGACTCCTCAATGTGAAGTAATGCTGATCAACTGTCGGTATATCTCTTTTTTTTTTGTATAAGGTCTTTATTAACATGTGTGCTGTTAGTTGGACTGTGCTTTGATCATTCATCTTCTTATAATCACTTTTACGAAGGAGTTAATTAGTTGAGAAAGAATCCACATCATTTGTTATGAATCACGTTATGAATCGTTCACCGTGTAATTCGTAAGAATTAATGTGGATCCGGTTTGAGCTTGGTAGCTCTTTAATAAAGAAGATTGTAGGAAAAGTATCGATCCAAAATTTATGTTCAAGATTCTTAGTGTCCGCAATGGACAAGTATGTAGAGGTCCACCTGGCATCATAGCATTAGGCACAGTCTTAGGAAATTAATTAGGTCGTTAATAGTATGGTCTCAGCTCACTCACACGCAAAGCTACTACAACTAACACCAACGTAATATGATCCATAATCAAAATCTAGCATCGTGTATATGACGAGGTTTAGCATAACGGTGGCTCCATGCCATAATGTGACCCCTATAATAATTCTTTCCAACTTCACTTTCCCTACATACAATCTATGTGAATTCTATTATCGTTATACACAATAGTAATTCGACTCATATGAGCATGTGTTTTTTCGGAGGAACACATGCCATCTTTTAGAAATAAATTATAAGAAGTTGAAAGAATGATGGTTAAAGAAATTATATCATTCTTTTAAGATATTAATAGAACAATTATTATGGACTTTCGAAGAATTTTTCTTTTAATTCTTTATATATTTTTAAAAAATAATTGATAAAAGATGAGATTTGATTTTAGAATCTTACGATATACTGTCAAAATCTTTATCAGTTTAAGTTAATTGATACATTTATTTATTTTTCTATATTTATAATAAAAAAATTCTAATAGTATATTTTTATTTATGCCTCTCACTAACAATTTGACCTTTTAATCCTAATCCTCCAACCTATTGACGGTTGTATCTGCCGTCTTGTGCAAACCCATCTATGGAATCACAAGTGACGCAGAATTAATCCGACAGAATGTTGCCATGGGAAGATATAGTTTACCAAACAAGCAAAATAGTAATAATTGTTACATTTACTATGACGACACTGAACACTAGACGTGAGTTTCGAATCAGCATCATATGCATCACTCAATGTAATGAAACAAAAAAAAAAAAAAGGAAAAACGAATGATCATTTGAACACTGAGACGGCATATGTTGGGCCCTAGCCACGTCACCACTGATGCCCCGTCATGCCACTGTCAGGTCAGCAGGAAAGCTCTCCCATGCACCGGTCAGGACCCGGACGCACTCCTCGGTACGTCCCGTCTCGAAAAGCTCGGGACGACGCCGTATTGTCACGACCTTAGCTGGTTTTGCCTAAGGCGTGCGGCACCCTCGCGCGTCCGTCCACAAAGGTCAGCCTCCCCGAAGTCTCCCATTGTCCCTTAGGACCAACAAAAGAGAGAACGGGTTAAAGAGAACGCCTCAATCGGGATCCACAAGCAAACATGTCCGAAAAACACTTCATAGACAATGCAAATTATAAACAGACTTTACAAGCTCTGAATAGTTGCACAACAAAGGGTAAAATGGTCCATTATAGACCGAAAAGCTCTCGCACGTGTCCACATGACACAACCTTTATTTACAAGCCTAAAGAGGCCACCAACCCAACTAACATGGGACTATTTAGCCTTCGGCCGCCCCTCTACCTGCTGTACAAGGTATAAACATCCCAAAAGACAACGGACAGACATAAGCATTACATCCAACATCTTGTTCTAGAAGTTTGTCCGTTACATTCTCCCCCACTTATCCCTTCGACGTCCTCGTCGAAGCCTTTGTGAACACTGCAACTCTTCACCTTTGTTGAGTCTTCAATCTTCCGCTCCAACTGCAATGCGCCTCCTGGCTCCCAGCTGCTCTCCGCTGCTGTTTTTGAGTAGTCGAATCTTTGATCCGCCATGCTACTTCAACTCACCAATGACTCTGACTCTGGTGTGGGGTTGGCTGAGTTGTGTTGATCCTTGTCGATTCTTGCGGATCCACCAAATGAAGGAAAAGACCATCTTTACTGCGCTAGTCTCTCAAAATTTCCACATGCTGCTTGAACTGGGTGGATGCTTGTTGGAGCTTTAACGAGCATCGCCTCGCAAACTTCTGAAGTTTTGGGTCCTTCCTCCACAAAATCTGCTCATTGACTCTTCTTTCAGTTAGTTGTCACATCCAAGTAGGTTCGCATCACTTCCGCTTTCGATTGGCATTTCGTTGGGAAATGAAGCGGACAATCTACTCTCAGTAGCACTGATCACCGTTGGTGAAGATTTGACAACTATTGTCTTCCATTATCTTCGAAGGGTCTTTGAACTTGTGCAGAGCTCCTCTACTGGATAGATAAGAGAACTGGGGTACTCGGTTTCGCCCATTCTCTTAAGAGTTGAGAAGGCAAAGGTTACTTTGACTTCGCCCGCTTCCTCGAGGTTGTACTTCATGCATCGAGCTGGTTACTGGTCTTCGCCTGCTCTTTGCTCACACTTCTGAAGCACTTGAAGTGTTTGCACTCCTTGCGTTGAGTTAGCTACTGTGATTCACCTTCTCAATGCCATCGAACTTCTGGAATGCGGGAAGTTTTCACCCCAACTTGGAGTAATTCTCCGATAGATGAGGTCGCCTCTGGGATTGTACCGTCTTCTCCATCAACCATGCCGCCTACTCCACTGAGTAGCAAAGGTACAGCACCGCGTACTGCCTACTTCGTTCCTTGGTCGTGCACTCTTGCATGACCCGAAGTCCTTCACTTACGGCTATCTTGATGAGAAACTTGTTGACACCGGTCTTACGAAGTTTCTTGGCCTCTGCCCTTCAGCCTTGTCTCGGTACTTGGAGATTGCCTCTGCATGCTCCACCTCCTCGGCCCCTTTCATGACCAAGCGCTCTCCCTCCGTGAGAGCAAGGGATCAATGACTTGTACAGAAGTCCCGCCTCTGCGGTACCATGGCGCTGCCATGCCCATGGCCCTACTATCCATCGCCTCGCATCTATATCCCTTTTCTGCATGATCAGTAGAAATATCTCTGTGGCACTCCTCTGAGTCCACCTCCATTCTGACTGATGTTTGATTTTGGGTAGCTAAGTCCCTCTGGACTCGTCGTCGCTTCCTCGCCCCTTTCGACCCCCTGCTTCAACACCACTGTGTTCTTCAAGCAGTCCGTTTGGTCGATGGAAAGACAGACTGCAACTCCCATGCATGGCCTCTGCCATCACGTTGTAGAGTTTGCACCGATTCTGTTCTCCTTAGCTTCCTTGGTAGCAACGTTCGCTTACTCGACCTTGTCCTCTGACTTGTCAGGCTCCCTTAAGCGAATATGAGCTCTGGAGCAGTCCAACTCTCCAGTTACTTCGATCATACCTCTGTATGATCAAGTCCCTCCCATGGAACTCACTGGTACTTGCATTCGAACTTTTCCCTTGGTGGAACACAGCCCCCATATGCTGATGACCAAGGCTTTCATCCGATGCAAAATTCGATGCACGCCCGGAAGACCCGCCTCTGCGGTACCATGGCCTTCACTCCTTGAATCCATAGCCCTTCTTGCCGTCGTGTTGTTCACCGAAGTGGAGCTTCCAGTAACTCCCGATCATACCTCCATATGATCTCATCCCTCATGGGACAATGTCGTGTGTGTCGCATTGCCACGAACTGTTCCACCACGATCCGCTGCACCATGTCGCCTCCTGGTGACATCTCCATTGCATTTTGATCTTTGTGGAATAAACTCGAATTGTGAACCCTCCATGTGTGGCCTCTGCCAATACATCGCAGGGTCTCCTCCACCTTCGATTTTGTTCGTTCCTTTGGCAATCGACCTTCATCCACCCACTCTTGGGTCACACCTAGATGAAGCACCGCTCTAGGACAGTCCGTCGCCTAGTAGCTCCCGAAGTCCACCGACTTCACTGTAATTTGTGCACCATTGTCTGGATCCTGGGCCTCTGCCCCTACCAGCACAATCTCCGCTGTGCACTGCTTCCTTCATAGCAACTTGAATGGCAACACTGTGGCATATTCTTCAAGAGTACCCGCCTCTGCGTCCTCTTGCCCCGTGCTAAGGCCTTCTGAACCCAACTTCGCCTCCGCAAATTGAGTTGCCTTAGTTCCTCCATCAAATGCTCCTCCGAGATAAGGTGCATGTGCCCAGAAGCTCCCTTCGTCTTTGGCACCATGCAAGATGAGTCCGCTCCGTCAGAATGAAGGACCCATGGAACAACATGATCCTACCCTTGCCTCTGCAAGAGTTCATGTCTTTGACCTCTGTCTAAGGAAAGCACTGTGCTTCTGCTCCATGTTCCAACTTCACTGCTGGCTCCCTTCATGCGGCTTGGGTACTTCGCCAAGTTACACCCAAGTTGCTCCGCTCCTCGTTCTTGCATTGAGTCGATGGTGGCCCTCGTGCCCACCATTCCACGGGTCAGCCCTCCCTTGAGTCCGATCTCCATATCGACTCTAAGTGTGCCTTCATTTAAGTTGCTTCAGGTCGCTCCCCCACTTGATCTCGTAATGCATCCACCAATGCATTCTCTCGAGCGAGATCATGCGACAACTCCTCGCTGCTTGCTCGGTCCATTGAGCTTCGTGGAGTTGTTGTTTGTGAGGTACTCCTCCTCAACATGTGAAGTCCGTCTTACATTATTCTCCCTCTGGAGTGCCGAGACTTATCCCTCCTGGATAACTGTCTAATTGGAGCAACATCTCTCTTCGTTTCGGAGACCACCATCCCCTTGGACTACTCCGATCTGCTGAACAAACTGTGCAATGTCTTACCTCCTGCAAACGCACTTGCTAGATTGCGCCTCCACGTCAATACAGCCACCGCTGTACCCCTCAAGGCCTAGCAACATGCTGAACTCGTTGCACACTTCAGCCTCTTCCGGACGTATCCTTTGCATGCCGAAGAGAAAGTTTCAATGCTCCATGGCGCCGAGTCTCGACCGCCTTGGGATGGCCACGAACATTCCATCGTCCGCATACAAGCCCATGCATGAGTACCAAATTCTTCAAGTTAGCAATTCCCCTCACCTCTGTGAGCTTTGCACAACTCTTTCGGTCGCTGAGCAACTCATTCCACTTTGCATGGTCTCATCCTTTGCCAAGCGCCTTGCTTGCATTGAGCACCATCAAGTCAAGTTGCCAACGTTGAGCCGTAGCTCAAACTCAACCATCCCAACCTTTGTGCGCTCTGCATTCTTCCAAGCTTGCCTGTTCTCGTGGTGCCTTTTGCGTGAAGGGTTGGCCATTCCTCTGAATGCCAATGTTAGATGCCCGCTCCTCTGAGCAACTCTTTTCCCTACATCTCCATGCCTGTTTTCCCTCAAACGGTCGCGCGTGCTGACTGCCCTCAACGCAGCTCCGCTAGGTCCCCCACGTTTGCATGTCAAGTGTTTCTATGAGTGCTTGTCCCGCTCTGATACCATAATGTCACGACCTTAGCTGGTTTTGCCTAAGGCGTGCGGCACCCTCGCGCGTCCGTCCGCAAAGGTCAGCCTCCCCGAAGCCTCCCATTGTCCCTTAGGACCAACAAAAGAGAGAACATGTTAAAGAGAACGCCTCAATCGGGATCCACAAGCAAACATGTCCGAAAAACACATAATGCAAATTACAAACAGACTTTACAAGCTCTGAATAGTTGCACAACAAAGGGTAAAATGGTCCATTACAGACCGAAAAGCTCTCGCACGTGTCCACATGACACAACCTTTATTTACAAGCCTAAAGAGGCCACCAACCCAACTAACATGGGACTATTTAGCCTTCGGCCGTCCCTCTACCTGCTGTACAAGGTATAAACATCCCAAAAGACAACGGACAGACATAAGCATTACATCCAACATCTTGTTCTAGAAGTTTGTCCGTTACAGTATGGCGTCGTTCCGCACTTCCGGGGCAGCGGCCGCACGAAGGTACTTCCTCTCCCCCCTAGGATCAGCTGTCCCGTGAAACCCGCGTACAATAGTATAAGAACTCTTGACCGGCATCTGGCTAGGGGGAGAGGAAAAATAGAGACCAAATGCTAACTTATTTATCAAGGGGCCACAGTCGGTAACCACCCGACGGGAGCCTTTTATGTAGGAAAGCGGTTATGCCCAAGGCGAGACCATCCCGATCGAGAGAGGCGTTTTTCCTCCTTATGCACCAACCAATATCTCGACTGAGAGCCGTCAACCAGCGTCCCGACTAAGGGCTACCAACCAGCATCCCGATGGAGAGATGTCAATCAATATTCCGACGCCAACGCCCCATCCTGAGGGTGTGACTGACCTTGATAAACAGTTCAATCGATCGAAGACTTCCGACATCGACCCACGCAGCAGGCCAATCAATAGCCACGACACACTAGTTCATCAACAGTGTGATTACGGTGAACGTTGAATTTTCTATCTCAAAGGAGCTAACCGGCTCTCTTCCACCAACAATAGCGCAGTGACAAGAAAACTAATTAGAAAAAACCTAAAGTAAGATAAGTTGAGTTATTTTATGCGCAAGCATTCAACGGTGGCTAAACTCTTTTTATGTATAGATAGATTTGGGGAATCGGTGGTCGAAGGCCTTCGACACTCCTCAAAGTTGAATGTGAGAGAGAGAGAGAGAGAGAGAGAGAATTCAAAATGTCGATTAAAGTAATATCAATTATATTACACAATCGAATTGGTTTTATTTAAGCCCATCGGTTCATGTGAATCATCCAAAAAGTAATCCATTAAATTGAATTATTTTGAATATTTTAAATGATAAATCCAGTAAATAATTTAGTTTTCGATTTTTTTTATATTCCTTGGTGCGACCATCCAATCAATTTGATATGATTCTAATAACTACTAAGGAAAACCACAACAAGCTTTTTTATGGACAATCCAAGATAGAGAGGTACATTCATATGTATATATACAGAAATATAACATGTCCGTCTTCATACAATACATGTCTAATTAACATTTAAGTGGTGGTGGAGTTAGAAATTGGAGTCGCTACTGCGGTGGGAATGAACATAATTGCTGTGTACGACCGACCTTCTTGTCTAATGAACACTGTTGGCACAGAGGCGAATGATATTGTTTCCTTTCATGAGTTAAAGCATTCTTGTTTCGCCAGTTAGTCCGGCATTTTAATGGAAGGCACGTGCTGGATCTTGTAATAATCCTCCCCAGTATCCTTCTCGATCCTTCTCTCGATTACTGGCATTCCATTAAGGTCAAATAGCTTCAGTTGGGTGAGTCCTCGCAGTCCCTCCGGAAGCATTCTCATGTTGGAGCAGTACCAAAGATGTAATTCTCTGAGGCAAGGCATCGCCCCCTCTTCCACCCTCCACTCCTCCAAGTCTTGTAATGTCCAAATAGACAAATATTGCAGCCGGGGGAAGCCACCCTTGGGAAACACCAAAACGCTCCCCACGACTGCTTCATCTACTAAATAAAGACGTTCGAGGTTAGGCAGTGTTGCGAGTGTGGAAGAAACATCATCACTCTCCAACCATGTCCCGCCAAGATTAAGAATTGCCAAGTTGGGAAGAAATGGACCGTCGTGGTGGGTATTGTCCAAATGAAGCCTCTCCAATGGTCCCCTCAAATCTAAGTATCGAAGGTGAGGGTGATTAGATGAACACAGTATATTTGCTGGCAACGCTTCTCCCTCCATTTCCAACCAAACAAGTCGGTTTAATCTCCCGAGAGCATTGTCCAAACCTTCGGAATCAGAGCTTGATATTTTGTACAAGCACAAGCGTCGAAGATTTCTCATTCTCTCCAAGCTACCATCCCGCACCCATTCCCCACTTTGAACATTCAGCATTTCATGCATATCTTTCAAGCAACATCCTGCTCTTGGCTCAATTGTTGAGCCAACTCTGAAATGTCATAGTGTTTGGATCTTCCAAAATGAACTTGGTATCCTCAAATTATAACCCAAAGCGATGAAGGTCTGTAGATGGCAAAGATTTCCAATAGATGAAGGCAATTCCTTTACTTCTGAAAATGACAGGTTTAAGTACCTCAATAGGATCAGGTCTCCGATCTCACTTGGGCTTTCAATATAAACACGCTGGAGGTCCAACACCCTGAGAAACTTGGATCCATGAATCATAGATTTGCTTGGCATATCGACATCATATTTAAGGAGGAAAAGAAGCGACCGTAGTTTAGGGATAGAGAAACCGAGTGATGTATATTGATGCACGCCTTCATCATCTGTGATACTAAGACGTCGTAGATCAGTTGAATCGCCTTTGTCGCTAATGGATCTGCAAAAATTGAGTTTTCTAGCTTCATAACGAGCCAGGTCTAGCAGTAGATCATGGACTCGAACAGATCCCACACTCCCAATCTCATTCCTTCTTCCCACCTGTATCATGCACCTGTTGATAAGCTCTATCAAATACATCTCTGCCAGGTCCTCCATTGTTTGACCCTCCAGGTCTGATCCTACGAAACCCTCGGCAATCCATAAACACATCAACCTTTCAGCGTCGACGTCGTAGTCCTCGGGGAATGCAGAAAAATAAAGAAAGCAAGACTTGAGATGATGAGGTAGATCATTGTAACTGAGAGCTAATATTTTGTGAGTTTGATCATCGGTTTTGTTAGGTGCATGAGAAATACGTTCCAAGGTTTGGCTCCACTCGTAAGCTTCATGCTTCCTCCGTAGCAGCCCGGCTAAAACCACGATCGCCAGAGGTAATCCGCCACATTTTTGAATGATTTTATCCTGAAGATGCTGCAAATGAGGTGGGCAACATGCATTAGAAAATGCTTTTTTGCAGAACAAATTCCAACTTTCCTCCGACTCGAGAAGTTTGAGATGGTGCGGAGGCCTGTCCGGGTCTGCAGTTTCGGCAACATCCATTTTACGTGTGGTGAGCAGTACTCGCGATGCTGTGAATTCTTCGGGAAAGGCTGTCTTGATTGTTTCCCAATCTGAAACCTTCCAGATATCATCCATCACCACCAGATACCTTGTTCCTTTTAAATGCTCCCTGATCTTGTTCTTCATCTCTCGTTCATCCATTTCCCTAGTTTGACCGTTGCCTATATTCATAGTTTCCTTCATGATATTGGTCAAGAGTTCTCTAGCCGTATACGATTGTGACACAACTATCCATGCCCGACACTGAAAATGATCTTTGACGGCTTGGCTATTGTAGACTTTGTTGGCAAGTGTGGTTTTGCCCGAACCACCCATGCCGACGATGGAAATGACGGCACGTCGTGTTACATGGAGATCACATAGCTGATACGTGATGACTTGGATATCGTGGTCAAAGCCTACCACATCCTCTGCTACATCATATCTGCACTTATAGACAGAGTTGTTATCATAAGTGAAGAACGAAATTGAAATTATATAGAAACGATATGAGATAATTAGAAGATCGGTTTTGGGAGAAACAAAACTGAACGGGTATTCTTTTATGAATCAATAAAATCAAATGGGTTTTCAAGTTATCAAATGGTGCCAATACAAGAAGTTGAGAGCCAAGACATTGACAATAGATCATCAGCTTGATTTTTAATTCTTTAAATCTGGGATTACGATGCTTTCCTATGGTGATGGCACACCAAAAATTAACTATTTCTATCAAAACTTTCTAAATATTTTTTTTGGTACAAGCTTTTCTAAATGTTATCTTATATGTGACTTATATTAAGAAAATGTCACCCATTTTAGTAGATGCCAATGTTGAGAATTATATAAATCGTCACAAGACATTTGATTTTGTCTTTGTTGGTATGAGTATAATATGGAGTTGCATAATAGTTAATGGGCAAATAAAATCATTTTTACTCATCACAAACAAGGAGATTATCAAACTTATTTTAGATCATGGTGAGTAAAAGCATGAATGATAAAACATTAAGGATAAAGCATTTCATATTTATAATGTGCAGTATATATTATAGGCGCATCACTATTAATCAAGCTATTGGCATCGTTGAAGTTTCAAAAGGCATAGATTTAAATATACTAATTACTTTTGAGTGTATCCTTTCATGAAGTTCCGATGTGTTCAATCAAAGGCTTATTCTTGGACCGTCATGACTAAAGATAATTTTATATTATGTTATATATTCAATACATATATTCTTTTGCTAAAATGGAGGGATGAAAAATGATCTTTGATAAGGATATTAATGTTACTATTATTAATACAATTATTTATATTTAAAATTTTTAATTTTTATATCATGATATATATTGTAAACAAAGTATGATTAACGACACATATTAAAATGTTGATAATTTATTGATAATTTTGTAATATACTACTTTTGTCTCAGAACAATTATGCATCAATATTCTTTATTCCTGATTTTTCTTACTATTAGTTAGGTTGCACAAATTACATTTTAAATCCCAATTTTTTCTTTGGGAGGGGGGGTGGGGGGTAAATTTTATATTATTAATGATGATTTCAGACATAATCATGCAGAAACATTTGTTACAAAAGTACATAAAAAATTATTGATAAAAAAAATGAAAAGTATAATTTTTAAATAACAAAGAGAACACTTACCTAAGAGAAAGATTTGTGTCCTTGATAGGAGACAAAGACGAGGATGGAATACCTTGGATGCCAAGCTCGGATGCATGCTTGGACGTCTCTTGAAGATTCCTATTGATGCGTTGCAAGCTCTTCGCAAGCTGATAACGAGCAAGAATTCGGGTTGGGAGATTAGTAATGCATTTGAGGCTACATTTCCGCCTTAATCGATCCACTCGCAATGTATACTCGTCCACCACATCCTCTATGTCATAGGCCAAACTTCGAATCTGGCTTACCTATCAATTCACTATGCTGATATCTAGGTTTTTGGTCCACATCCTTAAGAAAGGATAATAATAATCTTAGTGTACTCCTAGACACCTCTACCTCATCACTTACATTCAAGATGAGTGTAAATTCTCTAAAAGTATACTCACTCATTTTTCCTAACGCCATATCGACTACCGCACTCGCCATCTATCTCTTAGTCCTCTTCCTTTCTTTTTCATTATTAGCTATGCGAAGCCAATATATAAAATTGCTGCCTTGTGATGAGCTATATGCTGGAAAAGCATGATGTGCTTTGCGTAAAATTGCTGCCTGGTGAGCATGATAGTCCTTCTTGATAGCATAAACCCATCAATAAAAGCACGGATCACATGCCTTCCGTTTTTGTTAGAGATTCTCCAATGTAATAATTATGCATTAATTATGCACGGATCAATAATCCATATATTAGATTAGATGTACTCTCATTAAGTGGTGAGAATGAACATGTGGTAACCGAAAATAATTATGCATTACGTGTAGGTAAAGCCAAAGAAAAAGAACAAAAGAGCAAAGGCAATTCCTATTTTATGCTTTCATTTGAATAAAGGAATCGCTTTAAAGTGTGAGAGTGCTAAAGGCAGTGTCAAATTGTTTCATGTTATCCAAGGAATTAATGACAGCTATTTATTATGATGTCTCTTATTTTTTTATAAAAAAGTTCATCGTTATATTAATAAATTCGAACTCTTTTCACTTATACAATAATGCAGTAACCAATCAGATGTTTTAATAAAAAATAATACAACAAGACGCTGCCTTCTCACCAAGCTATATATATATATATATATATATATATATATATATATATATATATATATATATATATATATATATATATATATATATATATATATATATATATATCCAAATGCTCCTTGATATTGTACTTTTATCGCCTCTTCAGCCATTCCTCTAATTTGATACCTGTCTCGATTCATAACTTATTACTTTTTCTTATTTGCTTTTTCTCATCAAGTTCTTCTCTGATCTTGTCCAAGATCCTATGCAAGCTCATAGCCGGACATGTCATGATTAGCATTTCGATAGCTCTCTTATTAAGGAGTTCATGAGCTAAAAATGAGAACACATTAATTCTTACAAATTGTATTTTGAAGTATCATCATGTAACTCATAAGAATTAATGTGTATTCATTTTTATCTCATTAATCTTTTAATAAAAAAGATCACAGGAATAGAATTAATTTGAAATTTATCTTTAGGATTCTTAATATGAGAAATGAACAAGCGCGCCCAGGTCCACTTAGCACCAGAGTGCAAGGCTCCTAGGCAATTGTCATAGACAAAGTTAACTGCTACAGCTATCACCATCGTTGCGTCCTATATTGGCCTCACTCATAGATGATTACCTCTATGAGAACCTTTAGTTGTCAAGTATCCTTTTATCACATTGTGTGGAGTAAATGTATAAGAAACGAATGAGAGAGAGAGACAGAGAATGTGTGTGTGCGTGCGTGCATGGGTGTCAAGATTTTACATACGAGAGTGCATTAGTGTCCAGATTTTGCATATGAGATTCCACGAGTAATTTCTTATTGTAAATTATAGTGTTCACGATGATATTCCTAACAATTCAAAATGATAAAGTAATAAAAAAAAACTTACCTTTTGCATCAAATCTATTGAAATATTAACGTAAACTTTACGAGTAGGATACGAGTTTAAAAAATAGTAGTTATGATACAAGTCTTTGCTTAATTGAAGTCGAAGTCTTAGTCTCAAACCTATTATAAATAGAGGGTATTATAATACTTTAAAGAAAGAAAAAAAAAAAGATGAGTTAGAGGTATGAGAGGTTGAGAAGCCGAGAGATCTATAAATAATAGCTTTTAGCGCATGGTGGCTTATTCGTCTTCTTTATCTATGATGCATGATCTGAGAAATTTTCCTGCAAAATCATTTAGAAAAAAGGTTGATAAATCTTAACAACCGGAGATCATTATAGCTATATCATAACAGCTAATTGCAATTCTATCTTAGTTACTCGTTCTAATTTACTTTCATTCAAGAAAAGATGGAGCCAATGACGTTGTTAGATTTTTTGTACGACTGTGCTTTGTGTTCTAGTGTTAGCTGGACCCATGGCCACTTACTTGTCCATTACCTACAATAATAGAATCTTGAATACAAATTTTTGGTCATTCATCTTCATGTAATCACTTATATTAAGGAGTTAACGAGCTGAAAATGAATCCACATCAATTGTTAATGAATCATGTTATGAACTGTTCATCATGTAATTTGTAAGAATTAATGTGGATCCGGTTTGAGCTCGTTAACGCTTTAATAAATGAGATTATAGGAAGATTATCGATCCAAATGTCATCGATTACGATTAGATTACCTTTGTCCCTTGTAAGTGCACCTTGATTTCCTTCTTCATCTCTTGTTCATCCATATCCTGAACCTGATCGAATTCCAGACCCATGAGTTGCTTCATGATCGTAGTCAAGACTTGTCTCTGTGATCCAAAAATCCAAGCCCGACAGTGGAAATGTTTTTGGACAGCGTCACTATTGTAATCGTGATAGCACGTCGACGACGCAAATGATAGCACGTCGTAGTACGCCCAGATCACAAAGCTGTTTCGTGATGACTTCCACATCTTCTTCAAAGCCCACAACATCCGCGTCCAGCTCAAACCTGTACGTGACTCGATAGGTTCACAAAGAAGCACATCGTTTTCGTATATGGACGAATACACCGAGGAAAGACTAATTGATACCCATACGCAAAGAAGCATGAATAGCTACTTTTGACTAAAATTGGAAGGTGATAACCTGAGTTTTCTTAATAGATACCTTCGAGCAAGAGTTGCATCCATGCCTGAGGAAGACGAAGCAGAGAACGGCAGCCCCCGGATGCCGAGCTGTGACGCCCGGCGGTACATCTCCTGAAGACTCCTATTAATGTGCTGCATACGCTTTGCGAGCCGACGGCGAGAGGGGATTCGGGTGGTGAAGGCGAAAGCAACGCGTTCGAGAAGGTGCACGTATTCATCCGATAGGTCCTCCATGTCGTAGGACAAATCTCTGATCTGTCTCACCCACTCCCGCACCAGCTGGCTGTGCTCCTCTCTGGGCTTCCGAAGCCTATATATAATGTAAACATCAATTTATATTTTAAACATGTTCCCAAATACACCTTATTTATAGTATCAAACCCTAATTATAATATTAACTTCCCTAAACATATGAGAAATTGATAGCTAAGAAAAGAAGATATAAATTTCTCTAAGTAGATGAGAAATTTATAGTTAAGAAAAGAAGACATTAACTTTTGTATATTTAGAACCATCAAACTCTCCGAGAAGGAAGAATGTCTTCCTCCATAGTTTTTAAGTTAACCCCTCTAACCCCTCCTTGGATTTAATAGATTTTAATATATATATTCTTCAACAAAATATATTGCTCGCATTTCAAGGAGGGGTGGCTTCCCTACGATGTATCCATATTTTATGTATTTTTGAATTAGTACATCTCATATTTTTTTTTCTTTCAAATAGTACCTCTAATTTAAAAATATATCCAAAGTATCCTTTAAATTTTTTATGTATATATATTATAGTGTTTTGACTTGTTATAATACTTCTAGCCTATTATAGTGTTTTGACCACCACACTAAAAACATTATAAGACCTAATAAAAAAATACTATCAATGATCAGAATAAACTCGTATCCCCAATCAAACTAATTATAAGCATAAAAATATAATAGTATAATGGCCCATGAGCAATGATAATCAAAGAGATATAATATGATATTATTTATAGTATTTTTCAATAGCTTTTATAGTATTTTTAATATCTCAATAAAACACTGTAAGCACTATAAAAAAATACCATAAATTCTATTGAAAAACATTATGACAATTAAAAATTGATTAAAAAATGAGCAAAAACTTTGGTAAAAATTTTTTTAGTATTTTAGATTTTTGAAACTATATGAAAAAAATAAAAGAAAGAATATCATTTAGGAAATACTCAAAATATAAATAAATTAAAAAAATAATTTTATTTAGCCATTAACTATTATGTAACTCCATATATTAGAAGAATCTAATTACTTTCAAGTGTATCATTTCAAGAAGTTGCGATGTATTTATTCAAAGGCTTATTCTTGGACAATTATAGCTGAAGATAATTTTATATTATGTTGTATATTTAATACATATATTCTTTTGCTAAAACAGGAGGATGTAAATGTAAAATATATTTAGTGTCAACTAATAGTGCTATATATAATCTAAGTCCGGTTAAGAGTTAGTCACATGTGGACCTGACTTAGTATCAAATATGCATGGTAATTCTTTTTTAATAAACTAAAGTTTTTTATGACAAATATTAAGTTTTGATGGTATATGTATATATAGAAATATATTTCAAAGTGATGTAAAAATGCGATGAGCGTGGATCGAACACACGACCTTCGGATCTTCAGTCTGACGCTCTTCCAACTGAGCTATCCCCGCTTGGTAATTTTTTTTATGACAAATATTAAATTTATGATGTATATATATATATATGTATGTATATATTTCAAAGTGATATAAAAATGCGGTGAGCGTGGATCGAACACGCGACCTTCAGATCTTCAGTCTGACGCTCTCCCAACTGAGCTATCCCCGCTTGATATTTTTTTTATATATATTATAACATGAAAACATCTAACATTACACTCTATTTTCATTTTGGAAATGGACGTACGAGATTGCATCCCAGAGAGGAAGATCATCACGTGATGGTGATGATGCCTCTTGCAAACAAAATCGTGCATTACAATCTCTATTATATAGTGATAATCTGATGATTATAGATGACATAATATTATAATTTTAAAAATTATATTAGCATCCTGCAAATGCTAATATAATTTGAGCATTATTTTTTGAGCATTTTAAATATAGCATCTAGATCAAATATAATTTAAAAAATTATCAAATACTAATTTATATTTGAAATATGTATTCGCTCTCAATCCACATTTCAAATAGCATTAACTTTCCTAAGCATATGAAAATTTTATAACTAAGAAAAGAAGATATTGATATATGCATGTTTCCAATCAAGCTCAAAATTCTCTAACTTACTTAAGTATATGAGAAATTTGGATTCAATTGGTTTTAAAACAAATATACTACTATTCTAGAGGTAATTTCTCTAAAATACACCTATATTTTAGGTATTTTTTTAATTAGTATCATCAATTTTATTTTAATTTTCTCAAATAGTGATCTTGATTTTTTTTAAAAAATCCAATCTGTCCCTCGAAAATTTTCTCGTCTGTTATATTATTTTTGGTCTATTATAGTGTTTTGACCATCATAATAAAAATATTGTAAGACACATGATCAATGATTTAAATGGATTTTCAACCTCAATCAAACAAATTGTAAACATAAAAAATATAATATCATAATATGTCATGTTTTTCAATAGTATTTATAGTGTTTTTAATACCTCTATAAAATACTGCAAAGTTATTGAAAAATACTATAGCATTTGAGAACTGATAAAACAAATAGGCAAAAAAATTGATGGGATAATTTTTTAGTGGTATTTTAGGTATTTTAAACTATTTGAGAAAAAAAAAATAAAATAAGAGTATCATTTAGAAAATACATAATATATAATTATTTTTTCGAGAAATCATTGTTCAAAAAAGTATTAAAGATTTGTATCATTTCGGGCACTTAGAAGGATCTAAAGAGTATGGACAATAACAAATCAATAAATAACAATAGTACTAGCCAACAAGTTAAGAAAGGTTAGCAAAGATTTATCTGCCTTGGGCCGTAAGCGTATTTATACCATTTTATCCTTTCAGAACTCGTGAACTCTAAAAAGTACTATTAAGAACAAGGGAGATCCGACGGACTTATGAACCCTTGGTTCCTATACTCCTCAACTAATATATGATTAAATAATCTTATCAGTACTCTTTCTCATAGGGGAGTAGGTCTCGGGCCCTCCTTTTAACGATCGACTATTGGTGCGATCCGTAGACTCGCAAGGAATTATCCATTTTGGATGATGGATATACTCGTATAATTTCATCCTATTTAAGCATTAAAAAATATTTCTGACAGTAAAAAAAAATTCGACAGACATATGAGTCATTAGATCTCATACCCTTCAACTAATATAAAACTAAATAACTTTATCAGTAATCATGCGAGAACAATGGAAAAAGTGACCAACAAATTCATGTCGTAGATGTCAAAAGATAACGACGGCCATATCAAATGTAACTGCTTTGTCCATCATAGAAGGATACTTTGACACTCGACCATATTAAATAATATGATTAGCATAAATAATAAACTTTGGGATATGGATGGCTGATGGCCCGCAACTCTATCACATTGATCGGTTTAGTATCAATTATATTTTTATGTTTAGACTTATAATTTAACTTAAGAGAAATATTAAAAGCTAAGCTTAATCATTAGATACAATGAATTGGGAAAAGGCATCATAAAATGATGCAATAAAAGATTGCATTGAATATGATCATCATGAAATGGTGCATGAACCTTTGATTATATTCATTGAATGAGTCCAGTCAACTTTATTCTTAGTGCATATAAATAGATAGGGATTCATGTAGGAGTGTGGTGAAATAAAAAGTCAAAGACTTTATACACCTCCACAATTAAATACCACACACTCTCTCTCTCTCTTCCCCCTTGTTTGTAGTGGTCGATCCTCCTCTCCTATTAGTTTCTCTTCATTACTTCAATGCTCTTCCTTCTCTTTGAATTATCTTATTTTATGTTCCTTAGCAAGACATTTACATATGATTATGTTCGAATCATCGAGATATTATTATTATTATTATATATATATATATATAATTGAATAAATATCTATTACGATAACATCCTATAGTATGATCTAATTATCAGTATAATAGTTCAACTATCTTTTCATGGCCTATACTAATATAATTTTTTATTTATTAGTATGAAAAATTGAATAAAGAACATTGATGCATAATTGGACCAATTAGGTTTGCCAAAATGGATAAGTTTCAACTACACCATAACAAAGAAAAGTATATAATCAACTGTAAATTGCTTACAATAACATGAATAAATAATTTATTATTGTTGAGATATAGGATTGGTTAGTGCATTATCATATGGGTGGTATGTCTTAGAGTCCACGAATGTCATATATGTCATTTAACATAATAAAATTAAAAATATAAAAGAATGATCATTTAAATATGATCAAGAAATTAATGATAGAGCTACCACCATTAATGGTGTCTCCGGAGAAGTATGTAGGATTGTGCCTTGTGCTTCAATGTTAATTGAACCTGTGGCCACTTGTCCATTGCCTATATTAAAAATCTTGAACCTAAATTTTAGGTCAATCCTCTTCATGCAATCTCTTTTATTAAGGAGTTCATGAGCTAAATTTGAGGACACATTACTTCTTACAAATTGTATTTTGAATTATCATCGTGTAATTCATAAGAATTAATGTGTATTCATTTTTAACTCATTAATCTTTTAATGAAAAAGATCACAGTAAT
This sequence comes from Musa acuminata AAA Group, assembly GCF_036884655.1. Lineage (NCBI taxonomy): Eukaryota > Viridiplantae > Streptophyta > Magnoliopsida > Zingiberales > Musaceae > Musa > Musa acuminata. Next base: position 32,642,215 of record NC_088344.1, on the reverse strand, counting down.
AGAATTGATTTGAAATTTATGTTTAGGGTTCTTGATATGAGAAATGAACAAGCGCGCACAGGTCCACTTAGCATCACAGCATATGCCTCATAGGCAACTTGTCATAGGAAAAGTTAATTGCTACAGCTAACACCATCGTTGCCTCCAGCAGATGACTATCTCTGTGACAGTCTTTAGTTGTCAAGCATCCTTATATCGTCTCGTGTGGAGTAAATGTATAAGACATGAATGAGAGAGAGAGAGAGAGTGAGTGAGTGTGTGTGTTTGTGTTGTTGTCTTAATCCTAAATTATAATGTTCACAGTCATATTCCTAACAGTTTAAAATGATAAAAGTAATAAAAGAAAACCTTGCCTTTTGTATCAAATCTATTAAAATATTAACGTAAACTTTGAGTAAATAGGATACGAGTTTAATAAGGGAAATGAGTCTTTGCTTAAGTTGAAGTCGAAGTCTTAATCTCAAGCCTATTATAAAATAGAGGGTATTATAATACATTAAAGAAGAAAAAAAAAGAGAAGAAAAGATGTCTCCATGAAATGTGAGGATATATATTTAAAAGATAGAAATTGTTGATTTTTAGAACATCTAAATCAAATTTTAAGTACTCTAAATCTGAAAACATGTCTCCGTGATATTTTAGCTTACCTTTTAGAAGGATTTTTAGTATTCTCGTGACGTTTTTGAAATGATTGCTGCTAAATTTTATGCAATTTTAAGCCATAATTATCTCCTGCTTACAAGTACATCTCAACAACTGGAGATCAGTATAGCCATATAATAACAGCTAATTAAAATTCTGGCTTAGTTACTCGGTCTAATTTACTTTCATGCAAGAAACGATAGAGCCAATGAGGTTGTTAGATTTTGTCTAGGACTGTGCTTTGTGTTCTAGTGTTAGCTGGACCTGTGGCCACTTGTCCATTGCCTACAGTAATAGAATCTTGAACACAAATTTTTGATCATTCATCTTCTTTTAATCGCTTTTATAAAGGAGTTAATGAGCTGAGAATGAATCCACATCAATTGTTATGAATCACGTTATGAATTGTTCAACATGTAATTCGTAAGAATTAATGTGCATCCGGTTTGAGCTCATTAGCTCTTTAATAAAGGAGATTGTAGGAAGAGTATCGATCCAAAATTTATGTTCAAGATTCTTAGTGTACGTAATGGACAAGTGTGTAGAGGTCCACCTAGCATCTCACAGCATTAAGTGTAGTCTTAGGCAATTAACTAGGTCGTTAATAGTATGTTCTCAGCTCACTCAGAGGCAAAGCTACTACAACTAACACCAGCGTAATATGATCCATGATCAAAATCTAGCATCGTGTATACGACGAGGTTTAGCATAACGGTGGCTCCATGCCATAACGTGTCCCCTATAATAATTCTTTCCAACTTCACTTTCCCTACATACGATCTATATAAGCATGTGTTTTTTCGGAGGAGTGCAAGTCATCTTTAGAAAAAAATTATAAGAAGTTGAAAGAATGATGGTTAAAGAAATTATATCATTCTTTTAAGATATCGTATGTTCTTTGACATTTGGGTTAGCAAATAGGATGTAATGTAGATTAGTAAGTATTAGAACAATTATTATGGACTTTCAAAGAATTTTTCTTTTAATTCTTTATATATTTTTTAAAAAAATAAGTGATAAAAGATGAGATTTGATTTTAGAATCTTACGATATACTGTTAAAATCTTTATCAGTTTAAGTTAATTAATTGATACATTTATTTTTTTCTATATTTATTATAAAAAAATCTAATAGTATATTTTTATTTATGTCTCTCACTAACAATTTGACCTTTTAATGCTAATCCTCCAACCTATTGACGGTTGTATCTGCCGTCTTGTGCAAACCCATCTATGACGCAGAATTAATCCGACAGAATGTTGCCATAGGAAGATATAGTTTACCAAACAAGCAAAACAGTAATAATTGTTACATTTACTATGACGACACTGAACAAATACCAGCATATTTCAGCTTCAGCTGATGACATTTATTGGAGACACTGATTCAGTAAATTATATTTACTGACACTACTGCCCATACAAACTATATATTTTTACAAAAGATTCTATTAGGAAAAGAAGAGCCTTCGGAAGAGGGTCCAATGCCAATAAAAACATAAGGAAAATTATTCATCTAGAGGTATCCATTCCAGTTCTACTTCGATTTCTCCAGACTCGACATTTTGCAACTGTAGAGAGACCTCTTGTTTTACCTTTCCATCAACAATGTTGACGATGCTGTCACTAATAAGTGCATTGTCACTTGTTTTTAACCACTTCCCGATCTGCATGTTTCCAAGAAGCTCGGGATCCCCAAAAGCCATGGCAGATGTGATCATAGGCTGGAGGTCAACCTCAGCTTCACCCATTATATCGTCGGCGGAAAATACATCTTGATCATATACTTGCTGTTTGAAGGAGAAAGGAAGAGGAAGTTAGGGATCATGATTTATGGGAGTGACTGCATGTGCTTGTAACAGAAGAAATTTAATTTTCTTTTCTTTTCTTGGCTTACTCAGATCAACAAGCATTTGATACAAACAGACAAAAACAATTACAATGAACAAAAAATGTTCCTTGCCTTGGATGAGTAATAAAAAATGTTCCTTCCGAAGAACAAAAAAGTTACATAAACTAGTCATTCAGTGAGTAAAATTAAAATATGATGTAAACGATGTGATAAAGAAAGAAATATCTATCGATCAAACATATTCAAACTAACCAGTTTCAAAGCGCCATATGTTTGAGGAACTGACAGCATAAGCTCTTCGTTCCATATTGGATTTAAGTCGCTCGGTTTTACTGTTGTCTGGGCCTTCTGAAGCAAACCCCATGTCAAATTAACATTTGGGAAAGAAACATCAAAACCAATTTAATATCGAGGCAGTTATCATAAATATATCAGATTAAATGCCCAAGGATTTCAGCTAAAAATGGATAACTCGCCTGCTCTCCAAGAGTCAAGACAACATATGGATCACTGCTAAACATATCTCTAACAGCTAAATTTGAGCCTCTTACAACCTTGACCTTCAAATCCCCAATGAATTCCCTCATCTCTACCTGTGATCATCACAAGAACCTTATGACTAGGTTATTGCCAAGGACACAGCAGCTGATGCCTGATAAAGCATACAAACAAGTAGTTTGGCAAATGCAGAATTCAGATGGTGTAGAACATGGCAGTCCTGAAATTTTGTTTACCTAAGAAGGAAGCAGATAAAGCATGACTTACAGCCTTGTTTGAATTGTTGGAATCAATCCGGTAGTTTAAGCTCTCTTTGGGTTCTACATAATTGAAAGACATCTTTGAGGACACAATACGCAAGCTTGGTTTCAAGAATTCTTGTGACTCGTACTTTGACCTACACAACAAAAGAAAATGCTTGTGCATGAGCACTTTTCTTGCTTATATACAGTATTCACTCTGGTAAAGACACCACCTGATGAATTTGCTGCGCTCCTCATAACTTGAGTTTGACTTGGGTTTTGGAAACCGCTTGGGAAGAAAAGCCTCATAGATTGAATTAGCATAAGAGTTCCCACCAACCTCAATCATGGATTCAATGTCAGCATCAGACCATTCATCTAATGTCACTGACAGAACCTGAATGTTACAGCAGTGAATGAAAAAAATAAATCATTAATCAGTCATTACAAAATTCTTTTCGTAAGTTGTTCAAATTCAAGGTAATATATCCACAACTCCTGAGAGAAGGAAATAAGCATCTCACAGGACTTAAATTGTGGATGGTTCCAGGTCATTTATAATTTGTCCCTTGGAACTAAATTTCTCTTTGAACCTGGATCCAAGCTCTAGACTATACTTCTAGGTCGTATTTCTGTTCAACTAATCAGCTATATACTAATTGAATTTAAAATTTTATTTAAAAAGACTAAAATGTGATTAGTAGAAAGCAGCACATTTTTCATCTCAAGTAATTGGAATTCAACAGTAAATAGGCATTATGTTTAACATAGGCTGCCTTAAGATAACAAGAAAACTCTCATTGTTTTTTATTTGGGGAAACCCCTGCTTTCATGTAAAGTATAATACTATTCAATTTTTAGCCTCAGATGAAAATGTGTTGCTGGTTAACTTTCATCAAAGCAAGTAAATGAAACTCGGTTTACCAGATCTAATTGGTCCAATGCTCAAAATGCCCTAGGTTAAACTGAAAAGCTCCCAATACCCCTCGAATGCCCTAGCTCCCAGTACCAGTCCACTGCCCTGAAGGCTCATCTGCCACCTAAAATTTAAACCTGCAGGACCATCATCTCATGTTTTCTCCTAGACAAAGAAGCCTCAGTCCACCACCTTGGTGGCCCACCAGCAGAGAAAACAATAATAAGAGCAACATAGATAAGGTCTTGTTAGCTCCTGATTCTAGGTGCAACATAAGAGACCACAAATGTATTAAATTTATTTTATAAAATAACATAATATACCATCTTCCAACATCACCTTCATGTCCCACAGTTGAGTAACATAGAAGCAACCTAAACAGTAAAAAAAATTGCCAGTTTTGCTAAAGGATTGAGGATCAAAACACCATCGGGAGATGGCATAAGGGAAGAGAAAGGGAAAACTGCCAGAGAGGAAGAATGTGAAGTGCAATAAGTATCTGATGTCAGTTGGAAGAAACAGAGAGTGATGGTGATGGTTACTTAAAGCGGTTCCTACACTACATACTTGGACTAGTAAAATTAAATAAAACTGTAACTTAATATAAGGTGGGGACCTTACGGTAATAAAGCGATAATGTGAATTTATAGCACAATTTTCTCTTAGTCCTTGCTTAGCACAATTTTCTCTTTTAAGTTAAGAAACACATGAACCTAACCAAGTGTCAGTCCTGACAACTTGAGTGTTACCTTTGAAATGTCTGTCCCAAGACTTCTATGAATGTCACTACACTTCAGACATATAAAAACCCCAATGTTAGCTGACCTGCAATGACAAGCGAATGATCATTCAAAAATAATCATAAATTCAAAGTAAAATTCTAGAATTTTCATAAAAAATAGTGCTTAACAAAGTAGTAGATATTTCAAACTTGACACAAACTCCTAAACATTTGTTAAATAAAAATTGAAAAATAAATATTAAATTTACAAAAAGCAGCTAGTTCAAAGTCCAATAGAAAGCGATTAGCCTGATGTGGAACAATTCATGTGAAAATAGTTAAATTAATATGGTAAATTTTCAGTTGACAAGAAACAAATATGCAGAGGCCACCGACAATAGTGGTCAGACCTATCTTATTGTTGTCTTTAATGCATCCTAGAACATGAAACTCCTAATTATTCTTAACGTATAACAAGAAAATAATATTCTAGCAAAAGTTTCTTTATCGAGTTCATACTATAAACCATTCTCCAACTACGAACAAGCAGTCAGCAACATTACATAGTAGTTAGAGTAAGAAATAAAATGACATGAACTAGTTGCTGTCTCATAATTACAAATCCTTGATGTTCTTCAATACAAAGTACCATATTTGGTTAAGTTCTTATCAGATTACGATGTAGCATGCTGTCTTATATACCTCAAAAATATCAGCACACACTGTCATCTGCGTTGGACAGAGGTTATTGTTGGATGCTTCCAGATATGGGTCATATACCTACAAAAGTATTTGGAAACATGTACTATCTATAATTGTGCTGATCTATGGTAGACAAACAAGACACTTACATATTCTGTCTGGTGCTCCTCAACATATTGAACATCGGTGAGTGGTTATTTATATGAGACTTGGTGTTTATAATATTATGATTGTGAATATCTCCCTGATGTTCACTTACTATATTGGTGGTGATGAATCTAAATGGTCATTATCCCTTCACGATGCTCCTTCTATATAATTCTTGAAGGAGTTTATCATGCATGCTCTTTCTCCATTTGCTGAAAAATCGTAGTAATCCTTCACTCCATAAAAATGTGAGATTTTTGGATGGTTAGCCCCTAATAACAAGATTTTAACTGAGCAAAATCTCAATAAGAGAGGTTCACCATTTACCAAGGCAGCTGCTTTTGTAACCCAAATGAAGGAATTTGTTCATCATCTCTTCAACTCCTGCCCTTCCATTAGGAACATAGGAAAAGACTTATACAAAATTAGAATATCTTTCCATGCCTCAATCAATGACAACTCTTTGAGTTTAAGGTTCAGATTTTAGCAAGTTACTAACTTGCCTTTAGTTGGCTATCTCACGGAATACATGGCTGACAAGAAAGAAACCCACTTTTGTAGTTAGCATAATTCAGAAGACAAACTTAAAATGAAGATATTCTACTTTCTTTATCCTTTTGAGTTTTGAGTTGATGCTTATGCTGCTAGATGTGCACGCCTGTTGATTTTGGTGTTAAACAAGTTCTGCTTTGGCAGCCACCTTCACTATCACCATTGAATTTTTATTCTTTCTTTTGCCTTTTGTTTTATATTTTATTCATCTTCAAATAGATTTTGTGTGTCTCTTTGATCCACTTTCCCCTTGAACGAAGAACATCACCTTTGTATTTTCATGTGATAGATTGTCATGCTTTTTAAACATATAACATGATGACAGATTGTCAAAATTGTACACAAATGCATCCCTATATATGCAACTCTTAACAATATATAGGAAAAAACGTGTTGTATAGTTGTCGTGTCTTCCCTTTCCCCTAAAGAACTAATAGATACCACGTCTTGCCATACTTGGTAACATTTAGCATGCCAGTATATCCAGTCTGTATCCCATGTGTGTGTCCATGCCACATAGATGATTCTCTGTTCTCTTAGTTTCATTCAGGGCTACTTAGATATTCTTGGTGGGCCAGGAACCCAGCTATCTGTAAAGAGTCTCACATGCTTATCCATAATCATAACCTCAATCAATTAATTGACAGATTATACCAATGCATTCAAACAGCAAGTACAAAAAACAGAAACAAAAAGAAGTTCCAGGCACAGTTGATCATAAATAGTGACCGCAGCTAAAGACAACTATAATTGATTATCCCATACTAAAAATTTAATTAACATAATAAACTTGTGACTTGCATATTCTAGATTTTAGATAACCAAATTTACTACTTACTGCGATACATCCATGGTGAAGCTTAAGTTTTCGCAAACATGATAAATAGCGGTACTTACGCCCATTTTGGATCTTGAGCACCACAGTCAGCACAAATGCGATTGTCACTCTTGAGCATAAGCTCCTTCAATTTCCTCATTTGACCTGTTATAATGAGGCACTTTAAATGGAAGCTAGCTTCTGGTTCAAGTATAACATATAATACATTTTAAAATTCTCGAAGTCATGACTATCATGCTTTTATATAATCATGTGCACAATATTCTACATGAATGAGACATTTTTTGCATGCACTTTAGCATTATAGAGCTACATCACTTGTTCTGCAACTATATATTTGGGATGTAAGTGGATATCCATGTCTGACAATAACTTCTAGTGAGGTATAATGTAGAGATAACTCCTAAAAGAGCATCAATCAAATTCTACATAGCTAATACTTACCAGTTACCACTATAAGCAATAAAACATAAAATAAGGATGCATAAAAAGCAAGAAAGACAGAAAACAAAACAAATAAAACATCAACACCATGTCAAATTGCCTAAGCCAACGAGTTTTAAATACTTTGACTCTTTAAAAGTATAATTTGCACTGTAAATGGTGATGCACAAAAAGAATGTAAAATGCTACAAGTTTGTTATCCTGTTTTCTCTAATCAGACTCCTCGAACAACATTCCCCATCTTTTTAGAATAATCTGATATTCAAATAAACCAAAGGTCATCAAAATTGCACTCCACATATAAGCACGTAATTCACATTTTCAAGTTCACCATCATACCTCATACCAGAAGGTACTAATGCATATTCCCACATAAATAGAGTAATACAAAATTTGCTGCCCACCTACCTGATTGTCAATTGTGACAAGCAGCAGAACAGTGAATTCCCCTTATTCCAAAAAGGCATACAATTTCCCCACTTACATAAAGTTATCCTAACGAAAACACATGTTCCTTGGTATTAAAGAAGTTAGACAAAATAGATTCAACCTTTAAGGTTCTTTTTATTCTTTGTGAAAAAAAGAAAAAAAAAATAACACCAGTTATGTGTCACTGATGAGTAACAAATGGCACGGAATATCTTTATATAAACCTGAGGCAGGCTTTTCAGGTCTGTGGTAGCCGTTGCTCATTTCCACCTTGCAAGAGATAAAGTTTAACACCAAAGCCAATCTTTATCCACAACGTCAAAGTACCAAAAGCAACAAACAGTTCGACCTGAAACAACATAAAATCATATACACAATAACTCAGCTTTCAGAAGCAAACATATTTCCTTATAAGAATCAAGAACAAATGGTGTATGGACAAAATAAAAGCGTATGATAACATAATGTACAACAGTACACAGTAGTAACATAATTTCGTATAAACCCAAAGCCATCGAATTGAATAATCTTAGTAGTTCATAGTAACAGGAAAACAACACAACAGTATGAATGAAATCTCCGAAAATTTTCATTGATAGGATAAATTCCGAAACGCATGTGGATTTAGACATATATATGATCATATGCTCTCCATCCTTCAAAATTAATTATTAATCTTTCCTTCCCTCAAAATTATTTCCTATCGGACTTAACAACTAATTATCAAACGAAACAAAAAAAATCAGACTCTTGATTGCAGGACAATTTTCCCTCCTCACGAAGAACAAAAAGGTCAAAATTTGGAGATTTTACCGTCTTTTCGCCCAAGAAAAACAAGATTGCGGAAGAAAGGCTTTAGCAAACGGAATCAGAATACACCGGATTAGGCGGTGAAAACAGATTGGATCTTCAATGTACCAAAGATTGGCTAGACAAATCAGAAACCCACACACAGAACGAACGCCAGGTCGGATCAATTCATACAAGAGAGTCAGACTTACCCCCGGATTCGAGCCCCGATCGGGCGAAATCTTCAACGAAGAATGCTTTCAAGAGACGCAATGTTTTGGGCCTCGTCGCATCGGCATTTATTGGTTCGAGAAGGTTTTCTCGGGGACGGAGGTTACAACCTTCCGTGCCTTTTTATATCGAACGGTTCTGATGCACCGACTAGATCTTGCATGGAAATCAACCCGGGCCCGGTTCGCGTCCATAACTACATAAACCAACCCGAGAGGCCAAACGAATTCGACCGCTCCCTCTCTCTCTCCCCCCTCACTGTCACTGCCTGTCTCCGAGCAACAGAAATCGGCGGAAATTAAGTTCATATTAAATTGAATTAACAGCTTTTTTTCCCCTTAATTTAATGCTACTTCTGTTTTGTTACCATCTCCTTAAAATGACGTGTAGATGATCCAGCACGAATCTCAATGACCACTAAGTCTGATGATATCGTTTGCAAGTCTAGGATTAACACAAATTGCAAGAACAAATCATGTCTTTTTGGTGCTATTTCGAAGTATGAGCTGCTGAGATTGGAAGCTTTGTCAACTATGCTATAGTTTGGATTGTTTATCCATTGGAATATTATACATATTGCAAAAGAAATATGACAGCTTACACAAGAAAAGTAGAAGGCCAACTGAGTTCACAAATTGAGTACATCAATCAATTTTACCATGCAAGAAAATTGCATTTAGTCCAAACAAAAGGAAACTTAAGAATGGAGATTTTGTTGGGAAGCAATAACAAGTCCTGTCAAATCAAAGGTCCACATTACCTGTGTGTGTGTTGCAATTAGGTATTTATTCTCCATCTGATGCCAACCATTGATAAATAGTAATGGGTTGAGCACTGCAAAAAGTTGAGCTGTAGACACCATACAAATTGGAAAACCATGGCCAAAGAAATGGACTTGATACAATCGTTCAATAATTTCTGACATTGACTGCTTTTGTGATGCTTATCCCAACCATCAAATGTCTTCTTGGATGGCATTGCACACAGTTCAAATGTGATTCAGGTGGTGGTTTTGTGATTGAGGAATGTTAAGTTTGCCAACATATGGAATGGCCATTGTTTGAAGTTTTCAAGACAATGCAATGTAATGCCTGTTCACTTTGTTCAAATTACACTGCCAAAAGGGAGAGAAAATATGGCAATATTATGCCACCCTTTCATACCAAATCATCTTTTATATTTTATCAATTATGGTTATGTAACTAACATAGGAAACAAGATGTGATAAATGATATTTTATGCTCACTCAATCAATAAATTACTCTAACACTCAGATCTCACTCAATCAATATTATGCCACCCTTTATAACTTTATAACTTCATATAAAATTGGTTAGCTGCAGAATCAAATGGTTGAACAATACACACAATCATTTCTAATATTTAGTATAATCTTAACTCTTTAGTTGCGTTCTTAGGGACTTTTTTCTCTCTTATGTTTTTTATTTTAGCTACTTGACCGAATCATGCAAATCCTTTATTAACTTAACTTAAATATTGATTTTTAGAGAATCTTTACTTAAACCCGAGACTTCCTAACACTTTGATTTAATAGTAGATTACTATGAGCTCCCAACTTAGTCATTGTATTGGACAATCATAATCATTCAATAATCTTAGAAAAAAATTTTGAATTGGATAGGCTAGAAAGAGGAGAATAGATATTCTAAACAATCAAAGATATATATATATATATATATATATATATATATATATATATATATATATAGTGATTTTTCTAAGAAATACTTATATTTTGCCTATTTCTCAAAATATACTCCCTCTTTTATTTTTTTTCAAACAATACCCCTAATTTAAAAAATATCCAACTTACCCTTCAAAGTTTTTTTGTCAAATTTTTTCGTCCATTTTTTATTAATTTTCAATTGTTATAGTGCTTTTATTTGACTCATTTACAATGTTTTTCAATAGTAATTATAGTATTTTATTGATATACTAAAAATACTATAAATATCATTAAAAATATTATAAATAACATTATATCATGCCTCTTTGATTATCATTGCTTATTAAATATTATCATACCATATTTCTAGGCTTATAATTGGTTTGATTATGGTTAGAAGTATGTTTAGATCACTTACAATATTTTTAAGTAAACTTTACAATGTTTTTATTGTGGTGGTCAAAACAGTATAATAGATAAAAACACTATATATATATATATATATATATATATATATATATCCTCACCACACCATGTGCGCTTAGGGCAGTTCTCCAAGAACCCGCCACGCCCCCCAACGGTCAAATGGGATGTTTAAATACCCAGTATTCGACCGTTGATACACGCCTGCAAAGTGTTCGACCGTTGCACCCATCTTGAGCCCTTCCACGATACCCGGAAGCCGTCGCCTCCAATTCAACCTCTCTGTTCTTTTCCGTTACTTCCTCAACTAAATCTCTGCTCTCTCGATCTCAGTCTCGTTTATTCCAATTACACGGCAACTACTCCCCTTTTCTGCTCTCTTCCCATTTCTTCGACCTATGGCAGAGCCAGCAAGCACGCTTCATGTCGTCGTCGATATCCCCATAGCAGACGCCGCCGCGATCGAACACCATCTTCTGACCTAAATCTCCCAAGCCCTAGCCACCACCACCACCTCCTCCTCTACCTCTAGCATCGGCGCTCGAGTCTCAGATGGAAGGGCTCAAGCGCGAGGCCCTCGAGCTCTGCTGCCTCTTCTTCCGCGGCCTCTTCGTCAGCCCCCTCTTCACTTCATCCGTCGCCGCCGACCAGAGCCGGCGACGCGCCTGCGGTGACTGGTGGGTCCCTCCCCCTATCTCGTCACCAATTTCCTTCTCTGCTTGACCGGAATACTCTTCCCGGCGTCCAAGTTCATTCGCTGCGACCGAGATGGTGTTCTTGAGATCAAATCGAGGGTTTGTTCTTGAAGGTACCTTCATTTAACTTCTCCTTTGATTAATCTTTTTGGCGTTTCTAATGAATGAGAATAATTACATCATATCTTTCGTTTCTTGATTGATGCCCTAAATTGACCTCTTTCCTTGAATAATACTCGAGCATCTAAAATTATATACCAACTCATGGGTTAACTTAAAACAGTGAAGAAAACACGATTAAGGTTGGTTTTCTTTTAACCCTTATCCAATCATTATTGAGGTCACAAAAGCCGATCAAAATATGAATTCTTGATCTATATTCATAATGTGCATAAATCTTTAAACCAACCCAAAAATAATCCTAAAAATCTTGGGTATGATCCTTAAGCTCAATGGATTTGTGCTGGACCTCTAACAGAGCAATTTGATTATTATTTGTTTTCTTATAGCAGAAGACATTTAACTCTTATGCAGATATCGAACCACTTCTCCCCTGTAATTATACAACTCTCCCAAAGTCAGACAATCCTGCTAATCAATTACATGGATTTTGACTAAGCCATTGACAAACAGAATTCTGCATCGCCTTGCCAAACTATTTCTTCATCTCATGTGTTCTATGACCGAGTCCACACCAGTAATTTTCAACACTAAGCCATTTGAAATAAACTGTAGGCTATAGGTCGGTATTTTCAATCGAAGGAAAGCATTGAATACTATCAGATCAATTAGTTGCCAGAGAGAGAATATGAGAAACTACTATATGTAATCTGCAGATGGGGGAGTTTGGGACTAATTTGAGTATTTAAGGAAGATAATCTTTATCCCTAGACGCTACAGAAGAAATCTTAGCTTAGAAGTGTGGTTTCATTATCAGAACCCTTGCGTTGTTTTGCTTAAACCATGCACGACCACCTAACAACCGAAACAGCATCAGTTAATTAGTATAACACTGCAGGATGTTGCTGGTTTTTTCAGCGCATATAATCAGGGACTGACTTGTCTCTCAATCACAGCCTGTCCGATAGAGACAAATAAGCCTCTTGCGACTTCTTGCAAGCAATCTGTCACTTCATGTCCTATTTTGTCAGACTCATCATCTAGATCAGGCATGCAGTCAAGGTACTGTAGCAGATTGTTTTTTTGAGTTTTCTGAGATGCTCTTATACGGCACAAAGAATTCCACTAAAAATTTCAAGGTGAGTATTTTTTTTTTAAATATGATTAACAGTCAGTAACTTTTTAGCTTTCAGAAGTCAAGAAAATGCAAGATTTTTGTGTGTGAACTAAAAATTTGCATAGAGGTAGAGAGATCTTATTTGAACAATATATTTTTGGAGCACTGAGTCATTCACTAAAGAACAAATACAATATTAAGCAGAAACTCCAATCGTGGAGAAAAGAAAACATGGCTTTGCATGTGCTGCATAGCCTCCAAACCACCATTGATGGTGCTTTAAGATCTAGAGATACAATACAATACAAAAGTGCCTTAGATTGGTAGCAGGGGGGCGCCATGTGAGGTTGTACATGGAAGTCAGGTTCGGCACCGGGATTCATGACCCATTATGAAGAGGAGGAAAATTAGGTCAGGCTATTGGTTGGCATGCTTCTTGCTTCATGAGAGCTTTGTACTAGCAACTGCACAAACCTTTCATGATCCGTACCACTGAGCATAGAAACTCATATTACAGCCGAATTGACAAGCAGTATCGTTCAGAAGTTGTGGAATATCATAGAAACTCATTTTATTTCTCTAGTATGCATCTTGTGAATTTAGCAGAGATACAAATTCATGTTTTATCTTCTATATTATGCATATTGTGAATTTAGCAGAGATACAAATTGATGTTTTGTCTTCTATATTATGCATCTGAGAAGGTTGTACATTGACCAGTAACATCCATTCAAAAGTTGTGAACAGCATAGATTGAAATTGAACCTCATGTTTTATTTTCTAGCATCTAAAAAGGCTACCTATCAAATGCTGGGTTCATTCTGGGTAGGTGAAGAATTCTCACGACAAAACATCCTTCAAATAGATTCCAAACCTACAGTAGAGAATATTGTTAAATCTGAATTTTTATATTTGAAGGTGACTTCTTTGTTAAGCTTTAAATTATCAACCAATCACATGAAATTTTAGCTGTGGAGAGATAAATGGCATCAATTTCATACAATTTCCTGAAGTTGGATCACAGTTAATTATGTAACATGACCTTTCTTTCTTTGTTTTTTAAAATCAACTGTTGGAAAAATAACAGATATACAAATTTTTACTTGATGTACTTTAAATATCTTTTTTTCTCAAAAAGTCAGGAGAAAAAATATTAAACTATTTATGTTATCTCATTATGTTAGTTAATTCATAGTGCATGTAGATAATCAAACTACGGAACGATCAAGCTTATGCAATTTAATGTGCAATCACATGAATTCCGGAGAATCAAAGTAAATTCTCTGCAAAACATTACGGAAAGATTACAAAAGCTTAATTAAAACCCCTTACTACTAGTACTACACAGTGAACTGTATTGAGTCTGTCTCCTGTCCCCTCTTCTTTACCACCTCTCATATATAGTTCGCTTTCTGTTCTTTCTTTCCGTGCTCCTTCTAGCCTCCTGGCCCCTCTCTCCACCAGCCGATCCTGGAGCGCCGTAGGCCATCGAGATCTCGCCAGGATCCGTATCGCCGAAGACCCGAACCTGGCCAGTTACTGCCGCCGATCTCGCCGGAACCATGTCTTCCGGCAGGTACATGGCCTACTCCCCTTCCCCCTCCGGCATCCGCTCATCCGCCAGCGCCTTTGCGGAGCAGGAGAAGTAAGGCGCCTATGTTTCCTCCCAAAATCTCGTTTTTTGCCAAACGTGGTTGTCACCGATCATTTTGGCTTTCGTTGTTAAGAGTTCCGATGAAGGGGTTATTATATTCCCTTTTTTTTTCAGCATGCTGTTTTAATTTGTGAGAGCTACTCTTTTATGTTCAGATTGTTGAGCATAAAGTTGTGATCTTTAAATCTTTTGGTCTCTTTGTTTGTGTTCCGGCTTCGGAATTATTCTCAAATCCGATCAGTCTTCTAGCCATTTTGTCATCATGGTGTCTATTTACAGAGTTCTACAGTTACTTGAGTTGATCTCTTTCCTGTTCAGTGACCTTTTGGATGCACTTTCTTCACAAGATCTGCTAATATATTTCTAGAATTGCTGATATTTCAGTCAAGGGATCGTTCTTTTTCTGCATTATTGGAAGTGTCGAGACACTGGATAGTGAGTGACAAGAGATGATATATTTACAGGTATCTCTCAGAATTACTGGCCGAGCGCCATAAGCTGAGTCCTTTTATGCCAGTGCTTCCACATAGTTATCGTCTACTGAACCAGGGTAAGTATCAGATTTAACTTATTTTAGTAAATTTAGATGCATTATAATGGTAGCTTGTTGAACCTTCAAAATTTCTTTAATGCCCTGTTTTTTCTATTAAGAGGATCTTATCTGAGCCCTCTTTAGTGCATTCTCTTTTTTATGGGTATTTACTATGTAGTTTTTTGTTTCGCTTATGATTGACATTGTCATCGTACAGAAGTATAACAAATTATTTGCATTTGAGGGACATGTATGTTCTAAGTACTAGAATTGCTGATCCTGAAAAGAATCAAATATTTGGAGATCACACAATTGTTGCACATGATCATCATTTCTCTTGCTGCCTTTGGGGTGCATCAGATGAGATATTCTCTCATTTGGAATTAGAAATTCTTGTAGAGCAAATATTTCTTAGTTTATGCTGGAAAACTTAGATCTTTTTCATTCTATTTAGGCTTTGGAAAATGGATGTTAATTGGCTGATTTACCTAGAAAACTCTAGCCCCTATATCTGGAATTGACCACAGAAGGCCCTTTATTCCATAATTCTTCATATTTTACCCTTAAAAAGTAATTGGTCAACCTTCTTCTTTGTTTTTGAAGTTTATGTCTAGGGTTGAAGAGGAAAAGAAATTTTGGTTTGCTTATATTATGCTCCTCTCCCTTTCCCCTTTTCTGTTGTTTCTTCATCCTACACTCATCTCTCCTATTTCCTCCCTCTCCTTGCACAGAACGATTCGTTATTTTCTTGTTCCTGCACTAAATTATCTCTCGTTTGTCTCTTTACTCCTTTGCCTCTCTATTTTTCTCCTTGTCAATTAAACATTGTTTCCCTCCCTTCTTTTTTGTTTTTTCTTCATGCACCTATAGTGCTTGTTGTGTGCTTTCAATTCTTCATTGATCTGAATCTAATTGGAGAAGGACATGCTTCACTTATAATAATGGTCATTGCCTTTATTTACCGGAGATGGCAAAACAGTTGAAATTCATTAATGTGTTGACATGTACTTTTCTAGAGATGTCCTGAGTTGGATTGCTTCACATTAGAGACTGGTGATTTTTATGTTAGAAAATAAATGTGACCTTAAACAATCATGAGATTGGTCATGTACTCAGTGCAAAACATGAAGGCTATGTTTCAATGTGAAATCAAGAATTGTAGCTGCAGACACAATGATAATGAAAAGGAGATTCTTGAACGCAAAATCCTTTCTTTCATCTGCTTCTATGTTTAAGACAGCAAACCTTCAAAAATAAGAGTTGATATCATAATGAGGTCGACAGTTTAACCATTAATCCTCTGCTCAAAATACCGAGGATGGCTTCGTCTTTGCTTGTAATTCACTATGGGCAGCATGTTGGCTTGACTTTTATGGCAGCCTTTTACAAATGTAGTTGTAGCTTATATACAACTTGTACTGGTTTAGTCAATCCAAGAAAAGATTTTAGCATATAACCTAAGATTTTTAACCAAAAGTATCAGCGGTGCTACTGATTTTAAACTAACAATCTGTCGTGTCTGTGCATTTTTAGATTACTAATTTCATAACAATGCTAACCTGTACAATTTATTCTTGAAATTGACATTTTGAAGCAGAGATATTACGTGTTACAATGCTCTTGGGAAATGCATCTCTTTTAGACCAAAGTGGGCTTGAACATGGTAGCCCAATGACTACTGGAGGATTGCTTTCAAATGGAGGGGCAACTGAGATGAATGGGTGGGCATCAGCATTTCAGTCTGAAGTATGGACACTAACCATTAACATAATTCCTCTTTGTAACTAAATTTGCTTCTCCAGAAAGATTTTTTTGAAGTCTCATGCTAACTTGAATTAGCTCCTAGTTTGACTTTTTATATCTTGGTGTTTTAACATCTTGTGCTAACCTTAATGCCTATTCTTGGTTCTCTGTGTTCTTAACCTATATTATAGTGTTTCATATGTCTCTTCCAGAGCTTTACCCTCTGGCTTCATGATTGCTAATTTAGGAGAGTTAAGCATGTTTGCCTGATGTTGCGTCGAATTATCATTCACTTATGCTGTTTGAGTTGATTTTTAGTCAAAGCTTTTCAATAATTATCCTGTTTCTGGTGATGCCTCAGTTGGTGTTCCTGATTGATGTTAACTTTATCTTTTGCAATGCTGTAGCTCCAGGATTTGCTTATGCATCTTTTAAATTTTACATATATTTTAGTTGCATACTGCAAAAAAAAAAAACAAGGAAGATTTATCTGCAAGACCTTACAAAAATAGATATTGCTGTTTGAATTTGCATTTCTTTTCCAACTTCTTTTAATATAGTTTGCTAGTTTACTATTGACTTTCATCTTTTATGTTTATAATTTTTATCCTTACATCCTTAAAATTCATGCAAAAAAAATTGTTAGAATTTCATTTATGTCCAATACTCTTGTCTCATGTTTGTTGTAGTTCCTTTCACTAAAATGATTAGATGTGACATGCAGGGGTTGGGGTTGATACAACCTTCATCTGCACATGGTTGGCTTGGCTCTCAAAGTAGTGCCTCTGGTCTCATTGTGAAGAAAACTATCAGGGTCGATATACCTATAGACAAATACCCTACTGTAAGTTACTGCTTTTTGCCTAAGTTTGAGCTTTATTACAATCCAAACCCACATCACAATTCTAGTTAGTTCTGTTTATACAGTATAACTTTGTTGGGCGGCTCCTTGGTCCTCGTGGAAACTCCCTAAAGCGAGTGGAGGCAAATACTGACTGCCGTATACTTATAAGAGGGAGGGGAAGCATCAAAGATTTAGCCAAGGTAAAATATTGATGCTGTTTTTGCAACAATCTATGTTAAATAAACATATATGCCTCAACAATATATCATTAAAATTGAACTACAATAAAGGTTGTATACGGTGTTGGTAAATGAGATCCCATAAAAAGTGTTGGTCGTGATTCTTCCTTTTGTTTATGATCATTTTCTCTTCATTCGTTAGTCATGAATTAGATGCTACACCATTTTTCACATCCAATTGATTACTAAGTTTATGTCAATTGCTGGTTTAGGTGATATCAACTTTTAAGTTTGTTTCTTCTCTTCTCTAATTTAGGTTTACCAATTAACTCGCACTTTCTTCTTGTCTGGAACAAGACTCCTTGCCACTTGGAATGGAATGCCAACAGTGAACTGTTAATTCTTTTTCCGTCTCCTAAAAATAGTCATTGATTTTTGAAATGGGATCCGACTTTTAAGTGTGTTTTTCTTAGGAGGAGATGATGAGAGGGAAGCCAGGATATGAACATTTGAGTGAGCCACTTCATATACTGGTAGAGGCTGAGCTGCCAGTAGAAATTGTTGATGCTCGTCTGTTGCAAGCTCGTGAAATACTTGAAGATTTGCTAAAGCCTGTGGTATTTTATTTCCCCTTCCCAAATTCTGGCTTACTTGATACTGAAAAGTTAAGCAGAAGAATTATTTATTTTTCAGGAGGAATCACATGACTTCTTTAAGCAGCAGCAACTGCGAGAACTTGCCATGATCAATGGCACTCTTCGTGACGAAGGAACACACATGTCGGGTTCCGTCTCCCCCTTCCACAGCAGTCTCAGTATGAAAAGAGCCAAGACTCGGGAGTAAAATGGCTGCTGTTTGGTAGGCCCTCTATAGAGGACCATATTCTGTCCGCCTGTGGGATTGCTTGCCGGCGACTGACCGCTGCATTGCCATCGGCAGCATTCACACCGAGGCTGGCCGTACTTCACTTTTGTCGGTGTGTTTTCTTCGATCGTTGAGTTTATTGGTATTGTGCAATTTCGAATGTGAGATATGTTAAGGGATTTTACATTAGGAAAAACATTGGTTTTGGAAGATCCTTAAAAATGTTACTGTGGTAGTTTCTGTATGATGACTTGTATTCTTTTATTAGATAACTTGCTGCATAATAGAAACTTCTCATTAGCACACAGATTTGGCACCTTCTAAGAAACTTCTTAACTGTATTTGATTTGTGACATAAGAAAGCAACCAACATATCTCATTGCAGAGCATACATGAAGACTAGAAAAAGATGATGTTGGGAATGAAGAAAGCTAAGTTTAGCTTTACTTTTTATCCCAACTGATGAAGACTACTAAAGCAAAAAAAAAAAGGTATGACAGTGATCACATTGTGGACTATCTCAGCATAGATGCATTGGGAGCTTCTTTCTGATATCATTTGCAGTGCAAGGCTTAAAGCTGGTCATCCTGTGGTTCTTATGAAAACACAATGAAGGATCAATCAAACATTCCCAAAAATCAAACAAAGAAGACAGATAATGAAAACCAGGTTTCTCTATTTCATGCAAGTTCTTGAATTAAAGAATGCATACACACCTTTGGTGATACAGTTCTGTACATTGTTTGATCAGCAACACATACATACATAGAGGGTTTGAGCCAAATAATTGCATTTCTTATACACAACTAAGAGATTTTAGAAGCCTCTCCAGGCAACAAGAATCTCATGAAAGATTTCAGCTATGAGTTCTCTGTCAGCAGTCTGTAGGAACGCATTGAAGTCATCCCATAGTTCATAAATCTTGCCAAAGTTCACCAGGTACCTCATGCATCCACCCTTCAGCCTGGGCAAACCGTAGAGGTAAGCAGTGTGGAGCCTCTCGAGCACGTTCACAGCGTCAATGTCCTCCAGGAGGCTCTCATGGCACGCCTCCTTGAGGTCGGCGATGTCGTACTTGTCTGCGGCACCGAGGAGCGCTACCCGGTGGCGGAGGAACTCTTCGGGCTGGAAGTTGCCGTAGATGTAGTTGAGGAAGGCTTGGCAAGCCTCGAACGACATGTCGGAGATGTCCACCGTCGAGAGCTCCTTCTCCCTGAGATCGTGGGAGAACATGCTGCGGAAGACCGGTGACCTCGCGGCCAGGACGGCGCGGTGGGCGCCGATGCTGCCATCGGCGGCGGCGTTGATGGTGATGTCGGTGTGGATGCCCTCGGCCAGCATCTGAGCAAAGGAGGCGAGGGCTGTGTTCTCTGAGTGCTTCTCGATGTGGTGGCTGGACCAGATGGAGTACGGCTCGCCACCCTGTTGTTCCACGAAGCAGTAATTGACTGTGATTAGAACCATGTATAGAGGTGAGCAAGAAGATTGTTTGCTTACAGATGGAGGCACAGTCTTCAGATCGAGGAACTCGATGTCAATAATGAATCTGCCGGTGAACGAATTGTCGATTGCCCACACGAAGTCATCGTTGTTCTTTAGCTGCTTGTCACAAACGGCTGTAGATAAGAAGAGTAAGAGCGAATGTTTCGCCAGCCGTAGGAGCCACTGATGCAAGAGACATGAAGCACTGACCTGGGTGGACGATGGTCCGGCGATTAGGGGACGAGGAGAAGACGAGCTTGATGGTGAAGGAGGCGACCGGTGGCTGCTCTCTTGTTAGGCTCGACATCTCGGGGTACAGCTTCACATACAGCTGCTTGTTCTTCTCCACTGTGAGATACCTTCTCGGCACGGAAATTAAAGGTCATCAAGCTCTCCTAAAGATGCAATCTTGAACTCAAAAGAACTTCAATGGATACTTTTGAAGGATTAGAACTCTCCAACGAAAAAGAACTCCCAACCATACCAAGTTGCAGAATAATTCTAGTAAATCAAATCAGTGATTGATTCCAAAATCAAGCCTTTCTTTAATTTATCTGCAGAAGTTGCTAACTTGCGATTGAGAGATCTTGAACTCGGACTGGTTTGGAGCCAATCGACTACAATCGAAGGATTCACAGGCAGATTGCAGAAGAAGAGGAGGTGGTGGTGGTACCAGTTCCAGAGGCCGACCTTGAAGGGGTCGGACTTGCGGTAGGTGCAGGAGGAGGAGACGTTGTCGATCCTCCATTGCGCCAGCCGCGGCGCCGTCTCCACACGATACGCCTGCTCGCTCATCTCGCCCTCCCACGATGACGCTGCTGCCGCGATCGCTGCCGTGACCTCATTGATGCAGTCGAAGATCCCCAGCAGCTCCCCCGCCTTTCCCAGCTTCACTTCTCTTTCCTCTTCCTCTCCCTCTCCCCCACCTCCCCCTCCTCATATGAGTACACACCCAACAAAACAGGGCAAAACAGAGTAGCACAAATACTACTACTCCTACCGGCACAGAGAGAGAGAGAGAGAGAGAGAGAGAGAGAGAGCAGAAACGAACAGAAGAGCAACGTAGAGGAATTCAGCACGCAAAGCCCCACGAATTGCTTCTACGCACCACTGCAGTGGAGGCTGCGACTAGGTAACGATTTATACTGTGAAAGCAGAGTCTCCCAAAGAGGCTTCTTTTATTGCCTTCCACTCCACTTATTGCCAAAAGCTTTATTCTTTCCAGTCCTCCAAATTAATCCCAAGCATAATATCATTGGCTTTTGGATTCAATATTCTTCATGCAAATGATTCGTAGGTAATCTGATGCAATTTATGTCTCATATTTCCTCCAATTTATGTATGCATTATCATTAATTCAACATCTCAATTGCAAGTTGAATTAAGGAGATGTTGAATTTTTTTATTTGGAATTCAAGAAATAAAAATCTACTACTTAAACTTGATAAGGAAGAGAACAAATTATAATTACTATGATATATCCATTTATTCATGATTATCTTGAAATGGGAGGTAGTGGTAGCTCATCCATTAACATACAAAACAGAGGAGAAATGCCATAGGTGGATTAAATCAAGATGGTGATCTTCTAACAAAAAGATGGTGACCTTGCAAAATAGTGTTCCTTGTTACTCTTCTGAAATCAATATGTAGCAGAAGATTCATTTTGGTGGAGAACAACTAATGTTGATTTGAGAAATATAAGAGTGGGATTAGGACCTCAACTTTCTTTTTCTAGGAGTAAAGATTCCAATTTGAGAGGCAATTTGATGTGTGTGGAATTTCAACATGGGCCCTTTAATAATGCCTTTATTAATTTATAAAGGAAAAAATTGATGAAACAAACTATTATAAAATTTTTCTTTCATTGTCCTTTGGAGATTCCAAGAAGACAAGAAAAGAATCTTTGATTCCTTATGGCCCATTCTCAACCACTGGAATCTTTCAAGCATTCCACCATCACAAGCAATCTACTACCCAACCACCCACCTCATATTCATTTGTCATGATGCCCATTTTTCACAAGGACAAGTTCCCCAAATAATATCTCCTGCTATATATATATATATATATATATATATATATATATATATAAGGCATGATAATGAACCATAACTATTTGTCTCCACTTTGCCATGCAAATGAAGAAGATTGATTGTTGATTTGGTGTTTTTTTTAATTGAGAATTTATTGCAATCTAACTTAATATAAATCTAACACGTTGAATGTATGGCCGAAGTTAAGTTTATTATAATGGACTTATCTATTTGTTAGGTAAAATTCTGATTATCCTAACTAAAAAGGTGATTTAGATTCAAACCGAGACTCGTTTCAAGATTATCTCACGTCTTGTTTATAGTTTTTAGATGTCGACTCTATAAGATTAAGTCAGAAGCATTTTCGATAAATGTCCTCCGATGATCAAATCAATTTTTAAGGTTAGACCAATCGAACTAGTTGAAATAACTAGTGAAATCGAAAGAGAAAAAGTATGTGTATCGGTTGAGTGCGTACCTCGAGATCTCTTTTATAAGATCGTAAACGAGGGGATCATGGGATGTTTTGAGCGAGGGTATGATATGATATTTGTATCTCTTGAAGCTCATGTCATTTGTGTATATTTATCATGAGGTTGGACGATCAAACATTCAAGCGCACACAACACGTGGCGATTATGTGTCCTCAGATTTGATCAACTCTTATCGATATGTTTGATTGATAAGTTTCTTGAATGATTGATATGTCGATCACTTGTTAAAATGTTTTAACTTTTGATGTAAAACTAAACTGGAGTAGCAAACTAAATCTTTGATTCGGCCTTGCCATACCAAAAATATAGATGATGTTGTCTATGATATCATACATTTCACGTCAACTCATTTGCTAAGCTGTACGCAACTAATCACAGCCAAAAATTGGATAAGATGGACATCATTTTATTTCTCGAGTGTGGTGCAATAAATGGACGCTCCAAATTGGCTGGAAATCGTTTGATAAATCAAATGATGATGAACTTGGTAAATGTCCTATTATTTATCGATTTCAATCTTGGTGGGGTTGGTGTGTGTTGCATGATTTGACAATTGCTGGATTTTTCTAAAGACTGTGATAAATGGCCCAATTAACCTTTTGGATCTTTCCAAAAGGACAGTGATATATATATATATATATATATATATATATATATATAGTTATTATTTTTAAGAACTTATATATCAAATTATACTTTTAAGAATTTTATGTTAGTGACTATTAAGAACTTATATATCAAATTATTGGATGATTATTAAGAACTTATATCTCAGATTCCATCATCCATCATGCTGCAGTTCCTGTGGTCAAACACCTATCCAATAGCCTTTTCTTCAAAGTAGTCTGATGTGATGTATTAGCCACTTGATAAATCTGAAATCACATTATCTAATTCACATACGGGAATGCCATCAGGAAGATTATGATGGAAGTGCAACAAGAAGAGGTAAAGAACCTTCACAAGACATTATAATGACATGAAGAATGTTTGCATCCATCCAAAGATAATGGAAGATTTATTCCTTCATCACTAAGTTATTGGCTTGACCTCCTTCCCTTCTCTGCTTCCATCCATTTACTTCATGTAGGTCTTCTATCAAGTCAACGACATAGATCATGATTGAGAAGGGGAAGAGGCAACACTGAGCGACGAATTAAAGAACATACATATATAGGAAACTTCATGCTTTCTTCCGGTTAAATCCTTTCCAAAGACAAAAGAAGAAAAAACTATGATCAGAACCCCATAATGATCTCTATATGAGAAAACATTAGAACAAAGTGCAAGCAATATCACTGAGCTCTCTTTGATTTCTTGGGGGGTGACTTGATATAAGATTACATGACCAAATTTAATTTTTGCCTGCATGATAATATTAACTTTAGTAAACATAGAACTGCTTCCACCTGCAGAAGCCTACAATTTTTGGAACTGGTGATTGGAAAATTCCATGGAGCTTCACTAGCAATTTATGGATCGATCAAAAGAAGATTCCTATGCGCATGCAGCATGTGTTCTGCAACTTTTCCTTGCATCTGCTCTCCATCCCATGTCAATGCTGCTTCTTGCATCCTTGGTTTCATGGCTTATGCAGCAAACCTATATAAGTCCAGCCATCATGTTGAGGCTTTGATTTCTCCCTAATCTATACTTCTTGATAGACAAGTTTCAGCTGATCTTCCTCATGATCATTTATGCTCGTGTAAATCCCATATAATTCTTATGATTCAGCTTCAACATCACTTTTTTCAGCCCATAATGTTGTCTTATAGTTTTCAACTCAACCCACGATAGCTTATAAGTACATTCCTTAGATAAAGTTATAGTTATTTCAAGATACTTTTTTTTATGACCAAAGAATACATTAAAGAAATTGATTACTAGCGATAAAATATTTAATTTCAAAATTTTCTAAGGATAGTTTCATGCACTAGTATTTATTTTGGTATTTAGGAGTTAGAAAATAATTTTAAAAACTGATGATATTGGTAAAAGCTCTCTTGCAATTCTTTCTTAAATTTTGTATCTCTTATATGCTTCCTTGAGTGATGAGTTTTTTATTTTTTAGTTCTGTATTTTTGTTTAATTTCCTTAGGATGGTGAACTTTCTATATCTCTTTATAATTTTAAACTTAATGATAAGTTATTTTTTGATTTTATTAAAGCATTATCGTGAGCTGGTTCTTTTTTTTTATCTAAAAAACTTATTCCAGTACTATTGGTTTTTCTATCAAAATTTATTCTAAAGTTTACTATAAAAAAACTTTATCCCCCATTTTGCATCACCCCCCCGAATCACTTTCTTGGGACTTGGGAAGCATCAGTCAATCAAGTTTACAGCACTTTCCAACCTGATTTTATTTTATTTATTTTTAGTTCCTAGTGATCTTCCAAAGAAAGTACTGTTCATAAAGTCTTGGGAGCATGTCAGACAGTTTCAGAAACTAGTTGAAGCTTTCCTGATAATTTTCTGTATTTGATTTATTATATTTTTTTGTATATTACTGCCATTATTAATGATAAGAAAGATATTGTTCAGCTGATGTTTTTTTTTGTCCTAAATAACTTTTTAATTGGAAAAATGTTTAATTCACCTCCACAAACACTTCACTAGATTTCTTCAGTGCAAACTTGAAACTATAATAATGTACTAACCCTCATTTTTCTAATAGCTTTTTCTTGAAAATATATATTTTTTATAGCAATTCACTACTGCAACATAATTTAAACAAATCTTACCTTCTTTTATGTTTGGCACATAACATGATCTAATGATATTATGAATCTATAGCGGGGGAAAATTGGTAACTTTTTCAGGAGAGTGTGGCTTTTTAAGCTTTCTCATCTCATATTAATCCATGATTTATATGTATTATCCTAAATCATTCTTTTTGTTGCTTGAAAACAGAGTTTAGAATGGGAGGAAGCTAATCAACAAGGTCATGGAGGCATCAAAGCCATGATAGAGCATGTGGAATAAAAGCAGTAAATGCAATGGATGTTGAATGCAACTCACTGGAACAGGTACCATAATAATCAAAGTATATTTACATAATTGAGTTACTTAACTGGAGCAATATTGATTTAAATGAAGTGCATTCCTGAGAAACAAGAACTTGAGATGGAATAAAAGAAAACTATTCACCAATATCTGATAAATGGATTGACTAAATTTCAGATTCAGATAACAATCTCTGAAAACTTACACAAAGCTGAAGCACTTCTTCTGTAGATGTGTGATGTATTTGTACACTGTCAACAACTGGCATAGCTTACTGAGACTTTATCCTTTGGCATTTAGGTGACAAAAGCTTTAAGATCAGCTGGCCTTGAATCTTCAGATCTCATAGTTGGCATTAACTTCACAAAGAGCAATGAGTGGACAGGTTATTGTTACATGCTTTGTTGTTTATGAGTCTCAATTGAGTACTAAACCCAGTTTAAAGTTAAAGATATTAGCACAAACATAACTT
Organism: Musa acuminata AAA Group; assembly: GCF_036884655.1. Lineage (NCBI taxonomy): Eukaryota > Viridiplantae > Streptophyta > Magnoliopsida > Zingiberales > Musaceae > Musa > Musa acuminata. Next base: position 32,615,867 of record NC_088344.1, on the reverse strand, counting down.
GTTTGAGCCTAATTCATGAAAGGTTGTCTCCTCTGCAAATACAGCCCATAAAGTTAGGTAGAACAACAAAATAGGTTATTTGTCACAAAATGATATCAGATGCAAAATAGGTGAAGTATCTATGTTTTGGTCAATATATAGATTGAAAAAGGAGGTTATGTGGGAAAAAATTTTGTGGCACAAAGCCATGATGTTTGTAGAATGGAAGGTCAAGCTTCCACACTGTTTCCATTTAGTAAAGAGTAAGACCAGTACAAATCAAGAATGATGAACTCTTTTGAAGGTGTAAGAAGTGCAATATGTTTGTGAAGAAATTACAATATCTGAGTTCATTTAACAAATAAAATTTTCTTAATCCTGAAGGTATGCTAACACTTCTAAGTCTCTCATTCTTTTCTTTGAGCAAGCTATGCTGATACCTTTTATTCCAGGTAAATCATCTTCTGGCAGGAGAAGCTTGCATGACATAGGAAGTGTGCCAAACCCCTATGAGCAGGCAATATCTATTATAGGCAGAACTCCTTCAGATTTTGATGATTGCAGTCTTATACCATGTTTTGACTTTGGTGATGGTCAGTATGTTCATAGAAGATACTCCTCAATCTAAAGCTACGCTGGTCATGTAGTTATGTAATCCTCTCATGTAATGGATTACAACTCTTGACAAAGAGGTGTTCGGTTTCTATCATGGCAACAGGCCATGTAATGGATTCAGGGAAGCACAGCAGCGCTACAGAGAATTAGTTCCTGGAATCAAACTTGCAGGTTGGCATGAAATGTCCTCTCATCTGCAACTTGGTAAACTTATGATCATTGCGATTTGAGTGTACGCCATCTCCTGTGGTTGGAGCAGGGCCAACATCATCTGCTCCTATAATTGAGACTGTTATGAGCATTGTTGATGAGAGTGGTGGTCAGTACCATGTACTTCTCATCATAGCAGATTGACAGGTTTGTCTTGCTACCAATCCAACTATATGGATGTGAACTCTCTGATGAAAAATCTCACAGCTTGTACGTTTAGGTGATCGAAGTATCGATGTCGAGATCGGTCACTGTAGTCCACGAGAGGAAGATACCATTGCAGCCATGGTTGAAGCTTGGTGAGCATTTCTCAAAGACCACGATCAAGATCGTCTCTCTGCTACTTTGCAGATCACTGCTGATCGAATTCATCAATAAAGCAAGTATCCATTATCGATCATTTTGGCTGGAGTTGGGGATAAACCATGGGAACTAATGAAAGAATTCGATGATCATATACCCTCAAGAACATTCCAGGTTGTATACATGACAGTGAATTGCTTCGAGCAGAACCTCCTTGATGAACTCCACTCTTTGTTTCCTCTGCTTGCAGAGTTTGTAGACTTCACAGAGATGATGTCGAACAACATCACGATGAGCAAGGAGGAGGCGAGCTTTGCATTGGAAGCACCGATGGAAATACCAGCTCAGTGTCAAGCTTCTTTAAGGCATCGACTGTAAGGGTAAACTTCTACTGTCTTCTCCTTGAAATCTGTATCTTATCGTTCGTGTATTGATCCATATTTATCGTCGTCGTCATCTCCAGTTGCAGACGAGGATTACCCTGAAAGAATCCTCTTCCTCCCCCAGCTAGGAGATCTATTCCTGCATGCTTTGATCCGATTCAATATCAATCAATAGTTGACTTGCAATGAACATGAAACTATGTAATTTGCAGTCACAAATGCATCGTAAAGCATGTATTATTCCCCGAGCATAAATCTTATTCCCAAGAATCCAAAGCATCTAACTTTGTGGGTTCGGTCACCCATCAAAAGTTGCGTGAATCTCCGCGAAGCTGGTTCACAACCACACGTGCCGTCCAATCGTTGGCCACCGCGCTTGTCCGATTGGTCCGCACCATAGCAGCTACTGTCCTGCTGACACGTGTCCAGTAAAGCGCACTTTTCGATGCTTTACGGATAACACTGCCAGCTCATGCTTCCAATCGCGCGGGTCCCACCGTCTTCCCCGTCACGTGTCGGCAGCGGTTCGTGCGATACCTACGACAGGACGGCGCGGCGAAAGTACTGTCTCGCCCCTTTCGCACGCCGGTCTTTTCCTCGGAGCCGTCGGATCTTTATCTGACCGCCGTGATCGGCTCTCGGCGCCCGGTGTGTGCAAGCTTATGAAAGCTCGAAGCATCCCCCGTGCTCCGTCCCTCCTTCCAGATAGGGCAACGCGGCACGCGTTTCCGATGTCGAAATCACCGCCGTAGGCAGATCATCCGACGGTTGACATCGCTCGGCGCGTGTTCCACGCGTTGACGATTCCGTCGCGGCTCCCGAGTAGATCGATCCCGGCCGGCCATGTTTGGCTTCGACAATCTCAAGGAATGAGCGACCAAAGTCACAGGCATCGCCCTACAGAGAGCGGTACCCGCCGTCACAGCGACTGCTGCTCGTTGATTGGATCATCATCGACGAGTGGGCCCGCAGTGTCAGTTTTGAGAGTCAGGGGCAGTCCGGATAGTTTCGTTAACCTGTGAGGGTATTACGGTAATCAACCATCGACAACGGTTACGGTACACAGCTGGTCGTGGCTTCGTGTCGAACGTACGTGGACGAAAAGTTACTGTTAGGCCTATAAACGAATAATGTTATTACATCAATGCCACCGAAAAGTGCAACGGCGTTGCACTTTTCGAGGGTCCCAGCGGGCCCCCCATTAGGCCTCCCCTTGTTTTTAGTCCCACAGGCTCGTCTCATCTGCTCATCTCTATCTAAATTACTCCCCCCAAAAGGAATCGGGTCTCCTCAAATCGCTCATCCTACGCTAGGGTTTCTCTGCTTCTTGCCACGGAGGAAGGGAGCTTGCGGTTCGCGAAGGCCGTTCGGGATCGGTAATGATTGATTATAGATTTACATATCTTCTTTTGACGTTGGATTTGATTTTAGCCGCTGTAGCTACATAGAGTTAGTGATGTCTCGGGTTATTATTTTATACTGAGGCGTTTTAGCAAAGATTTGATCTTGAAAGGGAACAGATATGTTTTCTCTATCTTTCTTTGGTTTTGAATCTCGATACAGTTTGATTGTTGCAGAAAATCTTTTTTTTCTTTTTAATTGGGGGTTCAAATTAGAGTATTGCTTCTTCTTTTTCTTTTTTTTTTTGAAGTTCATCATGAGATTTGATACTTCTTCCTGCCGTAAAATGTTTGGATTTTATATAAACGTGAGAGAACAGTATATACACTTTAGATCAGTTTGTTAATAGTATGTGGATATAGCTTCTCCTTTCTACGAAAATTATTGGCAGAGAATGATCCAAGAAAAGGTTGCTATTTTAGGTAAGAGAGGTTATCTAAGTCCATTAAGATACTGGAGATGGTATTAACGACTTATATAATATGAAATTTCTCCTTCAACTTGATTTGACTTAAACTTCTATTTTCATTTTAGACTTTTTCCTCTGTTTAGGACTCAGTTGAAGGAAAATTTATGCCATGGAAACTTCTGGGCTATGAAATAGTCTGTTGGATGCTCACGTCCGATTATTGGAAAATGTCTAGATGACAGACAATAACTAATTAATTGTAAAATTGAAGAGCTGTATATATCTGTTTATATTTGCTTTGAAGATTCGGATGAATTAGGCATTAAACCTAATGTTAGAAACTCTGACCAAACGGAAGCCTTCCAGATGCTCAACCTCCAGCCTACCTAGGTGATGGCTAGAGTTGTACTCATGTTAGTCATTGCGGCCGTATTACTCTTTAAATGCTTATAGAACTTCCCTGGTGCATCGTGAATTTACGTTTTCATGATTTAGGCAATTGTTTTATATAGAACGATTTAGTTTATTAAAGCCCATTATATTCTTTACTTTATAGGCATGTCATTCTAATCTTTGATTATTATTCCTTTTCTTTGGCATGTGGACGTTAGTGGCTTTTGCACTTATGAAGTCTCTTGGAGAAGGAGGAGCTTGTGTTGTATATTACAGGAACTGTTCTAGAGGCTCACTGTGTTGATTTGTTCAGCTATCTTTTGTCCATTGAACTAGCATGGGCCGTCTTTGTGATTTCTGCATGGAGCAAAGATCTGTGGTCTACTGCAGGTCTGATGCTGCTTCCTTATGCTTGTCATGTGACCGTAATATTCATTCTGCAAATGCACTTTCTCGGCGGCACTCGCGTACACTTTTATGTGACAGATGCACTACCCAACCTGCTATAGTAAGGTGCATAGAAGAAAATGCTTCGCTTTGCCAAAACTGTGATTGGAATGGTCATGATGGGTTGGCATTGACTTCAGAACACAAGAGGCAGACTATCAACTGCTACTCAGGCTGCCCATCAGCAACAGAATTTTCTAGAATCTGGTCCTTCTTTGAATTTCCTGATATGGAAGAACCTGATTTTGAGAAAGGATTGATGACTATCAATGAGAACAGTGTTACCAATTGTTGGGGACCTCCAGAGGACAGCAGTACTGCCAATCTCGGCAGCACTGGGAAGATGAATGATATAAAAGCAGTTGAGAAGGCCAATCCCTGGGTGGAGTCATCTTCAGCATCTGGATTAAATGCTATGTCATGTAGTGCTAATCGACCAGCTGGTTCAATGGATTCAACTACACCCAAGGTACATCAGATTTTTTTAGTGCATATTAGTAGCTTCAAAATTTGAATTTATTGAGATGCAAATTTATTGCACTTTTTTGTGGAATGCAAACTCCTATGCTTTCTAATGGAACTTCTTTCCACAATTTGAGAGTCAAGTTTATTCTTTTTGGGCAAACCATTATTAAGGATTTTTCGTGATAAATATATAGAAGTTGTGTGCCCTTTCTCTGAACACTATGGAGGAGTCATATGAGATAGTCTCTGTGCTGCTTTATAATGAATGCTACAATGATGTTATTGAGATCTGGCTTATTGTTAATCTTCTAGATAGTTATTACAGAACCTTTTATTTGAATACGTGGCTATCATCTTCTGTTTTATTTTGTGACACAATACACATTCTCGCCAAGAAAGTTGTATAGCTTTAAATTATGAAAAAACCAGTGCAGTTATCAACAGTCTCTGTGAACTTCAAGACAATGATTGCTCTTTTGAATTGTCATCGAGCATACCTAAAAGAACTTTTTACTAATGCGACTGCTAATCACTTTAAATTGTTTGACTGTGTCCAGACAAGTTGTCCCAGGACAGATGATGTTGATTTCTGTAAAGATGATTTCTATGAAGGTTTCACAATGGGCGATGTAGACATGACATTCGAGAATTATGAAGAACTCTTTGGTGCATCACACAACCAAACAGGGGATCTTTTTGATGATGCTGGAATTGATAGTTTTTTTGACATGAAGGAAAACTCTGCTACTAATTCCATTTGCCATGGTGAATCTGCCGAAGAGGTATATCATGTAGCTTTTTCCGCTGTTGTAGCACATTGCAAAGTGAAAAATCATAACTTGAATTCTTAGTTATTGAATGAAATTGTGTCATTCATATGCTCCAGCTCCTTTATTCATTGCATGTTAGATTTACGAATTGCCTATGTAATGTTTAGCTTGTTGCCATGCATTGGGGACCAATGCTTAGTTGTTTGTCTTGTAGAATACAACTATTAGGTTTGGTCCTATTTCAAATATAAGTTCTCATTAGCTTTTGAATGCTTAACTCATAAAAGGAATTTTGAGCTTTGATGGAACTGGTATCTGGGGTAGGGATAAATGTCATGGTTGAATAATTACAAACCAGATAAATATTTATTGAATTAAATCTCTGACATATAGGTTTCAGTTTGTATGGACATATTCTACCTACCCTGGTACTCTTAGAACAGTAAGTTCATCTTGATTTAACTCGAGTTACTATTTATTTTTTTTATCATGATGACAAACTTCTTTTCCTAATATTAAAGTCATGGTTTGCCTAATTGTATGATCCCAACCGGATTGGTCAGCGAGGATTAGAACCTGGCAGAGAACATCTGATTCTTGGCTGAATTATAATATAGATGGCTGAAGAGCCTGGAACTTGATCAGAATCAGCTGGAATTAGCCAATTTCAACCAGTCTTGACTGACCTATTGCTGCCAGCAGCTGAAAAAGAAGAAAAAGAAAATTCAATGAAGCGAGTGGTTCTTAATTACCCACCCTCTGCTATCCTGCAAAACTCATCCAAATGCAAGAATGTGCTACTTGATTAAAAACTTATCAAGCGTGATACTTGCTTTTATCTGTCATTTCTGCGTGAACTAATTAAATTTTAGTGCTCTTTCTTGCTCATGTTTCTTTTTATTCAATTCATTTGAACTAAGAATTATTAGTGCTGTCCTCAATATCATTCTCAAGAATCATCTGATGGGCAGGTTAAACAAACACAAGCAACATGCGGTAATGCAGTATCTGCTGATCCTGCAATGTCAAATCCAGAAGGAAATGCAGATTCTAGCCTGGCTTTACCAGGACGCCAGGTGCAGTCCACTCTATCATTTTCCTTTTCTGGTGTGACTGGTGAAAGCAGTGCAGGAGAATATCAAGATTGTGGAATGTCGGGAATGCTTCTAACAGGTGAGCCTTCTTGTTACCATGCTGGTCCAGGAAGCTCTTCATTGCCTACATCTAACAGGGAAAGTGCTCTCATCCGTTACAAGGAAAAGAAGAAAACTCGCAAGTAAGTTCAGATCATGAGTCTCAAAGCAGACTTCCAAAGAATTTATATGCCTTTATCTGTTAATTGAACACCTATTATTCGATTACCATGCTGGTCGGTAAGGTTGCTCCTTTGCAACTTGGGAGACCAAGGTTCGAGTCACTGAAACAGCCAATCTGTCATGGATTTGTATTGTTTGCTGATGCTATGTGCCAAAGCCGGCACAACCATTTCTCTAAATATACACTTTTGAATTCCTGGTCATTGAACCGTATAGACAAACTTCTTTGTGCAATTAAAATATATTTCCCTTTCTAGGATGGTGCATTTAAATGCAACAAAGGGTGGTAATGCTTAAATGCTAGATCAATCAGCATGAGTTTGTGTTGATCTTGGGCAACTACTAGTGAGAAAAAAATATCATATATATGATATTTGTATGTATATACTGTCTAATAACCCCCAGTAATTCTGAGTTTCAAGATATTGAAGATGTGGAGGAGCGTGGATTAGACCATAGGATAAAATTTTATCAGTCTGCTTCATCCTGCTAGTGAGAATAGGGCCTTTCCTAGTTATCACTTCCAACTTGTCTCTGGATGCCCAAAAGAAAACGCATCTTTGTGCCAAAAATACTCTCAAAAGCACCTATGTCCACTTTGCCGTGTAAAATTCAAGCTCTTGTCTGCTGCTTGTTCTGCAGGATTCTATAACCTTGGATTCGTGGTTGTATCCAATTATATATGAACTTTGTGTACATAAAGATCTAGATTTAGAGTCTACTTGTAATTATTCAGGGAGCATATGTGACTAAATTCTCAGTTTCTCCTCTTTCAGGTTTGAGAAAAAAATCAGGTATGCTTCACGCAAAGCTAGAGCAGATGTCAGACGAAGGGTGAAGGGGCGGTTTGTCAAGGCCGGTGAAGCTTATGACTATGATCCACTTTCCGAAACAAGAAGCTGTTGAGTACAGCAGCATTTTGCCTACTATGATATTAAGCTTTCGAGAAACCAAAAATTGAGATTGGCTGCCCATCGCCCGTTATAAGGAATGAAAAGGAAAATAAGAAAGGCAATTTGATTGGCAACTGAATAAATTGGAATTGGAATTACTTCTCGTAAGCTTCAGAGGTAACTCCATCTACAAATTTTCCGTTGTAAGATGGCCACATTAATCTTGCACATGTTGTCCATTTTTTCCCTGCATGGTGGCTGGTGCATATATGTGCTACAATTTTGGATAACCAGAGTGTTTGATCGGTCCATCTAAGAGCCACTACTTATGTTCATCTACACTAATCCTTCTAACACTTCCTTTTTTTTCGGACTCATCTAAGGACCAGTTGGTACGCAATGACCTTTCTGCACTCTGCGGTTGTGGTGTCTTGCTTCCAGGTTTGGCTTTTATTTCAGATGTGTCTATATCCAAAACTCTTTTTTATTCTTCTGTTGTGGAAGGGAGATATCACCTTGTATCTATATTCACTTGTGAAAGGGAAGTGTATATGTAACAAGAGGCTCGGAGGATAATCTACTTTTAACTTGTAAATATACCTTTCCAAGCTATGGCTTCTGGTTATTAAGCTTGGCTTTCTTGCTCATGAAACATGCTCTGAGAATGCAATGCCTTTACCTTTGCCTTACTATAGTTTATCGACAAGGTGGTTTAACTGCAAAACCTGCTTGCCTTGCAGTATTCCTTTTCTTGATGCCAAAGATGAGCTCAACCTTTCTTTTTGGTACGACTATAAAGTCAACTGTGGAGATGTTTCTATTTATCGTATTTGCTTTTTTGCTTCCTCAATATGCAGAATTCGTATCAGTCTTTCAAGTTATAGATAGGAGTGTGCAGTTCTTGCTAAATTCAACAGAAATCACTGACATAAACAGTCATGATCAATCTTGACTTTTTGGTTTGCTCTGATGCCAACGTTGATGTTTTGGTTTAATTTATCGCTTAAAATTTTCTTTTGCTAAAAAAAAAACTATAGGACTTTAGGATGACCTGATCGAACTTTCGATATATCATTATGTTGATCGGTCATCTGTAATCTTAATCCAAAATAGAGTTAGGAGATATAATTATGCATCGATGAGCCTCTCTTAATCTAGAAATCATGTGTTCTTTGTCCCCTTCTCTAATCGATTCACTATCCAAGCATTCAAATTTTGTCTAAACCTTGATTCGAAGTATTTATACTCATCTCAAACCTATCGGTCATAATATAATCGCCCATTGGGCTATTGTTTCGCAAAATCACTTTTTCTACCCGACCCCACTCCACACCACCCATACGATGTACCCGTCTAGAGGCGGTAATGCGTCCCACATATGACGCTCGGTGTCTCTCAAGACGTCACATTGGGTGCGGTTTCGCGAGTATGTTTACGCCGTCGGCTCTTGCGAGTAGCGAGAAAGAACCCGAACCCGTATTCCACGAACCCTTGAGTTGGATTCAGTCCAAGAGGCGTTGTGGGACCCTCATAATAAAGCCTCGGCTCAGCCGTCGTGACTGGGGTACATGGGCGCGAGTATATTTACGTCGTCCGCTCTTGCGAATGCGAAAGGAGGAACCCGGACCCTTCGCTCTTAAACCCTAGGGTTTCATCACTCATCCGTGCTCTCTCTTTTTCCCTTCCCTTGATTGCCTATGGCTTCTCGGGCGCAGCGGAAGGCCGTCAAGTCGGCCAGCCCTAACCTCATGAAGAAGAAGAACAAGAAGAGTCAAAGAGATGAGAAGGAGCTTGCTTCTAAGGATATCGATGCCCTCGAATTCGACCCAGGCTCCGAGGAAGAGATGGAGGAGGACGACCGCAGCCAATCGTCGGATGTTGAAGACGATGAGTCTCCATCAGATGCCTCTTCGGATGGCGAACCGTTTACCGACGATTTCCTTGGCGGCAGCGATAACGGTGCTTTTCACCGCCGATTTGTCTTTCTTTTAGGTTTCTTATCGTGGTGATCGTTGGGCTTGATATTTTGGGTTTTCTGATGTTTCTGCTCGCGTTTCAGAGGAAACGGAAGAGCCGGGGTCGGGGTCGGGCTCGGATTCAGATGAGTCTGATCTGGAGGCAAAATCGAGAGCCTTAGACGAAGCCAAGTCCAGGGCGGAGGAGGAGGCGGAAGAGGAATTAAGGCTTAATATAAAGGAAGAGTCGGATGAGTTCAGATTGCCCACCAAAGAGGTCAGCTTTATCCAAAATTTGCTCCTTTTTTACGTTTAATAACTTTCTATCTTCTGCTCGTGTTTCTGGGAAAGCTTGCTCTTTTACTGAAGCATGACTAATGTTACAGGAACTTGAAGATGAAGCTCGTCAGCCGCCCAATTTGCAGAACATTCGTAGGCGGATCAATGAGAGTGCGTAGTCTTGTTTCCCTAGTCCTTGAGCTATTGCAGTCATTCATATTTGTCATTCGTTCAAGGTTGCATTCTTTAATTACTTCTATGGTACTTAAAGATACATTGTTCTTGTCTTTGCTTCTCTTGACAGTTGTTCGTGTGCTATCTAATTTCAACAGTCTGAGGCAGGAGGGTGCTTCAAGGAAGGATTATGTCAATCAGCTTAAGGCAGATTTAATGTCTTATTATGGCTATAATGAATTTCTAATAGAGGCTTTTATTGAGGCAATGCAATTGTTTTTCTTACCCTATTTCTTTTAATGGTCTTATGCACCATTGAGTTATTGTTTCTTATACTTGCTTAATTTTGTCTTTTCAGATATTCCCAGCTGTTGAACTTATTGAGCTACTTGAGGCTTTTGAAAAGGGTAGACCTGAATGTCTGCGTACAAATACTCTAAAGGTGACTAGAATTTTATCCATTTTTTTCCCTTAAGGATGTACTATGCCACCATGGTTATTACTTGGTGAACAGATTATATTTCTACAAGTTTCTTCTTTTTTTGAATATTTGGTTATTATGTGCATGGACCCTGCGTGCTTCTAACTTTTTGGTCAACAGACTCGTAGACGTGATCTCGCTGGAGTTCTAATTAACAGGGGTGTGAATTTAGACCCAATTGGCAAGTGGTCAAAGGTAATTTTGGTTTATTGTTTCTTAAACATTTTCCTTGTAGTTTGTCTTTGAAATTTTGAAGATATATGTGTGATTGAATATGACAGGTGGGGTTAGTTGTATATGATTCTCAAGTGCCTATTGGCGCAACACCAGAGTATTTGGCTGGTCACTACATGGTAAGAATGTTATGACCTTTGTTTTCCTTGCTAAGCCCATTGATTGTGTTTATATATTTTCTTGTTAGATTTTTTGATGTTCACTATGTATGCAGAAACAAGCTGCAAGTTCCTTTTTACCAGTTATGGCGCTTGCTCCTCAAGAAAAGGAACGAATTGTTGATATGGCGTAAGTACTGTTAGTCATGTGTTTGGAAAGTATTTTTTGTGCCTTTTTACTTTCAGTCATTTCAGTTGATGAATTGTTCAAATTATCAGCTGCATAGATGCACCAGATATTAAGCTAAATAAAAATTTGAATTACTGAGTGATGCCTAGACAATTTACTTATCATATGATGTCTACAGTTTGACCACTTAATATGCTAAATGTGATTAATACTAAATGCAAAGAAGTGGTTGTGGTCGATTAATAATAATAAGGAGAAACATAAGAAGAGAGAAAGAAAAGGGAGAAAAGAAAAACAAAAGACAAGTAGATGAAGGAGGAGGCCTGCTTCCTCCCTATCTACTAGTACTCCTCAAAAAATGTTTGAAGGACTTGGATATTTTGTTGTGATAAAATTTGGTTAGCTGGAATTGAATGCTGATTTATTCTGTTATAAAAAAAAGGTTCTTGACTTAACTAGCAGCAGTAGTGTTTCATCGAAACTTTTCCAATTTGTTCTATTAAAACTAAGTTGGAAATACCTAAGAAATTTTTTTTTGCTAAGATGGACTCTGTCTGGATGCTGGACATAAACCTTCACGGTCTGAGTAGTGCTGTTATAAAGTAGAAACTATTATATATGGTTGTGAATACTTCTTTTTTACTAATCCATAGGCATGGGAGTACATGATGTCATCTAGAAGAAAATCAGGAAGAGTCTATCTTATGCTGAAATATTTTGGACATTATAAATGTCAAGTTTGAAGTGCAAGTGCTTTCGCATTATCAGATAATTCTTTGAAACCTTTTTGAACTATGCTGTTTGAGTTGCAACGTGCAAGTGATCTAATGCCTTGTGTTAGTGACACGATATTGGATGCCGTTGCTTTCTTTGTTGATCTTGAATATTCAGCTCTGTTTGTTTGTCTAATATCTTATGCTGAAAAATTTTGTACCTTATAAGTTGTAAGTTTGAAATGCAAGTGCTTTCACGTTATCAGATAATTCTTTGATACTTTGTTGAGCTATGTTGATTGAGTTGCGACATGCAAGTGATCCAATGCCTTGTGTCAGTGACAAAATATTGGATGCTATTACTTTCTCTGTTGACGTTGAATGTTTGGTTCTCTTTGTTTTTCAATACTCTTTTTCCTAATAGCACCTTTTGTTCTTCAGTGCTGCTCCAGGTGGTAAAACTACATACATTGCAGCCCTCATGAAGAATACAGGTAAGCACAATATGCTCTACTTGATTAGTTTGCATGTTCTCAATATTTTTATCATCTTCACCTTTTCACTAATGTTTCTTGTTTGTGTTCATATGACTTAATTCAATGCTTTAGATCACTTTTTTTATGCTTGAGATGAAGATTGATGCACAGGATTATCAGAAACTGTTGACTAAGTAGTGTTTGCATATATGAAAAATTACGGATAGTGTAAGTTTGAGTGTCAAACAACGGAAAACCGCATAGTGTACGTATTCAACGAGTAGCTGTAAATGCACTTGCTGAGTGTAATGAATCAATTTATATTAGTGATGCAAGGAGTAGTTGATGGAGACCAAATATATTAGAAACAGTTAATAAAAAACATATTTGATGTCTCAATGTATCAAAAGGGGATCAGTGTAGGCTAACCAAAGAGTTTAGAACTGACTTATTATTGTTTTATTTGTATTTTTTTCTTTATAATTTTCTTGTTTTAAGAGAAAAGTTTTTTCTTTCTCATGATTTATTTATGCCAAACTTTGTCAAAATGGAGAAAGCCCATAAAAATATTGGAGAAATTGGAAGGTACACAATTTTGGTTTTTTTAAAGGCACATTTTGGGTATGAAAAGTCATTTCAATGACATTTATCTTTTACGAACTTGACTCTCGTTTAACTTAAATGACCATGAGTAGAAGATGTGGATGGTTTTCTTGCTTTAATATAATGATTGGGATCAAATGGATTATATTAGTAGAATCTATATTGGTCATGAATATAATTTAAGATATTAACTTTCCAAAAGAAATATGGAATTGAAATATAAAAGATAAAAAATTGCATGAAATAAATAGAACATATTATAAGTGTCAACTATTTATGATCGGCTACATGGATCATTTGTCATCATTGATATTTGTAAAAAATCACATGTTTATTTAAGTTCAGAGTACTTAAGTCTTTATTTATAGTTTCTATTAAAGTCTTTTTAGGTCTTCCTCTACTTCCTTGTACCACTAACATTAATCATTTTTTGTCTTCTGATTATCACATTCGGAGGTCTCGTAAGCACATGCTTATATCATCTTAAACAAGTTTTTCTCATCTTATCATCTATCGAAGCAATACCTAGTTGTTCACAAATAAATATATTTCTTTTCCTATCTTTCTTAGTAACTCTATACATCCATTCCGACATTCTCATCTCGAAAATATAAACTTTTTATATATGTTATTTCTTAACTATCTAACACTTAGATCGATAAAGCATTGTTGATCTCACAACTGTTTTACAAATTTTTTCTCTTAATTTCAAGGGTATCCGATGTTCACACAAGACTCTGATGCCTCACACCATTTTAACTATCTTGTTTTTATTCTATGAATAATATCTTCATCGATCTCTCTATCTTATTGAATAAGAAACTATAAAGAAGATTTATTAACTTATCCATAGCAATAAAGATATTGATGGTCTCCACTATTGGTCAAAATCGGCCTACCTGAGTTGAATTTGATTGATTGTTTAATTCCAATCAGTTCCTGTAGATAAAACAACAAATTTGGCTGAAATTGGATTGTTTATTTGTGTGATACTGATAATCAAGCATATTATAATGGACTCAGACATTGATTTTTAAAAAACAAGATATTTTAAGAGTTTTAGATACTGCATCAACCATGATGTCATGACAAAGTATGGCGATGTTAGATCATGATATATCACTCTGTTACACATGGCTATTAACTTTAAAAAAGTGTGCTAGGTGCTCTTTGGTGGTTAAACTTTTTATTGTGGTATTTTGAGTTGTCAATTCTTTAATTGATGTGTTCTTTTATTTTGTTGTCGCTTCCAAGGCAAACTACTGAATTTTGTAATATTTATAAGTTGATTCACTTTGATGTTTTCAGGAATAATCTATGCAAATGAATTCAAAGAGACCAGGCTCAAATCACTATCAGCTAATATACATCGTATGGGTGTTACTAATACAATAATATGCAACTATGATGGGAAGGAGGTTAGTTATGATAAAGCATATGATCTCATATGATCATTTTTTTACATGATTCATCAGTTAACACCTATAGTCAATTTTCCACATTGATTGTTTTCTCCAAGCCGAAACCTTTAATATTTTGGATGTCTTGTTTCTGTTATATTTGAAGTATGATATTTTAAATATGTATTGCTTACTATCAAAGTGCTTATGAAATTGAACATCCTTCATGTTGTTGTGTCTGTCTGTTAATCCCAGCTACCGAAAGTTTTTGGACTTAATTCTGTTGATAGAGTATTGTTGGATGCTCCCTGCACTGGAACTGGGGTAAGACGAGTGCATCATTCTTTTGTTCTGCTAGCACAGTTGGATGACATGTTTCTTATGAAGTAAATCACCAGATACTGATTTACTATATTCTTGGTTAAAGGTTATCTCAAAAGAACAATCTATTAAAACATCCAAGACCATTGAAGATGTACAGACCCATGCCTTTGTGCAAAAGGTAAATGTCACTTCTGCTAGTATCTCTTTTTTCTTGGTTTTTGAGTCTGGTCATCTTATGGGGGATAATGTTGTCGTCTGCAAAGGGTTTGCTGATACTTAGTTTAATGCATTCATGTTCACTTCAGTGGATAACAGATTCTAATTTTGTATCAATTACTGAAAACGAATGAATATATAGACCTTACTTTATAGCAAGCAAGATGGATGATTCTGAAATGTATACCTTTTTCTTGGATGGGCTATTATAAAGGTTTTTCTTAAACTCTGTGGAACTTATCTGGAGTCTGAAAAAAAATTATTGTATTATGAGATTTAAAGTTGTATCACTAAAATATATCAAGAACTTATAACTTCTATTCACCAAATAAAATTTACATGAACATGCTTGACGATGCCAGTACACACATAAGCCTGACATCAACTTTGTAGCCCGTCCTCTTTTTCTTTTCTTTTCCTACTTTTTTGAACTTGGAATGCTAAAATGATCCTTTTTGCTAGGGACATTTAGATATTTCTTGATATTTGACTAATGTTCAACTAAAACACCTTCAGTGGCCTCTAAAGGAAACAATGTGATTCTCTTCACATTTCTTACAGAATTTGTGTGCTTTTTTTTAAAAAGCAAAATCATTGGTTTTTTAGACTTCTAAGCTCTAACCGTAAGTTGCCTGTGCTCCTGAGAAGTGCACCACAAATATTATCTTTGCCTGTTCATTAGTGGAACACGTATAAGCATGGTTTGACTGACATGAAGTTGATGAATGTCTCTCTGCCTTGTAAATTTACCTTTTCTCATGTTACAACAATCTGACCTTTGCAAAATCTTTTTTTCCCTGAAAACTTGATAGTTTCCCCCTTTTGGCTACTGCAATTTTATTTAATTTCTGGCTGATAATGTTATTTAAGTGTTCATTGATTTATATGAATTGGATGCTTAATATTCTTAGTGTTTGGATCATATTGCATGATACTGAATGATTGTCTAAAGTAGCCAATCTCTTGCAGCAACTTATTTTAGCAGCAATTGATCTAGTAGATGCTAATTCGAAGACAGGCGGTTATATAGTATATTCAACCTGCTCCATGTTGATTCATGAGGTTTGTGAAGCATTGAATGGTTAAAGAGATTCATTTAAATATTCATCTGCTGATTTTTATCTTTCTATTCCATTCTATTTGTAGAACGAGGCAATTATAGATTATGCGCTGAAAAAGAGAGATGTGAAAGTCGTGCCATGTGGATTGGACTTTGGTCGCCCAGGGTATGTTCAAATAAATGTTTAATGTTTGCTTGAATGGCAGTCTAGAACAGTCAGTTTTATTCTAATGAGTATTTGTTCAGATTCATACGATTCAGGGAACATCGCTTTCATCCATCATTGGAGAAAACAAGGCGGTTTTATCCACATGTAAACAATATGGAAGGATTTTTTGTTGCAAAGGTACATTTTTATCTTGCAACATGTTTTCACTGTGATGCTTTCTTGATGATTTAGAGCTGAAGTGTTTTCTTACAATATAACGACTTACAGTAGGTGGCATTACAATTGACAAGATAGTGATTAACATCTGAAACAGTTGTCTGGTAAAATGAAGAAACATGCAGAATCTAAATTGCTTTTGTGCTTATCAATACTATGAGTGAAGAAAATGGTTTATTAGCTTGAAAGCCCATCTATCAATATGTTGTGCACTTTACTATATACGTTTACATGCCCATCTGTGGTGCCATTGGTTTTGATCTTATTATGATAGAATCACCTTTCAAATTCTTAGTAGTGGAATTTTTCTTGGGGTTCTTGATCTCTGCCTGTAGGCTTACTGTGTCATATCATAAAATTCTTGTCCAATTTTTCTTTGATCCCCTGAGATTTTTTACAAGTCCAGCCATTGTTCCTTGTGATATAGTATTTTCATATATCGATGTGCATACACTAAAACCTTATCGTAAATGCTTTACTATTTACATCTTCCATCCCAGCCCTTTGTCTTGGGCTTAAGAGTTCAACAAATTGGGTTCTAGTTAAACCAAACTTTAAATGTTTGTCATGAGTTATGTGTCATAAGCAATGGTGATATAGGTTGAAACTCCATGATTTTGGAACATGACTCCGTAATTTCATCATTGCTATTTACAGTTGAAAAAGTTGAGCAATTCCAAACCAGCAGCAGCTTCTCAACCCAACCAAACTTCAGAAGTGGAAAATGAAGCAGCTGTTATTGATGGCAACAAGGATTCTCAAGAAACCCCAAATGGGAACCCTGAACAGCTTAAAATACCAAAACATGCAGGGAAGAAAAATAGAGAATCTAAGAGTGGTGTCCAGAGTGGAGTAATATCAACTTCATCTAAGAACCAGGCAGGGAAAAAACGGAAGCTTTCATCTAAAGAGAAAGTCACTGACTCAAGGTAAGGCTTCACTGAACCTGCAATGACATTTTCTTTGTGAATCAAGATATACCAACTATTGAGTAGCAAGAATAGTGAGTTTTGTTCCTAGTTACATTGATGTTGTTTTGAAACTGTATGTTTATTGATGACAGAGAAAAGAGAAGGAAGGCCCTGAAAAAGAGAAAGCCGAAGGAAACCCGATAATATGGTGGTGGTTTACTAGCTGTCTACAGAACTCAGCCTGGGAATAGCAAGATGAACTAACGAATTTGGTAAATGACGCAAGCAAGTTTAGACTGATATGAGGAGCTATAACGGCTGCTTAAGATGGGGATCTTATGTTTAATTGTGCCTGTCATTTCTTCACACCATGGAACAATCAGTGATTGGTGTGCCTTTATGGCACATACCGAGTTGCATTTGATGGACAAGTCTGGTGGTGAATGGAGCAAATTTTGACTGAATTGAGTTATACTGGTTGCCTAAATGTGGTATTCCTCTTATTTGTAATATTTCTTGTTCTAAGATTGTTTATGCTTGTTATTGGAAACAACATAGTGATCTTTGTACCACCATGCTGATTTTTATGGTTAACACTTGTTAGGGTACGCATCTGTTTTCCATTTCATGGATTATATCTACAGCAATGCTAAGCTACAACACATCAAAATTCAGTTCCATTATTGGTTTGAAGGGAGTGATACAATAAGCTCCATCGTGAGAAAGTGTTATTGTTTTAAGATATGTGAATCTCTTTTTAATCTCCATTGAGGGGCAGCGAAAAAGAAAATTAAAGCACAAAGACTGAACTCTTTAGATAATCCTCAGAGAATTCATTAGTCTCTGCACTTGTATGCCAAATCACGTTTGATTGCCACAAGTCATAGCCTCTTATGTCCAGCAACGTGCATCAGTATCAGCCACTTAAATTTGGATTTGACTGGAGAAAAGAAGCCACAGTAATGAAGATATTATTCTCATAAGAACATGCAAGCACTTCAAAAGAGTGCTTCATTGGATCCTCCAATCTTGTCTTGAGACATTGGCTGTTTGCAGCTTGCTGAGCTTGTTTAATTTGCATGATGGCCTCCTCTCCTTATATTATTATTATTATTATTATTATTATTTTATCATGCATATGCCAGAATCTATCTAATTGATCCTCCTGAGAAGTCTTCTGTCAATGTCTGGCAACTTCAATGGTAGCATCTTCCACTTAAACAATTACTGTGAGCTTTCTCCATCATAACCTTGGTCAGCATGCATTGCTGTCCTAACCTAACAGTTAATGGTGCCAATCCCAAGAACTAGTTTATGCTTTCATAGTCTCATCCTGCAAGAGGACTGGAGCATGCCTTGATTGTGATTTGGGTGTAGGAGAAACTTAATCAAGCATCACACATCCATTTAGGCTTCAGCAAAGTTTCATGGTTGCATCATCTTACAGGAACTGAGTCACCTTGCAATGTATTCTCAGAAGGCTCTTTGTCTCTCGTTCACAATCCAAAGTCTTTACTTGGAAGAGCCATTTCCAGAGTGCTGCTGCAGTGCAGCATATGCAGTGCACATGCCTCCTGCAGGTAGCACACAAAGAGAGTTATTTTATGGCACAAATTTTGGAGCTTTTACAGTGCTGGGTGAGGTTTAGGAGATGCCCAACAAGACGAGACCCATGTGCTTCAGCTCATCTCCCTATGCATAGGCTTCATGAGGTTTTGTTTTGTTATCTTAATCAATGGATCAATGACAGCACTGCACTTGCTCTCTAGAAGACCTTGTTGTAGACATGATGATCTGATCTATCCCTTCCTAGTATGGGTTTTATTAAGCATGGATTATCCTACTTTAGCCTGATAAAGATCTCCATGGCAGATGACTGTGAACACCATAAAGCAATTCATGATGCTTGGGTTGAAGGCAACTTAGCCTAGCAGGCATGAATAAATGACCATCGGTATAGAATAACTAAGCCTATGAGATTGCTGCTGCGACTCATCTTGGAAAAGATGTGATCTCCTACCAATTACTTTGGTCAAATAATTGGGTACCATCATCCTGAGGAATCACACTCGTGAAGCTGAGGGCTGGTTCATTACTGCTGCTGCTGTTGACTGTGACATGCTTGAATTGAAGATCTTCAGTGTGGTCAAAAGGAAACAAGAGTGTGAATCCTGAAGAGTACACCTGAAAAGTCTCCTAATTGTGGCCATCTTTTGTTGTCATCAGCAGCAGAGGCAATGAGCACTGTTAGTGAGTAAACTTGACAGTGACTGTGGATATCTGGAGGCATATTCTGAGCATATCTCTCCTGTACTTCCTCCACAACTTGGTGAGAGTCCAGCACTGTTCCATTGATGGACGGGCACGCCATCGATGCTGCTCTGTCAGCCTGGGATCCCACCTCGAATCTTGCTGCTAGCTAAACTCTACAAGAAAGGTCCACATTTTGAAAAGAAGGGAAGCTCACTCTGAGAAATGCAGGTTCATGGCAGAGCCATGATCGTCACGGTGCCAAGCTCTTGAATCGGATTCGAACGGCACAGGTGAGAGTATATATAGTGTACATCCCTCTTGTTCTGATCCAAAACATGCAATGGGGTCGGGGATTCGGGACAAGCTGGGATTGAAGGGTGTTTCTATCATTTCCAAATGGCTAAAAGATGGGGGTCTTTGAGGAGCCAATCAAAGAGTCACAGGAGGGTGGGAGGGTGTTTATGGAACTTGGGGGAACTCTTGGTGTTGGGAACGGCGCCTGAATACTTGGGGTTTGGGTGGTAAAACTGAAGGGGCATTGAGATAGGTGAGAGAGGGAGCTAATGGAATCACAAAAAGCTGTAGCTTTTGCTTTGACCGTTCTCCCTCTTCCATGCACATCTGCACACCCACAAACACACATCCAAAGCCACCACAAGGAAGCAGCCCCAAACACTTTCCAAATAAAAAATCCCTTTTGCTGTCTCCCTTTAGTTTTCTTCAGCAAACTTCCCCTCCTCCCCTTGCTGCTTCCCCTCAGTCGTGGATGCCAGGCGGAGCCATCCAACATCCGCACACTGAAAGCTCTAAAGTTGTGATCTTTGGGAGCAAGGTATGACTTTGGGCTCTTTCCCTCTCACTTCTGGTTGAATTCTTGCATCTCGCCATTTTCATTTGTTGTTTTCTCCTTTCTGTCTCTTTTTCTTCTTTCTCTGGCATCCTAAATCTACGTGTTGTCTTCGGTTTGGGTGGATCGGACCTGCTCTAGGACTAATGGACGAAGATTTCATGGGAAGCATTCATTGTTTTCTTTCTGTTTACTGAAAAGTCCTTCATCTTGCTATTCCGAGGATCTGATATTTTATAATGAGCAGAAGTTGCGATTTTTGCGGCTGGAATGATCCTTGGTTCTTGATTCATGATTCCAAACATTTTACTGGTACTTTTGAGATATTGGAGTTTTCGCTTAGAAAGGTGTTAATGCTGCATCTACTTCTTCTTCTTCCCCTCGCAGAAAAAAAGTTATTTGCTTTAAGGTGGGTTATGGTCCACCATCCTCGCTGTTGTGGAAAGTTTGTATCTTTAAGTGCTTTTGTGTGATCTTTTATTCAGTCCTTTCGCTATTATGTAGAGGTTGGTGCCCTCTTGTGGACCAATGTCTTTAAGTAGCTTTGGGAGGTCTCAATGTTCTACTATATGAAGCTTCTTTGAATTGCATTCCAGTTAAGATGACAAGTTAATGGACCTTTCTGATTTTGCTCTTAGATCTTGGCATTCCGGCTTTCCTTGGAATGTGTTGATCGGTCATCGTCTATTGTGAGGTGGATTGGTATTTGAGAACTGTTTCTTTATCTTGATATGTATATTATGTTTGGATTCAGATGTTCTTAATCTGTAGGTTATATGTTCTGCCCGTCCTTTTTCCTAGAGCAGATTTCTCAAGTCTCTTATTTGTGATCTTGTCACCTCATTCATGCTTCCTCCATGTCATTGCATTTGCAGATCATGATTTTAATACTTACCTTCCCTGTAAAAATCTGTGTTGCTGAAGAGCAATGCATGAGATGGTTATTTCTGGCAATTTTTGGTAACTTTCTGTAATTGTCATGACGGCAGATCCTGGCTTGAGAAGATCTATTGGTGATGGAGCAAAATATTTTTGGTTCTTTGGTGGAGTGCTTCAAATAGTTTTTTCTTTCTGGGAAAAATGGAGTAGTAATTTGTTGGTCAATTTGGCCTTGTTCGACACACAGGGGTTATTAATGGCTTCAAAGGCTACCTCAAGTAACCGCTCTGAGAAACAAGTTAAAACACCTGGGAACCAGAAAGTAAAGCCAAATTTTCCACATACTGAACATGTTGCAAAGCCAAGCAAATCAGAGCCTACTGCATCAAAAAATTTGGTAGCTGTCGGCGAGAGCATGACAAAGCATATTTTGTCCGAAGTTTCAGAGAATAAAGAACCAAACTACTCGCTTAAGGACACTATTGATTCTATAACAGATAAGGTTCGTTCTACGGTCATGCTTTCTTCAGAAAACAATGACATGAATCCATCTTCCGATGGTTGGAAGCAACCAACACAGCATGCCGATTCCATTGAACCAAGTGGGACCATTATCTTGGAAGGAAATGGAGATCAAGAAAAGAAATCTGAACACGGTGCAAATAATGGTATTGTTTCTGCTAAAGCTAGTGTTGAGGACAGCAGTATAACAAGGGCTAGTGAAGGTGCTAAGATCAGTGACAAAGCTGATGTTATTGAGAACAGGAAAAGCAGCATGTGCAGGCCTAGTACAAGCAGTGATATCAGTGATGAGAGCTCATGCAGTAGCTTGAGTAGCAGCATTACTAAGCCCCATAAGGGAAACGATTCAAGATGGGAAGCAATTCAAATGATACGAGCTAGAGATGGATTTCTGGGTTTAAGCCATTTTAGGCTGCTAAAGAGGTTGGGATGTGGTGACATTGGTAGTGTTTATCTATCAGAGTTAAGCGGCACAAAAAGTTATTTTGCAATGAAGGTCATGGACAAGGGATCATTGGCTAGTCGTAAAAAGCTTCTAAGAGCTCAGACAGAGAGGGAGATATTACAATGTCTGGATCATCCATTTCTTCCGACGCTATATACCCACTTTGAAACTGATAAATTCTCCTGTCTGGTGATGGAGTTCTGCCCGGGAGGAGACTTGCACACCCTTCGGCAGAGGCAACCAGGGAAATATTTTTCTGAACAAGCAGTGAAGTAAGTCCTATACTTCACTTTCCTATAAGCACTTGAGTTACAGCTTTTAGACTATTTGTTATTCTTTTCAAGATTCTTCATTTTCATATAAAATCTGTATATGCTTGTATACATTTTTTTCATGTTAATTTTGCAGTATAGATGGTTCGAGTTTAGGGCTTTCATATTCAGATGTTTTACTTCAAAGCTCATTGGTTTTCTTGGTCTTATTCATGATTTGATATTGCTATTGTCATGACTGTAATCATAATCATGTTGGATTAAAAAGATTTAAAGATCTAGAAAATGCTCAGCAGTCAATTTTTATGAAGGTTCACATATTGGAAGTGGCTAACACACGTATTGTGTTGTGGAAAACTTCATGGAGCATTCCCAGGTTTGTTTAATTGAGAGATTCTTTGACATTGTTAAGTTCTCATCCATGACATGTCTATCTGGTTATGGGCATCCACCTCCTTTGTTGGAAGCATGTCATCATGTAGAAAATCATTCTTTAAACTGGCCAACCGCCTTGGTTCTTAGATACCCAATCCAAATCTAAATTAGGTGGCGGTTGTTTGACTTATAATCTGCTGTGCCACTTCTACATTACAGAAATGATTGCAGAGCCAATAAGCTTTGGTTATATTTCTAAATTGGTTCTAGATGAAGTTATGCAATTATGCATGCCTTATTTTGAAATATTAAGCAGGGCATATAGTGCTGGAGGACAGTGGTTGACATACTAACAATTCTTTTTCCATTAGACATAATTAGTAGTACTAGAAGAGCTGACACTGATCTGCTTGCGACTTATAATTGTTTCTTCTTGACATTGATATTGCAGGTTCTATGTAGCAGAAGTCCTCCTAGCACTAGAATACCTGCACATGCTTGGCATTATATACCGTGATCTCAAGCCAGAAAATGTCCTTGTTCGGGAGGATGGGCACATCATGCTTTCTGACTTTGACCTTTCCCTTCGATGTGTAGTTAGCCCCACACTGATCAAGTCTTCCAACCCAAAATCGGAATCATCACGGAAGAACAACCCAGTCTACTGTGTCCAGCCTGCTTGCATCGAACCACCCTCCTGTATCCAGCCTTCTTGTATTGCTCCCACGACATGCCTTGGCCCTCGGTTTTTCTCCTCCAAGTCCAAGAAGGACCGGAAATCTAAGACCGAGATAGGGAACCAGGTTAGCCCCTTACCTGAGCTCATAGCAGAACCCACAGATGCCCGTTCAATGTCGTTTGTGGGTACACATGAGTACTTGGCCCCTGAGATCATCAAGGGTGAGGGCCATGGGAGTGCCGTTGACTGGTGGACCTTTGGCATCTTTCTGTATGAGCTTTTGTTCGGGAAAACTCCATTCAAGGGATCAGGTAATAGGGCCACATTGTTCAATGTCATCGGGCAGCCATTGCGCTTTCCGGATTCCCCAATTGTGAGCTTCTCTGCCAGGGACCTGATAAGGGGACTGCTCGTGAAAGAGCCACAGCACAGGCTTGCATATAAGCGTGGGGCTACGGAGATAAAGCAGCATCCGTTCTTCGAGGGCGTAAATTGGGCCTTGATACGGTGTGCAAGCCCCCCAGAAATCCCGAGACCTGTCGAGATCGACAGGTCCCCACAGCCTATGGCATCAACAAGCCAAAAATCTGCACCTGCAATCAATCAGAAAGGATCTGATAACTATCTTGAATTTGATTTCTTCTAGCAATGCTTCTCCACTGAGTACCTCTGCTGTGTCAGGAGAGGGTCTACAGTTTTTCTAAATGTTTGGTGTTTGCAGCTGGTATTTTGTATCAACTGTCAAATTTCTATCAAGCTGCATACTGCAAGTTGCATATGGTTTTCCATGATTTGTACTCAATACTTCTGAATGAATGCTGAGACATTTTCTCCTGTTCATTACTAAGAATCTTTTTCCTTCTGTTTTTGGTTAAATTTCTTGTTCTGACCGATCCACTTTTAATTAGAGAGGTTATTTTACCTAATATTACAGGGTATTTTGCCTCATGGACTACCTGAAGAATCATTCTTTTGTTGAACTAGCAGGGGTGAACTCCTCCCTATTTTGAGCAACACTTGAGGTCAACCCACAAATGAGAAGGTAAAACAAATGAGGTCAACACACAAGGACTTGAGGTAGATCCTTGTTGACTGATAAAGAACAATAAATCAAACATATGGAAAACATGAAATCTTTTTCAGTTGGTGCTACTAGCCATCATAAAACAATTGAGGTTCACAGGAATCAGAATCTTTCCTCTTAATTATGCTATCTATCTTGTTAATTTCTGCAAATACCACCATCCTCAAGACTGCTTTATGTTGTTCAAATGATGCTTGTGAAAATGTTGATAAAAAAAAAATATATGGAAAACCAAAGACAAAAACCCTAAATAATGGCAAAATAATCTCTGAATTCTATTGATATATTAGATAAAGAAAATATATTAGATAAAGAATTTTAATTATGGAAAATTCACTTCCTAATATATAAACATACGATCTATGATGGAAAATTGATATGCACCCAATTTTAATTAATTTTTAAAATATGTTAAAAAATTATATGGAAAATTCAAGGATGTCATCATTTTTTTCCTCCAATAATAAATTATTATTTTTTAAAGAATAAATCATGAAGGCAAGATTTGACTGACTCAAAGTTTCTTCTATAAAACTATTTTATTATTCTCCCAAAGTTTGATTGATCAAAGAACTGCATGTATTTAAGAAAAAATGGTTCTTTATATATCTATTATTGTAAAATTTTTAAATAGAAATCTAGCAAATACATATTTTAATAGAGTTTATATACTTCCAAATAGTATCCATTCAGAAATTTAATTAACTACTTCTAACTATAATTGTATCTGCCAACTTAAATTACAAAAAAATAAAATCTTTACCTTCATAATGAATTTCTCAAAGACACTAATATCATTTAAAATATTAATTATAATGCCATATGTACATCTATATTATTTTAGAAATACATATGTTAAAGTAAAGGTTTAGAGGGATACATATAACAATTACTAACAACAGAGGGGTCTATACACAATTCTGCTAAAGACACTTAACAAACTGTGTGTACTGAAATGGACGGTCAAGATCGTTTCTTGGGACGAGATCGGTCTCAAGATTAAGGCCTCGTCGCCATTCAGGAGCAATATGACGGTGGAGCGACGATGACAATTGGGGATCGCGTTATAATGGTGGGGATGTGTTAAGGTTCCATGTCCGATTGCTGGCTTCTCAAGTTGCGAGTGGTTTCGCAGGCAAGAAGGCGAAAGCCGAGGCTGTAAGGATTGAGATCGCGCTAGGGCTTAGTGGTGCTCCTCTCGTCGCTCACGCGCTTCGATTCTCTTCCTCTTCGTGCGGTCCTCCGAGTCTTCCTCTCCCTCGCCGGCGAACGCCGCAGCCGCCGGAGGTATCCGTCTTCCTCCTTCTCTTCCTTTTTTCCTTCTTTTTCGGCTCCACATCCCTCTGCGCTCCTCAGTCCCCTCTTCTCTCCGTTTATTGATAATCTAAAAATAGGGATCAAGTTAGGGTTTCGTCGTACTCCTCTGATCGCACACGCGGCAGTTCTCTTTTCCCCGTCGTCCGGTTGGCGGAGTCTTCCTCTTCCTTTCTGGAGCACGCTGCAGCCGTTGGAGGTACCTCGTCCTCTTTGCCTTCTTTTCCGTCACCTGCCATCTTGATTCCCCGCTCCTCCTCTTCGTCCTTCTCTCTCCATTCTTTTCCGCCGCCACCGCCCTCCTCTTTCCCTTATCCTCCTCCTTTTCCGCCACCAAATTACTATTTCTTGAATAGCAATCTATGTTTGCTAATTGTTCTATTGTTTGTTATTTTTAATTTTGTTTATTAATGGATTTTTCATCTCTCAATTGCAAATGCATTTTCTAGAGCAATGGAACACGCAGAAGATGAGTGCCGTGTGGGTGGCGAGCATCATGGTAAACAGGACGATGAGGTATAATTTTTAATATCTGATCGCTGATATCTACTATCACTAATGCAGGGGTTAAATCAAGTCTCATGTCTACTTCCTTATATTTTGCTTCATCTCGTGTCTAAAGCTTATTTATCATTAAATCAGGCAATTGCTGTAGGTACCATTTTCTTAAGTCAGTAACCAATTTGTAAGAAGTGTGATGCATATATCTATACTTCTGGACAGAAAGTTGATAATGAGGTAGCATTGTTTCCAAAATTTTTAATGTTCGCGTGTCAAGTATTATATCTGATAGAGTTTCTGTTGTTGATTTGCTTTTATCATAGTTGCCTTTGTTATTATCATTCCATGTTCCACTTCCGTCTTGGTCTTGGGTTTAAGCTAGATTGAAATGTTTTGGCAGTTTGGTGATTTTGGTTTGGGGCCTATCACAAGTTAAAAAAATGATTGTAAAAAGAATTTAGATAACTTATGATTGAAGGAAGATTTGAGAAAAAAACCAATGGAGGAGGTGATAGGATGGAACTCTTTGATATTATCCATGATTGACGATGAATTAGATAATATATGGATGAAGGCAGAAAAGCCATTTCAAATCATTTTGATCTGTGATTTGTGAGACCTGTCCATTATTTTTAGTACAGTCTTATAATCATGCCAGTAGGTAGTGAACTTTGTGGGTTTCATGACAGTTGATTGACCAAAGAATTGTATGCTAAAACACTTTGATCTGGGACATGTTTGGCATATCTTGTTTCAGTTCTTTCTCTCGCAATGACAACCTCATCAAGGGTGCATTATATTTCATACCTAAGTCTATACTCTTCTAAGGGTCCTTGCTCAGTGGGAGCATTGTTTAATGTAATTTGCTGTACTAGTCTTTGTGCTGATGGCATCTGAAATGGTGAAGAAGTTCAAGAAGATAGGTCTTCCATGAATGTCACTGACATTGAATTTATTCAGAAATGTTTCTATACATATTATGGATGGGCTTGGCACAGCATAGTAAGGTACAGGTACTCTTTCGGTGCTCGACTTATGTCATAGAATACATGATAACTTGGCCTTCAAGTTCTCATATGAGATACTTAAATTTGTTATCAGTCATGATATTGCAGATATTGTTCTCTACTTTTTTTTTTCTGGACCTGCATGGTTGATCCATAATCTAATACTCATTTGATAAGAGCTTTTACCCTTATATCAAACTTTCAGTATCTTGTATTTTTTTTCTCTACAGGAAAGCATTGCACGCCTTGAGGAACATCGAAAATCAATTGATGCGAAAATAGCTCTCCGTCATAGTAATCTGAATCCTGAAAGACCAGGTATGCATGTAACAGAACACATACTCTTTTAAGTATTCTTTTGTTCCTTGAATATAATGGATAGAATTTTACATTATCGGGAATGTGAACTTAGTTTTTAATTGCTTGATAAGCCACTTATTTCAAATATCAATATACTTATCTTTTTCTCTTCAGAAATTAGACGTCCACTTTCGAATAATGATCACAGAGGCCAATACTATAATTAGGTTTTCATGGTAAATTGGTAAGCAAGACTTGATGAAGGCTCTGTGCAGGTTCATTTACAAACAAATTAAGCTGATTATTGAATTGAAACTTGGATTAAAACCAACCGTGGTTGAATGGCATCAGTTCCTAACTATAATTTAAAGGTTCGCTTTGGAACACATTGCTTGAGCCTGAGTTGATCGTGCTGAACGTTTGCAGCCTTACTAATGGATAATATAGTTGTAGGATATAATTTTTGATCGTACTGAACGTTTGCAGTTGTGGTGGTTTAATTGCTGCCTATTCCTCCTAAATGGGTTAAATTGTTTTGAAGTTGTTTGAAGCTATAGTGATAAACATTGATTTTTGCCATTAGATCTAATGCTTCTGAGCTCAAACAGAAGTCTTCTCAAGTTATGAATGGTAATGTGGCCTACTTCTTAGGTAGGACAAGTTCGGACCCAAACTCAATCCGATTTGGTCATCGTAGAGGGAAGTGGTTGGAGCAGCACTGTCCTCCTGCTACCATTTTAATCTTTGAAGATTTCCAGAAGTTTCTAATGGCTCGTTGATATCATCTTAAATCTGTCCAATTATAGAAAAATAATATTCACTATCTAGGAAAACAAAAAGGGTGGTTCAATTCATGAGGTTTTCACCAATGTGGCGTTCAGGGAAGATCCATGTAAGAAGTCTTGTCAAACTTTGATTACCAAAATTGCATAAAGCAATCCTACTGTGGTGCTAAAGCTTGTTGTCTTCAGAGCACTATGATGGGAAGCTAGTAAATTGGTCTTTAGAGAAAATAACAGACAACATAAGAATAAATAAGGAAGGGGAGAGAGAGATGAGATCACAAGAAGTTAAGTAGAAGAAAAATGAGAATAGAGAAGTTAAGGAAACGGTGCAGGGGTGGCATCAAGTTGAAGTTTTTTGGGGTATCTCACTTGCTTGACCTGCTTTAGTCATTAGAAGTCATTAGAGTCTTACTCAAAATCCATTAGGACTATAGGACTGTTAAGGAAACAAAGATCTAAAAGTCCTCTATAGTGCTGTTATTGTAGCTGATCACTTAATAGTGCTGCTTTTCAAGCTTCAGCGGTATGAACTGTAACTATGATGCGTAACAAGTTAGACTTGACTAAGCATTTATATTTTGAACTCCAACTTTATTGCAAACTCAGACACATTAGGCTTAAAAAATATAAAATACTCAATCCTGAACTCAAAGAGCACAGCAAGGTCAATCTATATGCTAGACTCTAGTGGCCCATGTAGAGTTGACTAATTCAGGCCCTATGCTTGGGCCTTCTAGTATTCCCTTTGGATATGTATGTTTTTGGTCTTTATCCGGCAGCAGGGCTTGAATCTTCTAGGTACACTGTCTTTGATACTGTTTTTTGATCCAAATTTTTATCCTAAAAGCTGATGACTTTTTGACCTATAATTGATTAGAAAAACTAGTTCTCTGTGATGCTGTGGACCTTATAGGCTGATATATTTGGGTTAAGTGCCAAGGTAAGCCTTTGAGCTATACCACTACATGATATATCAGGAGACATACTAGTTTTGTTTGGGAAATTCAATTATATTGAAGTATCAAACATGTCATATTTAGCATTGTAATTTAGCATTGTTTCGATAATTTCTATCACAGTAGTGCTTATGGTATTTTGTTCCAGATTCTGGTTTTCTCAGGACACTGGACTCCAGTATCAGACGTAATACTGCAGTTATTAAAAAGCTTAAACAGATAAATGATGAGCAAAGAGAAGGCTTGTTGGATGAGCTAAGAAGTGTTAACTTGAGCAAATTCGTTAGTGAAGCTGTTGCTGCTATTTGCGATGCCAAGCTTAGAGCTTCAGACATTCAGGCTGCTGTGCAGGTACATTTTGAGTAGTGTGCACGTACTTGTATTTGTTAAGCTAATTGCCACGTATGTAACTTAGGGTCTCTTAGTGCATGTTAAAATACATTGTTGTGCATTTATTGAGTGACTTGTTTGTTTCAACTTCTATTAATGTATAACTTTGGTTTTTTATGAGACAAAAAATCATAGTCCCAGTTGTATAAGGAGTAATTTACTAGGGCAATGTTAAATGCTGATATTGGTAATGGATTTAATCTTTTACTTGTATAAATCTTATGTAGCTTAGATTCTATAATATGCTGTGTTATTCTGATTGAATGGTAGCACTGTTAGTTTCCACTATAATGGATGCATTTGTATAAATTTGTTTAAATAATTTGCAGTTGATCTTTTTTTCTTTTTTTTTCTCTCTTCATGAACTGTTCTTTGAGCTCTTGGTCATGTGTGTCAGTCTTTAATTTGATTATTATTGTCTTCTTATGCTTTGAGTCACTGCTTTTTATTATTTAAGATTTGTTCCTTGACCTTGAGGTAATTTCAGAAATACAAACACTGAAAAAAATTTGGAGTGAGGGTGGGGATAATGGTCATTTAGGATTTCTACTTTTATTGTTAATTAAATTGTTATTGCTCTTTATTATCTTGCCAGCTTTAAGAAATCACTGTAAATCATGTAATGCTGTGCTGTTTAGAAGTTTACATTTTTGTGCTCATTTGGTACTTAGCATCAGAATTTTATTATTGTTCAGCCTTTTGGGACAAATGAATCAGATTTAAGCAGGTGTCTTGTGATGAAACACAATTGAAGGCCTTGCTTGTTTCCCTAATCTCATTCTGGATACCATTTATTTTGTAGGTTTGCTCTTTGCTTCATCAGAGATACAAAGACTTCTCACCTTCCCTTGTTCAGGGCCTTTTAAAAGTTTTTTTTCCTGGAAAATGTGGAGATGAATTAGATGTTGATAAAAGCCTGAGGGCAATTAAGAAGCGGAGTACTCTGAAGCTTCTTATGGAACTCTATTTTGTTGGTGTGATTGATGATTGCAGCATACTTGTAAACATTGTAAAGGATCTTACTACCTTGGATCATTTGAAGGATAGGGAGGTGACACAGACAAATTTGTCCCTTCTCACAAGTTTTGCCCGACAAGGAAGATTCTTTTTAGGCCTTCAGCAACCTGGACAAGAAATTTATGATGAGGTATGCTGTAACTTTGGATGTTTCCATTTGTTTGTCATATTCTGTTGTATGATTCTTGTCACTTTCTATGACAAAATTATGTGTGAATTTCAGACTTTCTGCTGAATAATGTGTTTGTTACCTTTGATGAGGGTTTTTTATGCTTTAATAGACTGCATGCTATTGCTATATGAAGTGTGCATCACTATGATGGGATTCCTTGATAGCTCAGTAGGGTTTCCACTTAAAGTATTACGTTGATTATACTGTCGCATCTAAAATTTGTCTATCATAATCCTCATGCAATGCTCCTTGCTTTTCAAACAAGTAACCTTCTGTCAGGTCTGCTGCAGTTCTTTAAAGGCCTTAATGTCACCGCGGATCAGAAGAAGTTTTTTAAGAAAGCATTGCACTCGTATTATGACGCTGTCACTGAATTACTTCTTTCTGAACATAATGTAAGCTTGTTTAGTGAGAAGTATTATTTTGTACATTTATTCTTTTTTGTTATGATTTATCTATTATTCTGATTTTTATGAATATATTTTCACTTCATGTTTGTATTATTTGCTGTTAAATTTTGTTGCAGTCACTTCGGCTAATGGAACTTGAGAATGCAAAGGTATTAAGCGCTAAGGGGGAGCTTAGCGATGAGAATGCTGCTTCCTATGAGAAGCTTCGGAAGTCTTTCGATCACTTGTTTCGTGGTGTCTCTTCGTAAGACTTCTTCCTGATAATATACTTGTGTTTTGAGCAATCATAAATTAGAATGAATTTTCTTTTTCTCTTGTTATATTAATAGCAGTGTGTCAGTAATATGTGCTTGTATCACTTTTGATGCTCTTTGGCCTGTGTGGAGATATTTTTGTCGCGCTAACATGCATTGAGATTACTTAGATTCAGACAACTGATGTTTGGATCATAACCGGTTTTAATAAGCAACACATTTTAGATCTGTAAAGCATGAAAAATATTAAGCTGATAAAGCATAAGAAACTAAACCACATTACACCATCTAGGTTTTGATTGACATTTATTTAGCTTAACTATTTTATGATGTAATAAAATCCAGAACAAGCACTGACCTTCTTTTGTGGTATACCTAACTATCTAATATGTTAAGACATTTTTCTTGGTTAAGTCTTGATCTAACAAGCTTTTAAATTAGTGTGAAATAGGGGGGGTGAATTTATGGGGTTTGGTTGGGTTGGGCTGGGTTTGGATGTGATTTTATTGTTATATAGGGCTGACTTAATATTATCTTTACCCATGCACATGGCTGAGGAAATACAAGGGTATGAACAAGTGCTGCACTGCAGAGAGGTCATAGTGTTGAAGGCCAAAGGATGGCCAGCAGCTCAAGATTTGTTGACTTGGGCTCAACACATCACTAGTTGGTTAGGTTGGATCGAAATAAGTCAGGTTGGGTTTTATGGATCAAGATGTGTGCTGCATTATTCTTCAAGCAAAGAAAATAGGTTGGTTGGATTTATCATTCTGTCAAGGAAACATATGCTTGACTCAAAGTTGATCTGAGTCAATAGCATATCAAGATCTCGACTCTGATTCCACCTCTGAAGCCATTCGTTTTATATGAACATGGTCAGGATTCCGACCCCTAATTTCAGACTGCGCAAATCATTTTAACTTTATATGAACACAATTAATTTTTTTTAAATAAATGGTCTTATTTTCAGTGGATATATGCAGAAAGTTTAGCCATAATATCACTCGTGCTTGACCCTTTAGCTACAACTTATCAGAAATTTCTGTAGGGCCTAGGAGCCTCACTCATTGAGTCAAAATCTATTATTTTGAAAGGTATTGTTGCACACTGCAAATCTTTTCTGTAGATGCCAACGAAGGTTTAGGTTGATTTTTGGCTGCCTGCATCAACTGTATCAACATTACCCTGTGCTGTTACAGCAATTCTTGGTTCTGAATCTTCTGATCATATTAAAATTTGCAATTTAAGTGAAAGATAATACTTTATTTATTGTTGGCAAAAGATTGGTAACTACAGTGGCCAAAGTACTTGAAAAGATAAAAAAGAATAAGTAAAAGAATTAGAAAAGGTAATTGGTAAGACTATTTAAGCTACCAAAAAGATTATTCTATTAACATAGGAAGGTAATCATAGTGGTTTGTGCTTGTATACTTTTTCCTTGCCAAACATACACCAAAACTAAATATTAGTTTTACGTATTGTTTCCAAATGTTTCTTTGCAGTAACTTGTTTTAATGGATTCATAAAAATTTTTACTCTAGACTGTGAAAAGAATAAAGCTAAATTCTTGCTAAAAATAATATAGTCAAAATATTAGTTTTGTTGTTGTAAGGAAACAGTTTTCATGTTAAAGATAAATTCAAATGTTTTCTTGCAGCAAGGAAACCGTTTTCATGGAACTAAAATTCCTACTCTGAATCATAAAAGAAAGGAAAAAAAATCGAATTTAAAATTTTGCCTTAGTTATAAAATCACATTGTCAACAGCCACCGTAGTGTGGTACTGTGATGTACTGCAAGTATGAGGGTTCCTGGAGGGAATCTTATTTTGTTGGCTTTTAGTAAAAGAAGAGGTAAGATGGGAATTCTTAAATGAGCTCTGAGATGTGACAGAGGCATGTAGCTGTCTGACTGGTTTTGGAGTGACACCATTGGATTTCAATCAAAACTTCAGTCAATGTTTTGCTCAAATCAGGAAAATCTTATTTGATTGAGGGGATCTGGTTCCATTTGACTTTAAAGGAGACACTAGGTTGTTAGGCTTTTTTTTAATGATTTTGTTGCAACTTCCATGGATTCTTTGGGTCTATAACCAACTCACATAGTATGTAGAAGTGCAAGTATAATGATGATAATGATGCTGATGTCAATTGGTTAAAGAATGGTATGATTTAGCATCAGTAAGGATTGTGACAAGGTCCCCCAAATTTGCCTATCTGTCGTGCAAACCTAACCCAATGCATCAGTAGTCTTCTAGTACTCTTTATGATGTTGCAATTTGTGGTCTTAGCCCAATTCAGATTTTTGAATGCAAAGGCTCAAAATATCACCAGGGTTGTTAGGCTCATTGTGTAGGGCCCCAGTCTCCTCTATTTCGAACATGGATTATGATGACTATGTCACATGGATGCACGTTAATGTTGGATTGTCCATAAAAATCATTAGATGATTGATTCATATATACTAGTGCTTTTGGAATAATCTTTCCAAATAGGCTTCGCTGACAAAAAAGCCAGTATTGCCGAGATTACAAACATAGTTGCTGTTTACACCAAAATGTCTTTTAAATTGTATGCTTGAATGTCAGTATGTATTTTAGCTATTGTCTATCATTTCATTGGAACCTATTCTTGATTACCTATGCTGTGCATTTCCAAATTAGCTTCTTATATTTGTTCATTCACATTCTTACCTGCTTCTTCTTGTACAGTTTAGCTGAAGCCATTGACATGCAACCTCCTGTAATGCCAGATGATGGGCATGCAACTCGAGTTACAACAGGAGTTGATGCATCGTCTTCTGTTTCTGCCAAAGAAACATCTGTTCTTGAACCTGTATGGGATGATGAAGATACACGAGCATTTTATGAATCATTACCTGATCTCAGGTTTGTTAGGCAGTAAATTTTTTGTAGTACTTCTAATAAAATTTCTGAAACTACTGCATAGAAGTTTAACTGTATTGCGTTCTGGGTACCGTATACTATTTGTTGTCTGGATACCTTGATTTTATGATTGCTTTTTTATGGTTTCTTGTAAATCTAAATTAACTCTCCATTACTGAGCAGAGCGTTTGTTCCTGCTGTTTTACTTGGAGAAGCTGAACCAAAGTTGAATGAACAACAACTGAAAGCACATGATCAACAAAATGTAAGGATGCAATGGACTCAATTTTTTTGTTATTGG
Organism: Musa acuminata AAA Group; assembly: GCF_036884655.1. NCBI lineage: Eukaryota > Viridiplantae > Streptophyta > Magnoliopsida > Zingiberales > Musaceae > Musa > Musa acuminata. The sequence continues at coordinate 32,581,138 of NC_088344.1, read as the reverse complement.
ATTTATCTTGTTGGAATCTTCCTGAAAGCTTCATAGAAGCATGCAGTGTTTGCAGAAATAGTGATTGTTGTTGTTGAAAGGAGAAAACAATAAAAAGTGCATATTCTGCTGCTTATTCCAACCACTGCTGGTCCCTGCCAGCTGGATAAGCACACAATGGTGCTAACCAGTGTATGTTTATGCTTTGGAACATGATGATGGATGTGACATAGATGAGTTTTCTACTAAAGTAGATCCAAGTGCAATGGACAAATATAAATGAGGTTCATTAAACCTAACTTAAAGAGGGAAAATTAGACACTGCATGCACCGTACTATATGCAGTCTAATGGTGGACAAGGAGATGAGGTACAAATTTGCACATATAAAACCAAGCGATTTCTCAAGTCCTACTCTGAACATTTCAAGCTAGCTGAAATATATGATGGCTAGACTGTTGCATATTAGCTAATTCTTCTATATCTGCCACCTTAGCTTCAAATTACACATTTATAGGGATGAAAGAGGAATATGTCAATAGGGTTTTCCATTAATTTTTGTCATCTTTTCCTTCTGGAGACTACTTTAAGTGGGATATCGTTTAACGCAATATCCTCCAGGTTTTTTTTTATATAAAATCGTCACTTTTTTTGTATTGGTTAATTCTCTTGGAGTCATATCCACGGGAATCATGTGTTGCACGTAGTAAACTGAATGACATACTATTCACCTTCACACCTTGACAGCAATGAATGCTTTTTGGTGTGTTTGACAGTTTCAATTATAAAATTTGAAGGTCAAATTGTGTTCTTTGTTCTCTTATGATTCTTTCATTGCATTGCTTCCATCAGTTTCTTGTTCTCAAACTCTGCAGGCATATTATTTCTTAGGCACCAAGATACTCCTTAGACATCCTTTTGTTATACACCTCTTAGCTCATTAAATCATTGTGGTCCTTGTTGTTCTTTTGTGAGTTTAATTTTGAACTATTCTGATATTTAAGGAAACTACATTGGAGCCAGACAATGACGTGCAAGATACTGCTGAGACCTGTGCTGATTCAGAATTTTCACCAGAGTGTAGAACAGATGAAAAGGGAAAGGATAAAGATGACAAAGATAAAGAAAGAATCAGAGATTCTGAAAAGGAAAAATCTAAAGAGGACACTGAACGGAAAGATGGGGAGAAGGATAAGATCAAAGGCCTTGATGGAACAAGCTTGGACAGTCTACTACAGAGGCTTCCAGGCTGTGTAAGCCGTGATCTTATTGATCAGTTGACGGTAATTACCATGTGTTTTCTTGTGTGTAATGTTTTATTCTGTTTGAAACTTGAACTAATCAATATGTTATCTAATGACCTTTCCTCAGGTAGAATTTTGCTACTTAAATTCAAAGGCAAATAGAAAGAAACTAGTCCGTGCCTTGTTCAATGTCCCAAGGACCTCCTTAGAGTTATTGCCATACTATTCTCGTATGGTGGCAACATTGTCAACTTGTATGAAAGATGTCCCAACAATGCTTTTATCGATGTTGGAAGAGGAATTCAACTTTTTGATAAATAAGAAGGTACATTTAATATTCCTCTTACTGTTGACTCTTGATTCTTGTTATTGAGATAACTTCAGTTTGTGGTTTGATGCAGTCACAAAAGCAAGGTTACTTAAGCACTTATAATATTAAGTGTCATATCCAAAAGAAGCAGGATTAGGTGCTTTGGTAGTTGGATTAATTGGTTTGTAATATGATGAGATATATTTGAATGTAGTTATTGTTATGCTTGATGCATTAGCTCCTCATAGCAGTGCAGATGGTTTTAGAATGTGTTGGTGATAATACCACAATTTGTTATTACCAAGTCCGTACTTAGGTTATGGTAAAACACGAGGACTTGAAGTCCATCTTAAGTTGCACATTACACAATCATCTTTTTTTTTATTGGAATATGAAGTTTACCAATGTTATCTACGTGAACTTGGATAGGCTCATCAATATGGTTGCAGCATCATTTGTAAGCTAAGTTCTGTAGCATTGTGGTGTACTTCACTAATGCTAATGCATTTTATGAATTTTTGTGTATAACTTCACACGGTTTATGACATGTTGATTGCTTGAAAATAAATAGATTGCCTCAGAATAGAATCCCACTTAGGCAGCCTCTGCCATAATTGTTCCTAAGATTCTCGAACTCACCTTTTTATCCCACTGCACCTGTGTCAATATGACACATAGAAGCTCTGGTATGATATAGGTTTAAAATCTGTTAGCATCGCCCAGAAATTGTTCTCCTCAGCTAAAAATAGGCCAGTGTCATCTTTCGACTGAGTTTTTTGCTGGTGAAGAATAAAATGTAGTAAGTGGCTACTGATCCTTGAAGGAGAAGTGCCTCGATGCTGCTGTGCTACTGCTGCTGCTCTACACAGTCCTGGCTGCACTGTTGTGTGAGAGAAGAGGGAGAGTTGAAATGGGGGAGAAAGGAAGCAAGCCTCATAACTCACATGATATATTCTATTGCGGATCACATGATGTGGAATTCAATAGTACTCTGAGCGAAGATTCTGTAGTGAATATTTAATGATCTTATCTGTATCTCAATTGTCAACTGATGAGCAGACAAGAAAAGAGGAGAATAAAGAGAAAAGTAGAAGAGGATACACAAATGTTTAACAAATTAGATACTTTTAATAGTTTTTCTGATAAATTTAAAATACAGTTATTTTATGTTAGTTATGAAGCAGATGTGTCTTTAAAATTTAAAATTGTTATAAAAACTAGAATATTTAAGATGGTAGTTCATAGTTAATCTAAACTTGACTATTGTTTGTATATTCATGTCCTCCATATCCATGTTTTAAATTGGACCCTTTGACTATATCCTATATCTTAATTGGAGAAACAACCTTCTCAGACACAAAAAAATTACACTGTACCTGGCATCCATAATCAGTTCAAAGCAACAGAACTGGATCTATCCGCTTGATTACTTTGCACTGTGGCATTAGAGCTCATAGATCGACAAGATTCTTAGTGATGTGGAGAACTATACAAGTGTTTTTTTGTTTCTGTTGTTGCACTCATTCATGATTTCCTTCTTTCAGGATCAAACAAACATTGAAACAAAGATAAAGAACATTAGGTTTATTGGAGAGCTATGCAAGTTCAAAATTGCTTCTGCAGGTCTTGTTTTTAGTTGCTTGAAGGTATGCTGTGAAATCATCATCTGCAGTCTTAGTTACTATGAAGAACGAGATTGTATGTGTCATTTGTTTAAATTTTGGTTGCTAAAGATTTCTTAAGTTGTTCAACTATCTGCATCTTGCTTTAATATCAAGAGCAGTTAATTTAGATGTTCCTGTTTAGGTACACATTTTCCGGTAACATGGCTATTTTGTTGTAATCCTTCTCAACCCTTTTTAACATCCTGCTTTATTGTAGCCTTATGTGTGAGTTACTTCAGAGCTTTCAGAAATTTTTTTGTTGTGTTTTGGCTTTGATTGTCATTTTATTGTATACATGAAAGCAGACTCAGTTCATTGACTGCAGTATGAAAGGAGAAACCACAGAAGCATATTACCTGAACTTGCACCTGGTTCTTGCACACTTTTCTCGTGTTATTTTTTCCAAGAATGCCACTCTCATGCATTTGACCAGCACCAACTCATATGCCAGCTTGCAAATTCAATAACAGCGATATACTTATTAAGGTTCTGTTAGAATCAAAGACACAAAACAGGTTTAATATCTTGCACATTCTATTTCCTCAGAGTATATACATTTTGCAAATATGGCTTTTTACAAGGAATATTTTTTCCTATAAGTAGACTAGGTAGTGGAAGGCAAATGATCAATTTGAGATGGAAGAATAGATGTTAACGAGTCTTTCTTATATATAATTAGCAATTAAGACATTTGAGGCTATTTTTATGGGACTTATATGTCATTAGATTATCATTGTAAGGATTTTAACATACATCAACTGTCTAATCTTGGAAGGCAGACTTTGATTCTTTATTCGAAACAATGTGATCGACTTACGTCCAGTTTAAGCCCTGATCTGCATGGTGTATGACCTGCTATGCTTGGTCTAAGGTTATGCACACATTTTAAGTACTTAGTTCATTTTTCATTATCTTTAATGGTCAGTTTTGGTCACATGGTGTTTCTTTTTTGTTTTGGTGATAAAGCTGGAGTCATTTAGGGTTTTGATCATGGTTCATCTTACCGGTCCGTACCGATGTACCAACCAGCTATTGGTATGGTATGTGCCGATCTGCACTGAGTCATATTGAGCATACCGACACATGATATATGGGAGCGTACCGATGTATTGTCCGTATTAGTCCCTTGTCAGATTGGTATGTACCACCCATATCGAGCGGTATGTTGTAGTATGGTGAATCTTGGTTTTGATAAAGCTTGCATCAGAGTTAGCTGGTGTTCTCTGTTCAACCGTCTTTTATCTAATCTCTTTTGTCCATAAAAGGGTTTAAGAGCTAGAGAACATAAAGGTGAAAACATAAATATGCTATTGGTTGGTTCTTTTTCAATATTGACCATGCAAAAGATATCTCTTTTAGGGTCCATATGTCAATGCCCAGGTTTCCTATTTGAAGCTATTTGGTCACAAATTCCAATAGCAAGTGGGACTCAAGCCGGGGTAAGAAGGAATAACACATAGGTGCATGCTTTTTCTTTTTAGCTATTGTGACCTTTTGTTTTACAATGGGAGTGTGGGTGTTTGTATCACAAAGAAGGGTCATTAGCTGAAATCAGAACATCTATTTGATGCATTGGATTTATGTGTGTTTCATTTGGATGATGACCTAACATTTCACTTTCTTCTCTTCAGTAGTTCTGTGGCACGTAGAACACATGGGGATAGAGAGACCAACATAAAAATAAAAAAAATCAGGATATTAAAAAATTTAATGAACCAATATGCCCAACTATTTAAAGCATATTCTTATTTTTTTAAGGATACTAAGTTTCATGTGAAAAAAATGTTTATTTAGTTCTGGTTCTAATACATAAAAAAGCAAAAATAATGATCAAGACCTTATACTATAAAGTTTATAGGACAAAAAGTTGTAAATATATTTATTCACTTGAGAGATCAATAATTAAAAAATAAATATATAAGCAAGTTGCAAACTCATTGAGAACCCAAACCTAATGACCATAATTTATATGAGGTACCCAAAATATTTTGCAATTTACGAAAATTTAATAATTTATACAAAAAGGTGGGTTACATATAGAAGTTCCAGTTACAGCATCATGGCAAAGAAACTCTTTTATAGGAGGAACCACTAGATAAATCAAATTATTTATTTATCTTGACTCTCCTCCGAAAGGTTACATACATTGACCACTTCTAGACCCCGCATAAGTGGGGATCTTGTGCAAAGTGCCTGAAACTATTTTGGTTGGTACTGATGTGGTACCAAGATATTGCTTACAGAAAAAAGTTATCTATGTTTTCCCCAAAGTTTAATGTAAAAAAGTATCTTACAAAAAACATTTGGTCTCAAGATGCAGAGTGACATCCAATGGATGCTCGTTGGTTACTACTAGAACAGATACCATTTGCACAATTATCTAACAAATTAATTAAAGGAGTTTTATACAATTACAAGGGGTTGCGGACTTATACAAAATGCAAAAAAGGTATGCCTATCAGGGAGTGCTGTTTTGTCTCTTTTGACACCAAAGTGACATTTGATATATTGAGTTATTTTTGGTGAGTCATATGAGGTTTTATTTTTGTGGGGGATGCTTAATCCAATTGTACATTTCTTTTATCTTTGTTTAGGGATTTTCGGACTTGTTTGTAATTTGGTCTTGCAAATTAAGGTTTGGTCAGGTTGGAGTTTGATTATGATGTTTTAGGTTATTGTAATATATATTTTCAATTGAGTTTGTTTTATTTGAATTTTGTGTTGAGTTTAATTTGGTTCAAATTAGAGTTGGTATGGGTCAAATTTGGGTTTGATTAGGAGTCAATTTAGGCCAATTATGGAGTCAGTTTTAAGATGTTGTATCCGACACGGGAAGGAATTCCAGTGATCCATATTTGCTAGTTTGGTGGTTGATTGTCTGCTTTGAAGCTTGTTATTGGTTGTTTTTGAGTATCCCATTTGAGGAGGAAAACAAATGAAACCTCTCTTCTCTACGATTCCCAATCCGCTGACCAGCTATGTTGAGATTCCTATGTGGTGTCTAACTTGTGACATCTCTGATCAGGAGTATGCAGAAGATTTCAACTGGTTCAAGAAAACATGCTGGATATGTACATAGCATCTCAAACAATCTTTCTAGAAGATGCAGGGAACTGAAAAATAAGATTTTATTTTTCCTTGCACAATCTTTTGTTGGTAGTTGTCTTTAGTTAATTTTGTATCTTGAATCATGAAGTAAGTTTTGATGATTTGAGTTGCCATTGTTTCTATTTCTCTCTGTGCATTATTCATAGTACTCTAACTATTGTAACTTCAGCTTATCAGTAAATGGCATTTGTTCAAAAGCTTTGCATGACTTCCTCACAAACTAAGGTGCATTCTATTGTTATTCAGGCCTGTCTTGATGATTTCACCCATCATAATATTGATGTTGCTTGCAACCTTCTTGAGACATGTGGTCGGTTTTTGTACCGATCACCTGAAACTACCATACGCATGTCAAACATGTTAGAGATTTTGGTGCGATTGAAAAATGTCAAAAATCTGGATCCACGCCATAGTACTCTGGTAGAAAATGCCTATTACTTGTGCAAACCACCTGAACGTTCTGCACGAGTTACTAAAGTCCGTCCTCCGTTACATCAGGTTTGGCAATTTTGTACTATTTGAATTCTCTGCTTATTTCTTCATTTACTATGAACTAGCTATTTTGACATATATTTCTCTCTTACAGTATATCAGGAAACTAATTTTCTCAGATCTTGATAAGTCCACTGTTGAGCATGTTCTTCGGCAACTGCGGAAGCTACCTTGGTCTGAATGTGACTCGTATATCTTAAAGTGCTTTTTGAAGGTGCACAAGGGAAAATACAGCCAAGTGCATCTTATTGCTTTACTCACCGCAGGGCTTGCTCGTTACCATGATGAATTTGCGGTTGCACTTGTTGACGAGGTCAGTTTCTTAAGGACCTGAAATCATATAGCTGAAGAATCTATGGAAAAATATATATATATAATTCTTTCTTAGATCCACTGTATTGCCTATACTCTTTTTAAAGCAGCTTTTCCTGCTCAATTCTGAATGTCAACTGGATTATATTTGCATTACATGAAGCTGTTTAGATACTTGATTGTTTGGCTTTCATTTAGTTGCCATCTACTCTTTCAGTAACCTCATGCTTTCTCTGAGTTATCGAAAAGCTTAAACCTGTTCAATTCAAGGCATTTGCTATTGAAGCAATATAAATATTCACATCCATTAGAAGCAATATAAATAAGCAACATAACTAAAGAAAATTATCTTATAGTATTGATAGAAAAGGAAATGATACCATGTATGTCTTTATGCGTAGAGGCCAAAGTACCATTTAATCTAGTTAAAAATATAAATATTTTGCCTAGGTAAACTTCCTAATGGATTAAGAGAGAGACCATGGGTTTTGCTAATAATTTGTTTTTCTACAAGTAATTTAGAATGTTGCAATGTGAATAAATGAGTGAATGTGCCTTGTTTGATTGTTTTTGAGTGAGAAATAGAAACTCAGATAGGTATAGTGATTTCTATGCTTGATATAGAATGAAAATAGACTCTTGGGTGAATGGCTCTCTGAAAGGAATATATGGGAATAGGGATCCATATGATTTTGAGATATGTGGGAGAGGTAATTGTTTGTCTTTTTTTTTTTTGACACATTAGTATATGTTATTTGGTACTGAAATAAGCGAGATCGGGTTCAAACTTTGGTTCAAAATTAAGTTGGCAAGCGAGTAAGCTAGGAAAACAGAGGTGAAAGCGAAACTACGATCGAAATAAAGTTTCGATTTGAAAGTTCGATCGAAAAATACGTATCAGAAATGCGTTTAAATTAGAATGTGAGTTAGGGTAGTGAGCAACTAAATCAGTTAGTAATAGCAAGGAAAAGCATAAAGAGAAATGCAAACCAGATTTATAGTGGCTCGATCGTCCTGACCTACGTTCACTCTCGATTCATCTTCCCTCGAGGCCACCGACTTTCACTATCAATCTTTTTTTCAATGGGCGAGGGTCAACTACCCTTGTTACAACTTTCTTCTTTTCACAGGCTTAGGAGAGAACCTTTACACATCTATTTTACAAGAAGACCTCACACCTTTAGAATGATTTCTAAACTAAAGGAAGAAGAGACTCAACACTTTTCAAGAAAGTTTACACTTAAAATCACAAGTGTTCGTGCTCTTTTCTTGCTTCATCAAGCAAGCATGGGTGGGGTATTTATAGACCCCAAATGGTTTCAAAAATGAAACTAAAAATTCAAATCTTCAGGTTTTCAAGGTACTGGCGGTACTACCGCCTGCGCCGAGCAGGACTACCACCTGACAGAGCTAGGAACCTGGGCTCTTATGGTACCATCGCCTGCCTAGATGGTACTATCGCCTGATAGCTTGGGAACTCGAGCTCTGGCGGTACCATCGCCTGCCTGGGTGGTACTATCGCTTGATAGCCTGAGAATCCGAGCTTTAGCAGTACCATCGCTCAGCCCAACCCCAAGTTATTGAATTGGCCTTCCAACAGTCTCAATTCAGCTTTGGTTGAGGTTTAATAGACTCCTAATCAAGTTGGCATGGTTATGCCCCAAAATCAACTCAATTAGATTCTAAATGACTTTGATCAAGACTCAACAACTCTAATTATAATCATAAAGCCTTCAACACGTTGTCTGACATGTTATTTGTTTATCTGGCACTTCGTCCGAACCTCTGACGCATCGTCCTTTCCTTCGGCGTATTGCCCGATCCATTGGCATGTTGACCTCTCGCAGCATTTGATCTTCTTGGCGCAATACTTGATCCTTCTGGCCCAACACCCGAACTCATGGCACGAAGTCCATCCTTCGGCACGTCGATCAATCCTCCGGCCCGACATCCAATCTTTGACGTAATGCTCTTCGGTCCAACATCTGATTCTCTTGCTTCAACGATTTGCCTTTCGATGGTTCAAGTCGATGATCAAAGTTTCTCCTGCGTCAATTATCTCAAACGCTTATTAGTTCATAAACTCATCAATTGATTTCATCATCAAAATTCAGGATTCAACAATTGTTTTATCCATTGCCCCTCCTTCCCCATCTTCCTCCACAACCATCGGTTACTCCTCTTCTCAATTCCCACTTTAGAACTTTTTAGCACTATATTGATCCACTCTTTAGAATTGTTTAGTATTGGTTAGAATTGTTTAGTATCATATTGATCCACTCTTTAGAACTGTTTAGCACTGGTTGGAAACTTGTTTAGCATAGGTCTCTATCATTTTTATTTTTGTGATCATATTTACTTATTGTAATATATTTTTTGAAATTTAATATTCAAGAGCGCCTCGCTTTGCTTGGGCCATCACTTAGCACTTCGGGTGTTTTGGGACCTTGGCTCCTAGCCCAACAATGCTTTTTAAAAATTAATATTTAAGAGTGCATTGCTTTGCTCGAGCGAGTGCATAGCGCTGTTTTAGGACCTTGGTGCCTAGCTCAATAACGCTTTTAAAGACACTGATCTAGGTAAATTTAAGAGGGTTTAACATTACTGACATGGTCTGACAATTTTTCTTGGATTTTATCAATATTTATAGTAATGCATGTCTTTGTGCACATGAATATATTACATATATATTTACATATACATACAGTCACATGTACATGTATGCATGAACATATACATACAAATACACACATACATATGCACATTCATTCTATATATATATATATATATATATATATATATATATATATCTATACACACTGTGCTTTTATTGTTCATATTAGCTAGTTAAAAAGGTTTATGTTACTTGTTTCTGTAAAAGACTTGCATTTTGGAATTCTTATCAATTGATTATAAATCAATTAATTTCGTGCTCTAAAGACAGTTCCATGAACATGACGATATCTTGTCTCTCTGGTTCTTTAGCACTTAGGTATCACCTAATGTAGGTGGGATCTTATTCTGTGGTGGGATCTTATTCTGCTTTCTGATTTATATAATTTTTTATGTATGTATGTGTGTGTGTGTGTGTGTGATGCATTTTAATTAGCTTTGATGAATACTTTAGAAGTTGCTAACCATACTGTTTCAACTATTTTAGGTACTAGAGGAAATTAGATTGGGTTTGGAGTTGAATGATTATGAGATGCAGCAACGGCGGCTTGCACATATGAGGTTGCTAGGAGAGCTATACAATTATGAGCATATTGATTCTTCAGTAGTCTTTGAAACACTTTACTTGATTATTGTTTTTGGGCATGGAACACCAGAAGTAAGTATCATTATCAAAATTACTGTTTGGTTATTATGCTTTTTTACTATCTTTGCATTAAGATATCTAGTGATGTTTGTAGAAAATTTTTGGTAGAAAGATTGAGAAAGCATTTCTTGATAGATAAAAATATGAACATGGTCAACTGCTTGAATCATGAAATACATTTTATTACTTTAAGCAAAAATTGAATGCAACTAAGTTATAGAATAATTAACTCAGTTTTGATTGGGCCATGCTTGGGTTGGAAGAACTCGTAGACACTTTTATGTGGCTACTTGCAGCTACTAGTATACCAGCCCATTGGTGATTAAGAATTGGACAGGTTGGTTCAGGTTGTCTTTGTTTAGGGAGATTGATAAAAGAGGGAGGGCCTTGGCAAGGCTCCTTACTGTGGTTGTGATATTGGGTCTATGTGAATTATATATAGAAAGAGAGAGGGGTGGTGTACATCCAATTATACTTGCCATCATTCCTGCCAGCAGCCATGGTAACTTGGAGACTTGAACAGCAGTGTAGGTGGATGTTGAGATCCATCACGTGAAAGAAGGAATGGTCCTATTGGTGATTTAACTTTTTAAAGTCATTTTTATGTGTAATGTTAAGGTTCTCCAACCTCTCAATATAGACCTACCAAAGTTTACATGTAGATATTTTGGCAGGACCTGTTTTGAAATTTTGTAGATTTTGATTATATCCCGGATTGGATCAAGGTGGTCCATCCTAGTTGTAGCAATATTAGTCATCGTGTAGCTGTTGGTAGGCTAACACCTTTTTATGCATCGTCTCACTTTTGATGCTACCTTTCTTTTGTTGATCATCGGAACTGAAGGTTGAAATAGACAATTTAATTGTGTTTGGAATTTAGACTCAAATTGTGCTGACTTCAATCTATTTTACCTGACTTAACTAGCATAAGCCAATTCTGTCCACTATGATTGAGATTATCATTGTGACAACTGCCAGCTTTTCTAAGCCTATCCGGACCAAATGGCATAACAAGTAGGATGTAGAAGTCATTGTTCTGTCATTCATTTTGATGCATGTGACTGACTTGTATTTATTAAGCATAGCATGAATGCATGTCTCGAATATTTATGTTCAAAGAATGACTTTTATATAACATCTTGATACAAACATATGGTATAATCTTGGTTATGAATTTGTGGTAGGTCCAGTAAGTTATATCTGTATTGTGAGTTACAAAATTCAAGACAAATTCAACTGTACTGTCAAATAATTCAAAGAAAAAAAACCAAGTTTGAAGATTGTTGTACTCTAATCACTGAGAAATACAGTGCATAAGTTGCATGAATCTGTTGCAGAAAGGCTTAAGATAACTTTTCCTACTTGTGCATGCATATGATACCTGGTTTTGCATCATCTTAGCATGTTAAACCTGCAGGATTCATTTTCGAAAAAAAAAGGGGAGTTAGAGTCTTACTTCTTTTTTGTTGTCAGCAAGATGTCCTGGATCCACCAGAAGATTGTTTCCGGATCAGATTGGTGATAACACTTCTTCAGACGTGTGGTCATTATTTTGATAGAGGTTCTTCGAAGAGAAAGCTTGACAGGTTCTTAGTATATTTCCAACAATATGTTCTCAGCAAAGGTCCAATACCACTTGATGTTGAGTTTGACATTCAGGTTAGTCAAGATGTCATTACTTAACAACTAGTCATTTATTTTGGGATAAGTGTTATGGATTTCTACCCTTTCAGAAGCCTTCATTGTATCTCCTGTCAGGTTAATATTGAAGATATGCACAAGAAATTTAGACACTTTAAACTATGGGAAATTTGTCCATGAAAAAATGATGCACTACTGTTTCTCCTTCAGAAAATCTGGATAGTCACTAGCTCCACTACTAGCTCCTGATTAGTTCTTGCAGAGAGAGTGTTTATCTCGATTCCTCAGACGGCATAATTTAACAAACAATTCTTATTAACTTCGACATGCTTGCAGGATACTTTTGCAGATTTACGACCAAATATGACTAGGTACTCTTCAATTGAGGAAGTTAATGCAGCACTTCTTGAACTCGAGGAAAATGAGCGCACAGCCTCAACTGAGAAGACCAGCAATGATAAGCACTCAGATGGTGAATCTCAAAAAGGTCAATCTCATACAATGGCATCTACCATCACAGCCAATGGAAAAAGCACCACAAATGGAATTGAGGAGAATGGTAGGGTTCATGAAGAGGCTGGAGACAGTGAGAGTTACTCAGATAGTGGTAGTGTTTATCAGGAGGGGCATGAAGATGAGGAAGAGCCTTTGTATGAAGACAAATCAGATGATGGGTCAGACGGTGATGAGGATGATGATGATGATGAGGGTCCAGTTGGTTCTGATGAGGAAGACAGTGTTCTGGTCAGGCAGAAGATGGTGAAGGTTGATCCCAAGGAGGAAGAGGACTTTGAGCGGGAGATGAAGGCTCTGATGCAGGAGAGCTTGGAGTCACGCAAGCTAGAATTACGGTCTAGGCCTACCTTGAACATGATGATACCAATGAATGTTTTTGAAGGTTCCAAGGATCCAAGGTTTGTTGAAGGGGAGAGTGGCGAAGAAACAGTTGACGAGGAGGGTGGCAGTGGAGGACAGAACAGGGTGCGAGTAAAGGTGCTGATGAAGAGAGGGAACAAGCAGCAAACAAAGCAAATGTACATCCCTCGGGATTGCTCCCTTGTGCATAGCACAAAGCAGCAGGAGGCTGCCGAGGTTGAGGAGAAGCTGGAAATCAAGAAGAGGATCCTGGAGTACAATGAGAGGGAAGAGGAGGAACTAAGTGGTGCATCGTCACAAGCTGGGAACTGGATGCCTGCTGGAAACAGTGGCAGCAATAGGCCTGCAGGCCGTGGAAATTGGGATGGCACGAGAACGGGTGGGCGACCACGGCAGAATTCTTCGAGCGGGTACTATCATAGTTATGGTAGGAGGAGATGAGTGGATGGTGTTGGTCTGGTTGATTTTACACAAGTGACCTTGGATGGTGAGTGAAGATGGGTAGGAGAAGATGAGTGGATGGTGGCAGTGCGATTGATCTTACACAAGGGTTCTTCTTGGATGGTGAGCGAGTGAAGCTCGGCGCAGTCTTTGGTGTTCAATGAGGGTCTCCCAAATGCAAGCAAGGAAGCATGGGTCTGCATCTGACTCGATGCATGTAGATGTATAGGTGTGCTCGTGTATAAAGAAGGCGCTAGGATGATGCTGTCATGGAATTTAATGGTTCTGCAGGTATATGGATATGTTTAAAAAAATTGATTCGAGAATGTGCTTGTGCTGTCATTTCCTTTTTCTTCTCTGTAGCGACTCTTGAAAGCTATTCTGTTTTTACCTCGCTTGCGTGCGGAAGTAAATGCCAGAGTTATATTAATAGTTTTTGTTATTGTTGGAGGGGGATATGTTACATGGAAGATAAAATAAAAGTTGAGATAAGTTGTTCAAAGGTTTGGATGCGTAGGATATGACTAACAACGACATTTGTGAATCAGACATATATCAGGTTGCTGTAGTTAGAACAGTCATTATTTGATGTATTTTCAAAATTTTGTTTCTAGGATCAAAGCGTGCCGCGAAAGGGAAGGAAAAAGGAGGTGGCTTGAGTTGTTAAGAATCTTTTTAGGCTTTTATAGCCGCAAGCAGTAGTGGTTTACGGAGTTCATGCGTTGAATGCTGATGGAGGAGGTAACATGTGGAAGGGTTTAAATAAGTATTTTTAAGGTTTTTTGAGTACTAATGCTAAAATTTGCATAATATGAAATGTATTTTAGATAGTCGAAATATTTATTCCAATCAGAATTCGACACATGACAACTTACCTCACCTTAATTTTTTTTTTAATAGTCGAAAGGTTTGAATATTCTCATTCTTACCTCACCTGATTTGAGTTTTGGATCGCATTGGAGTTGGGTTGGACAAGCATTTCAAGTCGACTACAGACACTCTTTCCCTATGGAGCTCCATCGGATTCAACAAGGAGGAATTGAAAGAAGAATAAATGTGGATTAATCAAATCGGCAAATCCAACGTCAAACAAGCCAAGCTTCAGAAGAAGCTCCATCAAGCCCGATTGATCGTACATGGGACCCATCCATGATCATTACAAATCATAAATCAAAAAACCACAAAAAGAACGATTCTACCCGACCCGCTAATGTATTTTTTAGTTCCGAGAACTCCTCCTTCCTTAATTCGATCAACGCCGCCGCAGTCTTCAGAGAGCGACGTCGACCACCAGAGCCGCAGATAGAGCGCCGATGGCGGCGAGTGGCGCCACCGCTCCGCTGTTCGACGAATCCGTCTTGGGGCTGTCTGCCTCCACCGGCGCTGCGGCAAGGGACGGCGCCGGGGGGCTGCCCAGGCTTGGAGCCTCAGCTTCCGAAATGCCATTGTCGTCCCGGTCGGCATCGGGGGCCACGGCATCGGGGGCCAGCGCACCGGGGGCGGATGCGAAGGGCGACGACGCGGGAGAAGTGGCCATCGGAGTGGGAGCAACGGTGGAGGTAGCCTTCGTGGGGGCGGTGGCTGCAGAGACGGGGGCAGAGACTGAGGCGCTGGTGGGGGATTTCGCCGGAGAATGGGTCGATGCCAAGGTGTCGGGCTCGGGCGCCGGGGCCTCGGCTGCTGCGGATGATCCCGCCGCGGCCAGGAGGACGACGACGAACGCGGTGGCGCGATACATTTTCCGGCAAGATCGAGGAGAGACAGAGAGAGGAGGAAGGGAACGAGGGTTTGTGGGGTCGGGAATTGCCGCGATGGGTGGTTCGGAGGGGTTGATAGGATTCGATTTATATAGTGGTGGGGAGTTGGTCTGGGCGGAGGAGGAGGCGCGGGGTCGCCGGTGCGCCGGCAACGTGTCCATGGAGGTGGCGCGTTGCCGCTGTTTAGACGGGGGCTTAGGGAAGAACCGGAGCCATTGATTACTTTTGCTGACCCTTTGATGGGCTCCACCGTGGGGTCGTCCTTCCATTGAACAACTTGGCTTACGAGCGTGTAACATTCGGTCAACCGACACCCACGTGTGACGTGAGAGAAGAACCCAGTTAACAAGATGGCCAACCATGAAGTGAGTATAATATTCGGGTTATCATGTAGTGAGTGTGTTGAAGACGCAGAATATTTTCGTCATGAAGATGTCACGCCCATGGTGCGCCCTCCACGTAAGAATTTCAAGTAAAGCAGATTACAATCCATATTGCGTCGAATCTTGCAGGTGCGCCATCACCGCTCGCTCGCAGGTCCAATACCAGATCCCCCCGGGGACCCGACAAGATCGGAAATCGGAAGTCTCGGCGGAGCCAGGGAACGCCACGCCCCTATGCTGGGGTCCAACGACCGAGTGAAGCGGGACCCACCTTATCTGTGAGAGCACAATAGTTCTCCCTATACTCGTTGAGACAGGCGATGGACGATAGCTCGAATGGGATCGCTTCACTGTTCCAACAACAACAACAGGATAAGCTATTTCACTTTCTCTTTGCTACATGATGATGATGCTTCCTCACTTCCCCTCTCCCTCTAATTTTATGGTTGTCAGCATTGTAATAGCCACCAATGAGTTCTAAAGATCTGAATTAATCATCTCTTAATATATGATCAACAAAAATTGCAAGTTTCTTCTCTGCTTCTGGCATATTGTTGTGTTTTCTTGAGATCATGTTGTGATAAAGAAATTGTTAGGCATTAAAGTTCATATTGATGATTTCACTTCTCATATTGCAAAGCATGAAGTGTTTCAAAGAACATTTCCTGTGATGCATCACTTGAGGTGTGCAATCTTTCTCATGGCTTCTCTTTTCGGAGATTGATCTTTGAAAGTTTTGCAAGTCTAAGATGCTGAGAGGGAAATATGTTGCATGCTGCAGGAAAACTAGTTTTGTTTCCTGTTCATAATGATCATTGTTGGATGTACTGGAAATGAAACAAAGATTAGTTCTCTAACTTTGATGCAATAAAGATTAGACGGCACATCAGTAACAAGTGAAAAGAAAAAAGATCATCTTAAGGTAATATATTTTGTCTTAGTTCTCTAATTTTGTGCCTTTTCACCTTTGTTTTTACAGTAAATTAGCAGTTCAGCTCCTACTGTTGTAGTCCCTTTTGCCACATTTCACTGCAAAATATATTAATATGACGATGTTCTCAAGCTTTATTGTCAATGGATCCCACTGGCCATGACTGCAATGCAAGCTGTGGATGCAGCACATTCTGTGGTCATCACTGCATGATCTCAGTTACAACATGGGTCAATGATGACACTTTCTCATGGAAGAAGGTGCACATTAATCTGTGTTGATCACATTGCATCTCCTTGTCACAAGACAGAGATGAGGACAACATGGTATCCCACTGGCCATGGCTGCAATGCAAGCTGTGGATGCAGCACATTCTGTGGTCATCACTGCATGATCTCAGTTACAACATGGGTCAATGATGACACTTTCTCATGGAAGAAGGTGCACATTAATCTGTGTTGATCACATTGCATCTCCTTGTCACAAGACAGAGATGAAGACAACATGGTATTCTCTAACTCTTTCTCCATCTTAGCTAGCTGTTCCTCACATTCTCTTCTTAATGGTGGGACACCGCAATCAAAGGCTGGAGACCTTTCCACCTTCCTTCCTAGTGCATGAACACAGCCACTGCCACTGCCTCGAGCTTCAGAAACATTACTTTTTTGTAGCAACAAGTCTTCCTCCTGCAAATATTTTGTTTATGATGTGATCAATGATTGACTTGCCCACTTGATGATGTTTGTTTCATTGTTGCCTACTTTATTCTCTCTTTGTTATCAAGTCATGGGGATTGAGTTGGACAGGTATGGTAGGCTCTAAATCCTTTTATTAGATCTACAAGGTTGGTGGTGATCCTCTTTTGGTGTGCCAATAAAGGTGTCTGTCTACTTGCTGAAAACTTGTATGCCAGATTGATGAGGCTAATTTGGAACAGTTGACAGCTTTGAATGCCATCAAATTGTGTTTTGGAGAAATTAAGATCCAATTCTTCTTCCTGATTTGATGCTGTTTTACAACTTGAAGTATTGATGACTTCTTCCTCATAAAAAAGACTGTAATCCTTTCATCATCTCTCTTTCTGAAAGCATAAAGTCTCTCACATTTTTTTTTAATCTAAGCTTCTCAACCCAACAACAAACATTCTTTATATGTTTCTTGGTATTTCCAAGTAATCCTTCTTGAGAAAGAAGCTAAAAAAATAAGCAACATAACTCAAAAAATTCTTCTTCTTATTTCCTCCCCTCACATTGAACCTTAATTTAATGAAGCTTCCTCCTTCACTTGACCACCATTATTGATACAACCACAAATACCTGCAACCAAGCTTTCAAATCAAATCTTCAACATGAAAACAAAGAACAAAGACACTCAAAATTAAAGTAAAATATAATTGACCTAATTATTCAAGTCAACCATTGTAAGTCCTGCAAACACACCCATAAATAAGCTTGTAGAATATCACTTAGCTGTACTAGCACAGAACACAATAACCGTCGTAGTAGTCTCTTCGGTTGACTTTATTTGAATGCGTGCACAGCGTGAGACTTCTTCTCCACCCCCGAATGAGATCATTGGAAGGTGCTCAGCCTGCAGTGGCCACTCGCCACCGGGTGGAGTGATCGATCATTGGGGTGTCTCAATCATGGTCATCGATTGCCACCCATGCGAGGAGACCAAAGGTAGGTGGAGAGGATGTCACGTCTTACGTTAACAAGAAGCTTCCCTTAATTTGGCATAGCAAAGAGTTGGTTGAAGCTGGCGATTCCATTGGTAATATGAAGAATGAGATGAACAGCAATTTGGTAACACGATGACATTAAATTAAGCTTACATAGTTTCCTGATACATAAAATATCGATCATAAGAAAAATATTATTTAAGGGTTGAGGGGCACACAAAGATTTACCTATGTGAAAAGATTGATTCATCTAAATCGATACAAGGGTCGGACTCGATTGAATTGCTATAATCCATATTGTATATTTAAAATAAATTGATTTACTTCTCTCCTTAGTCTACGGAGGTAAAAATGTAAAACTACCATCAACAATTCATAAAATTGCTATGAGGTATGTAAATGTCATGTAATGTAATTTTACTTTTTATCAAATAAATTAGGTATGAATATATTCTAAGAATATCTATTTATGTTGCGGTTAGATAAGGTAATACAATTTGGTAGAGTAACGTGAGAGATAAAAAGACTTTATTAGAATGTACAAGTAGAGATTAATCTTAATATATGATTTTACACATAACTCAATGATATATATATATATATATATATATATATATATATATATATATAAACTCCCGTGAGAATTTAGAACTTATTGTTATTATTGTAAGTAATGATAAAATACTTTACACTCGAAAAAAGATGATGGAAAAATATAAATTTCATCTTATTTATCTTTGTTTTGAAAGTATACTTTTATAAGTTTTAATCAGATAAAAACAAAAAATATTTTATGAGTATTAGAATATAAATTTTAATTTAAAAGATGTTTGACATGTTTATTCATAAAAATGATTTAAGATTATAGGTTATTGATAGAGAATACTCATGAAACACGCTTCATTATCATCTATTATGACAAAAAAGACAATCACAAATTTTCTTCTCATCTATTATGACAAGAAAGATAATCACAAGCCTTTTTCTCATCCATTATGACAAGTTTTTTTCTCATCTATAAGAAAGACAATCACAAACTTTCTTATTATCCATTATGACAGCATTATACATGTAGTGGAAGAATAGAAAATAAAAATCCTAGATTTTTCATAAAAAAGATTTCTCGTTGTCATGCGAAGAATGATGCACAAAAATCCACAAAATAAAAAATTATGTGTATATAAAAAATATGTTGCTTCTATCGTATGGATGGATGAGTATTTAGGGTCTGTGTTTAAAGGCCATGTTTAAAGACGAATCGGTCTCAATATCGTGATCTCATCACGATTTGATTTTTATTGCATAGATCCATAGATATTATAATATATATAATAAACAATATAAAGTAAAAAAATATCAATAAATAATAATAAACTTGAATCCTTAATCTTTATTAAGTAGTTAAGAATATCAAAATGTATACTTAATGAGCTAACTAACTTATCAATCTCGTGTGGTCTAAATCACTAGCCAAAATACTTAGGCTAAAATTGATAATAATATACTTATCAAACCCTTATAAGTCAATCTTAATCTTATCTACTTCTGATATGGGACTAATCAGGGTGTTATATTTTTAATTATACAAGGAGAGAAGTAACTATTACCTAACTATTCATGGAGATTTCAAGGTGAATGATGCCCCTTCCAACCACAAAGGATGAAAGGAGCTCTTTTTCCTCATAAGTTTAAGTCAATATTGGACATTTAACCACATATGGTTGACATAGTACATTGACAACACCCCTCCTTCTTGTCTTGTCGGACAAAGAGACAGGTTAAGTGCTTGGATTGAGAGATATACGCTCCTCCTTCGAGATAGTCTAAAAGATGGATGATGATTAACTGATCGATGTGAGTCTCAGCTTGGTTCCTCGAGGTACAGCCCGAACCTCCCATCACTTCTCTTCATCTTTTTTTAGTTATAGCCTTGTCATTTAAATCTTCAATAGAAATAAATCTACATTTTTCGAAGGTGCTTAGCTCCTCATCGAGTATGACGAAACCTCGTTTAACTTATGCTACCTATTTGCGAGTTGTCGGTAGAGGCACTAGACCCACCTTGGTCTAATCATCATAGCGATACCAATAGACCAACGAAGAATCATAAGGTCATCGCCAAAAAGATCCTCATTCCCAAAGGGATGGGGAACCCAAGGAGCCAACTCAAGAGAGGGAGTTTCATGGAAATACAACAATATCGACATCCCCGATGGTCAAAGTTCTAGGTCCTTGAAAAAAAGGGGGAGCAGGCCATGATCTATGTTGGATTTGTGCAAAGAGAAACCCCTACCCTTTGTTTCTTTGTAAATAGTCAATTTACTAAAATCAACCTTAGATGCTTCATTGCAGTTGAAGTGGGAAGGTTTAAAGGAGATGCAGAAGATGTGGGACAAGGGTGCAATTGTAAAGTAATCATGGGTCCCTATGTCTATAGATAATAAAGCAAATCTATGACCCCTTAGATATTCTAATTAACACCTACTATCAGAATGAAGTAATGGTAAGTTAGGTTATAGCTAGCCTTTTTGTTTTCATTTTACTTGTGTTTGAGATGGTAGCATCGTCATTCACTAGTAGTCTCTCATGGTCGATAGAAATCAAGGAATTAAAGAAGGGGAGGAGCCCCTTTTGTTATTGTCAAGGTCGAGGCTTGGGTGACCGAGTTGACATATCAATTGAAGGATGTTGAGCAGTGTTTGGTTGACCTAACCAAGCAAATGAAAGACATTCGATGTAATAACTAAGTAATAGAGGATGAATTATTGTAGCTTACTTGAAAGCTAAACTCGATGAGATCAAGTAACTCGAAACTCGACAAG
Organism: Musa acuminata AAA Group; assembly: GCF_036884655.1. Taxonomy (NCBI): domain Eukaryota; kingdom Viridiplantae; phylum Streptophyta; class Magnoliopsida; order Zingiberales; family Musaceae; genus Musa; species Musa acuminata. The sequence continues at coordinate 32,560,179 of NC_088344.1, read as the reverse complement.
GAGGTCAAGGCAACTAAAAGGGGGGTTCACAAGCTTAGGGAGGTATTAGAGTTCGAGTGACATCGGGTACTGGAGTAGCACAAGAAAGCAATCGTTAACTACAAGGCCTTCGTTGGGTTTAAGAGGGGTTTGGGGAGGACGGGGGTCACCTCATACCAGTTTAGGTACTAAATTAGTTTAGCCCTCTTTAAGATGAGGTACCCTAAACTAGAGCTCGAGAAAGATTCATTCACGGACTACTCCAAGGACTAGAACATCTCAATGCCAACCAAGATGCCCTTTGATGACAGTCTTGACTTATCGTCTCATCCACCCATTTGAATTATTTCTTTTTTGGTATTCTAATTAGTCAACTTGATTTGTTTCTCATATCTATCCCACCAATGTTGTATTTTGATGGGTTAGATTTTTGCCTTGGATATAAAAACCCGACCTAGTTGATGTAACCTTCCAAGAAGTAATATTTTTTAATTCAAAACTAGGACTTTAAAAATACATTCTATAATTACCACCCTAGGCTTGATAAGCCAACATTTGATACACAAGGCATAGTCCTCCTTGATCTAATCCCAAGAGAGGTCTCAGGGATAAAATCTCGAGGTGTTATGTTATATCTTAGAGAACTTTAATAACTTGATAAGACCATTTCTAATTTGGCATTAGCTTCTCTCGAGACCTCGTCGGGTTATTGACCTCAGCTTTTCAAAGTACCAAGTCTCCTAGCTTAACCCTTTGGGGGTGGTTTGGTCATAAAGCATGACCATCGCCCTCTTATACCTCAATGCTCGTAAACATGCCTTGGCTCTAATTTTATTGATTAGATCGAGCCCAACTCGAAGTCCCTCTTCAAAGATTTTTTTATCAAAGTTCTTTGTGTAAGGTGTTAGAAAAATTATCTTTGGTGGTAGGACAACTTTAGTGTCAAATGTCAAGTTGAATGATGATTCTCTCAGGTCGATTATGGATGTCGTTCGAGAGGCTCACATAATGCTTGACATCTCTTCTACCCATGTACCCTTCACTCCATTAGCTTTTCTCTTTAATCCTTTGAGAATAATTTGATTGGTAACCTCGATGAGACTATTAGTTTTAAGATGAGCAACTCAGCTAAACCTTAGCCGAATCTCATATGATTGATATAAATTCTTTGAACTTTATACTATTGAATTGAGTCTCATTATTAGTGACGAGTATCCTTGGGATTTCAAAGTAGATGATGATATTTTTCCACACGAATTTCATTACTTGCTTATCGATGATCGATCCTAGTAGCTTAGTTAGGCATAGTTCACTCTAACAATAAGGAACCTCTACTAGCTCGAGATAGTGGAAAGGGTCCTAAGAGATACTCATATTGGGCGAAGGGTCATACATAGTCGATTGGACTTAGAGGAACCATCAGTTGGTGTTGTATTTGAGTAAATTTTTGACACCTATGGCATCTTTAGGTATAGGTGATTGGATCCTTGTGCAACATCGGCTAGTAGAACTACTATCAAAGCACTTTGAAGGTAAGAGTTTGACCACCTATATGCCCCCCCACAGACACCTTCATGTACCTAAACGAGTACTCTCTCGGCCTTTTGGGATGTTAGGCATTTAAGGAATGGTCAACTTAAGGACCTGTGGTACGAGTAGTTGTTAATTACACAATACCATGTTTTACTCTTTGGGCTGTCGCGAGGTTGGTCACAGTCTTTTCATCTTTTTTATAATATAGGATCTCATCCATCCAACTTGGTTTTTTCTCGACCATAGACACATGTTTTTTAATAGTTTGGATCGGTAGTGTCTTGACCAATAGTCAACCCTCCCCCAAAGCTCGAGTGGAGGCTAACATAGTGAGAGTATCTGTTTTGCATCTTTTGCATGTGGGACCTATAGTATGTTGAGTCTGGAGAAGTTGTGAGCCAACTTTTACATCACTGCGAGGTATTTTGCCATTGTCATATCTTGAGCTTTGTAGCTCTTGACTACCTAGCCTACCACCATTTGTGAATCATTAAACACCATCAAGTCTTAGACCTAAAGCTTAGAAACGAGTGTTTCATATCGTTGTTGGAAATTTTAAACTCAAACTAGAGAGCTTATTTATACATCTATTTGTTTGAACCTTTCAGAACAAGTTCGACATTGCTCCTTTTTAAGGTGGTGGACCCATCCTCAATAGAGTCCATGTTGAGGAGGTGGGACTATCAGCCTCGATCTTAAGCAAGAGAGTTAGATTTAAGATAAAATCTACCAATGCATAAACCTTTATGATAGTCTTGGGCATATTTCGAATGTTGAATTCACCCAAGTCTATCGACCACCTCAACAGCCATCTCGAGATGTCAACTCAAGAAAGGACCTACCTGAGTGGTTGGTCGATGATCACATGTATGACATACACTTGAAAATAGGGACAAAACTTCGTTGCTGTTATTACTAATGTAAATGCTAATCTTTCGATATGGGAATATCATTCCTCGGGTCTATTCAAGACATAGTTGACATAATAAATATACTTCAGACCTACATTAGTAGAAACCTACTATGATGAAGGTATAGAGCGAAATGTGCCCAAAGCGTGTGAGTTGGGAAAACCTGACCTACACTACTATAAATCTATTATGATAGAAATGCTAAACGAAATGTGCTCGAGACGTATGAGTTTAAAAATCTCGACCCTCAAGAGGAGATATCAAATGCTCCCATGATGAATGAATTAAACAACACATTTCAAACCCCTCTTGTAAGAACCCCGAACCACTCTTTCAAAGGGGATAAATGGTAGAGAATACACTGTCAGCTAACATGTGATCGTCACGTGAGATTCAAGTCATCTTTCATCCTTCTAGCTACATAAACGAAGATTCAAAGCAAGCAAACACAAGCTTCATTCTTGTCCATTATGACAAAGATAGAAATCAGAAACTTCCTTCTCATCCATCATGATAAAAAAGACAATCACAAACTTTTTATTTATTTATTATGATAATAAAGGCAATCACAAGCTTATTTATTATGATAATTTTTTTTTTTATCATTTAAGGTATATCGCTAACTTGATGGAGGGACTAGGTTAGGAAACCCCTCCCGACATCAATCTTTATGCATGTGATACTCTAAGAGCTTGATAATTCTACCTCAAAGACACCTTAGATAACCCTATACATACGAGTTTGAGACTATATTAGGTTTATTATGATATGAACAATATTTTTCCTTAACAGCTAACTGTATAACTCAATCTCTCTTAATCTATGAGATAAGATCTTATGCTTTTTTTTTAAGGCTCCTTTTCTTCTCGGCTTTTCATATGACTTTGCTCGCAAATGGAGGATGGGCAATTATCTTATCTATTAAGATCCAAATCGTAATTCGGTATCTAAGTCATCCTCCACCTATTTGCTTGAGATTTAAAGTAGACAAATATAAGCTTCCTTCTCGTCCATTATGATAAGAAAGATAATCACAAGATTTTTTTTCATCTATTATCATATAGAAAAAAAATCATAAATTTTCTTTTCATCTATTATGATAAAACAATCATAGGATTATGAGAAGGAAGACAATCATAAGCTTCCTTCTAGTCTTTATAAAAATATTTAAGGGACTCTTTTTCGATTACTTGAATTCATCTCGAATTGCTAACTTGAATGTCAGAGGGATTAATTTAGAAAACCCTTCCCGACATCAATCTTCATACAAGAACTCAACATTTTTATCTCAAATATACTTTAGACAATCTTTATGCATATGAGTTCAATCAAAATATCAACAATATTTTTTCTTCATAACTCAATCTTAATTAATTTATGATTTATACACAAAACACTCTCTTATCCATGGACACAAAACACTCTCTTATGAATTAACAAATTATAATATCATAAGAGATTCATGAATTTCTATCAACACGAAGGATCTTAATTATCTGATATCACCTATACATAACTATTTTCTAATCACTAAAATACACTCTATTTTATCCATTGTGAACATAATTACTATTTTATCATATGAAATGGTAAGTGATAGTATATATATATATATGTGTGTGTGTGTGTTTATCTATTTATATTAAATTAAAATAGAAAAAAAAAAAAAAAAGAGAGGACCACTAATTTACAAGAAAAAAAAGGATAAAACTGAAAGAAATTTTGAGAGATAAGATTTTAGGTCCTCGACTCCTTTTCGTCCCGGCTCTACTGACGACTTGCGCACAAACGGAGGCCGGTTAATTACCTCCGGTGTCGGGATCTAAATCGTCACTCAAATCGGGCCACGGGCGTCTGATTCTTCCACGCGTCACCATCGCCGCGTTTAATGCGTGGAGGGGCCCGAAAATGAGCTCGAATTGGTATCCTGCCGCCTGCTCCGTGAGGGCTAAGAATCTACCGTTGTCTTCACCATTTTCTAATTGGTCACAATGTGGGTCCCAGCGGGACCCGTTATAGCTGGAGGCGCGTGAGTCGGCAACCAGGTCGAGGAATGTATGCTTGTATAACAACCCAACCACGGTTAAGGGTAATAGAGAGAGACGCGTACGGCTACGAGGCCGCATCAAACGTATAATAACACCACGACACCGTCGCCGCCTACGCCCATTCTTCTTCCAAAGGCGACAGCTTCCCGTCTGCTGGATCGCAATGCAGGGGGACGGCAGACGCCAATTCCCCTCTTATGCCTCCCTCTCGCGATCCACGGACGCTTAGCATCGGTTATCGCCTCCTGAGTCCCTCCAAATCCGGCCTGTGGCCTCCATTTACCCCCCGTCAATACTATGTCTCTTGGCCTTTCTTTGGCGACTCGCCGTGGCTTTTTGCGGAAGGAGGTGGTTTTGGTGGTCTTGATCGATCGTTCGCTGCATCAGACTGCAGTAGGTGGTGGCTTGAAGTAGGAAACGATCGCATTCTTGACCGTTCTTTCCGGGATTTCTTTTAGGTTGGAAAGATAGTTGGTTCCAAAATTTTGGCTTTCGTTGGGAATTTTGGATTCTTGGGAAGACGTATCAAGCGTTTCCGGGTTTCAATTTCTCTTTCCAAGCTGCATGGAGTGCTAAAGCAGAGATTGCTTGGTTAGTTGTTGATTTTGAAGGAAAAGAATGGGGAAAAGAAAGACTTTTTTAGGCTTTAGATGAGGTTTCGATGATTAGAACGGGAGGGGATCTTTTCAAGAGTTGCTGTGTATGGGGCGGGGTGCATTTTGGACTCATAGAAAATGTCGGTTGGAGTGGACGATGGGATCTGAGTGCAGAGGACAGAGGCACCACGGTCTGAAGCTCGGCGGCGAAGCGAAGGCGGAGAAGCTGAAGGGCAGATCCAAGTTGAAGCTTTGGATGGTCAGGACGACGACTACGGTGCTGCTATGGACGTGCTTCCTCCAGCTCATGGCGCTGGGGGAGACATGGGGGCCGAGGGTATTGAAAGGTTGGTCATCTTGCGTTACCTTCTCGGATTCACCGCTGTCCGTCAAACAAGTTACTCCAAGCGTTGAGAAGATCGTTCTTCCACCGAAAAGTGAGTTCTTTGTGCCCTCCATCAGATCAACAAAGAAAATTTTCACTTCCAATTATTCTTCAGTATCTTGTTCTGCTTTTACATAAATAAAACCTGTTTAGTGCCTATAAGGTTAAAATTTCTAATGATTTTGATCGCTTTGTGATTTGATTTAGTGTCTGACAGATTAATGGGTTTGGTGATGAGATCTGTTGTTCTTGAATTTTGGCGTCGTTGTCAGTAAATTGTGACTTAGCTTTATTTAGGTTCCCAGTTCTTTGCTAATTTTCAATGGTTGAAATGTTTCTTTCTTCATGTATATGGCAATTAACGCAACTGAGGTGATATCCTGATGCCTATTTGTCATTTTCTTTAAATGCGATTAATAATAGTAATTCGCTAATAGCATGTGAACAGTCAATTTTGGGTTAGGGGGGGGAAATATTCCTTTGACTGATTTGCTACTATCTATGTTCAAGCCCAAGGCCTTGTTGGTGGCATAATCTTTCTTTTGAACCATTACTAGTGATGACATCTTCTGTCATCAGTATATCATGATGACATGCCCAAATAATGTTCACTATTGAGTCAGTTAAAATATTTTGCTTTTGCAAAGGTAATCTACTTGTTACGTCTGACAAATACATGGTGAAACATTATTGTTGGATTTGAATCATGTTGCTATATAATTGTTTGCTCATCTGGGATGATATGATTGTTTCCTCATGTGGATTTTATGGTGCATTTACCTCTAGGAATCTACAGAAATAATGGGTATGTAATGGTTTCATGCAATGGTGGGCTTAACCAAATGCGAGCAGCAGTAAGTACCCAATATTTTTTTGCTTTTTATCTTGAGCAATTTAGCCTTTTATTTTTTCTTTTGCTTTTCAATGGAACTGATGGCTCAACATTTTCTTCAGATCTGTGACATGGTTGCTATTGCAAAGTATTTGAATGTGACACTCATAGTACCGGAGCTGGATAAAACATCATTTTGGGCTGATCCCAGGTGTGTATGTAACCCTCCTAATCAAATATCTTATTGGGATGGTTTTTCTCATGACTTGATGAGCTACACACATCTTGACATTTTTTTATCCGGACTCTCCATACTACTCCCTAGAACTAAAATAACAATCATTGATGTGGCAGTGAGTTCCAAGATATATTTGATGTTGATCATTTTATCACCTCATTGAGGGATGAGGTACGGATATTAAAAGAATTACCACCTAGACTAAAAAGGAGGATTAAGCCGGGAATAGCATACTCTATGCCACCTGTTAGCTGGTCTAATATATCGTATTATCAAAATCAGGTTAGTATGTCTTTTTAAGCTTGATTGAAAGAAATCTATCTAATAGCAATGCTATTACAAGTGTACTGAGTCATGATTATCTGGCAACCAGATTCTTCCTTTGATAAAGAAGCACAAGGTTGTGCACTTCAACAGGACAGATGCAAGGCTTGCCAATAATGGCCTGCCTTCAGAGATCCAGAAGTTGCGTTGCCGGGTGAACTATGCTGCTCTCAGATTTACCTCTCAGATCGAAGAGTTGGGTAGGCGGGTAATTAGAATTCTGCGACAGAATGGTCTTTTTTTGGTTCTCCATTTACGATATGAAATGGACATGCTGGCATTCTCTGGATGTACCCATGGTTGCACTATTGAAGAGGTAGAAGAGCTGACAAGAATGAGGTATATTATTTCTTCATTGGTGGTCTTCCATAGTCTTTTGTTTAAGTTTCTTCAAGTGACTTCCTAGACGCTTATCCATTTCAGATATGCATATCCTTGGTGGAAAGAGAAAGTTATTAACTCTGAAGTGAAAAGGAAAGATGGTCTCTGTCCTCTAACTCCAGAAGAGATTGCTCTGATCTTGAAGGCACTGGACATTGATCACAATATCCAAGTATATATTGCTGCAGGAGAAATATATGGTGGTGAAAGGAGAATGGCTGCCCTTTCCGATGCTTATCCAAATGTGGTGGGTGTCTGTAGAAGTAACCGTCAGTTGTTTGTTTTTTATTTCATTTTGCCTAATTAATTTTAATCCTATCGAACAGGTAAGGAAGGAATTATTACTTGGACCCTCAGACCTTAGATATTTCCAGAACCACTCATCACAGATGGCAGCATTGGATTACATGGTTTCTCTAGAGAGTGATATCTTTGTACCTACATATGATGGCAACATGGCTAAAGTTGTTGAAGGCCATCGCAGGTACTGCTCTTCCTGTAGCATCACTGACATCTATTAGACAATCATGGACCTTAGTTTCAATTTGAACTTGGTTATTATGGTGAACGAAATTGACTCTTCTCCATTTAATTGGTGTTTGCTATGGACAACTATATGTTGAATTGTTTCCATTAGACCACTGGACTTCTATTACTTTGATGCATCAAAGTTTCGATGTTATGCTGGCAAGTGGCTCCTTTGTGCTAATGTTAACATACCCGAAGCCCTGTGAAAAAATTCGAGATGAATATGCTTATTTTGGTCACTGTTAATGTTTATGCATGATGCTAAGTGAGAAATAATAAAAATTACATTAATTCTTAACAAATGATTTGAAATTTTGTGGTGTATGTTTTAGAGAAGATATCATTTAGCTGATCTCAGCTACTTGAGTATTTATTAAATACACATCTGTTTGGGTTTTCCTTGAAAATAGTGGATTAGATCCACCCATTACTGTGCACAAAAGATCTTGGCACAAAGCTAGACAAGTTATTTTCTTTGCTATTATCAATTAATTTTTTCTGTTTGGCTTTCTCTAAGAGGATTTTCTGTTTTTTTGTCTAATTTGCAGATATTTGGGTTTCAAGAAAACTATCATACTGGATCGGACGCTTTTAGTTGAGCTGATTGATCAGTATAGTAATGGTACAATAGGGTGGGATGACTTCTCTTCATCAGTGAAGGCAGCTCATGCTAATCGCATGGGAAGGCCTACCAGGAGAGCAGTGATTCCTGATAGACCAAAGGAGGAGGATTATTTCTATGCCAATCCCCAAGAGTGCCTTCAACAGCCTGATGAGCCATGGACATCATGAGTTCTTTATCATGGTATTGATCTCTTTAGAACACATTTGTCCCAAGAAAACCATCAGAGCGATCCTTCATGAAGGTGGCCCTTGTTGGACCAAGATCTAAAAGATGGAGGTTTTGCTTAGAAAAGGTAAACGCATAGCAAAGAGGTTATTAGCACATTGGAGGAGTGTTTTTCATGCAGCTGCTGGATATACATATTTATAGCATATCTTTCATTCTTCTAAATAAGATTGATTCCTGTGTAGAGAGGTGAGTGACTGTGAGAAAGTGAGGAGTGAGATCCAACTTTCAGGTTATCTCAGCTGCATGTACAGGAGATAGAACAGAGAGGATTGTTATTTTTATGGATTGAAGATGTTGCTGAAAGATAATTCCTTCTCTTGAGGCATTGATCACTGATGGAGGTATATGGGTAATGGGGATCCTTTTAGTTTATTGATCTAATAATGGTTTTCTTAATCATTGTTGCACAGTGATGTAAAAGTTAAGCCTTTGGTGTCCAATAGGTGTTTGATATTGATTAATATTGTGCAATTAAGTTATCATGATGCTTTTCTCATAAACTCATGCATGTTCATGTGGGCACAGCTGCAGGTAGACATACAAATTGAACTGTCTTTTAGCACAAATACTATACAAAATAACACCTTTACAACAGTATGGAAGAAAGAAAAAGGAAAGGGGCCATACAAAGTAACACCTTTATTTTGGTGGCTTGGGGTATGGAGGTGCTAAGAAACTCTAATGTTGTAGATCTAATAATATGATTCTTAGTCAATGTTGCATCTTAGAGTGACCTAAACATGGAAGTGCCAGAAGAAGTTAAAGCATAAGGTGGCAATGATCAAGAAAAGCTTGTCCTAGTAAAATATGGTTTAGAAGGTGCTAATCTCCAACAAGAACATTCTTAGTACACTGATCCATTAGACACACATTGTTCATTTAACTACATTAGCTCAATTTCCATTTAAATGCAGAACCAAATATAGTACAACCTCAAAGGATAGATATCTAATAAAGTCCACATGAATATACTGCCAATGGGACAATCATCTTGATGAGCTTACAACACCATTCCTATGAGAAAATAGACAAAACTCCACAAACATATGGAAGCCTGTAAAAGAAAAGCAGCTTCACATATTGCAATGTAGGCCTATTGGCAGATGGCGACGGAAATTAAATTATACCAACAGTTCTCAAATTCGCTAAAACTAGAAAGACTGATCAGAATAAACACATTTAACAAAGGTTCAGCAATGCTGGTGACACATTAAGCTGAGGAAGGAAGAACTAGCAGTTATCAGCCTTGTGTCTCTTAGCTGCTTGTGAAGACTCCTGATTGGTGATCCCCATCATCGAGCGACCAACTGCTTGATTAGTTGATGCCGGATCATCAGGATCCTATGACCATTAAGGAGAGAATTAGAACAAGAGTAGATCATGTTTGAAAAGGGTGATATAACCCAAAATTAACCTGACAGCTCCAAGAACTGCAACTGACATTATTTTAGATGTTTGCATGTGCAAGCTGCACACGAGATCAATAAACATATGCCCAGTACATGCAGGAGATGGATTAGAACAAATATTTTTATATAAAGCTCATGGCCAAAATTAACAAACAACTCATAGTGGTTATGATTTAAATACATTAATACAACAACAGCATGATTAGTTACATAACACAATTATACAAGTCCACATTCTTGAATCGAGTCTTGGACCTATTTAGACAAATTTGTCAAGAAAAAGAGCAGGGTTAACATAATCCAAGGGCAAGACTTAAAAATTGATGAACTAGAAAACAACAATTATAAGAATTATTCCTGCAAGCCACAAGTACAATGCAACAGTTTTGAGTTTCATCATGAACCTTGTGATTGCAAGAAAAAACAGCAAACTATGAGGGTCATAGGGCAATAGAGAAATGCCTCCAATTAAGTGGTTTACATGAAGCAGGACTAAGTTGATAGTCTTGACCCATGGAGAAGCAATACATGCATAATTAAGAATGGTTGACTTTGCACCCTGAAAATAATTTTGACCATTAAAGTAACATTAGAAGCTGTGGCCGAGACATTCTTCAAACATTGTTCTGAGAGTTTGGTCATTTTTGGTCATTTTTCAAGCTTTGGCTAGTTCCAATCCAAACTGATTAGTTTCATAAAGTTTCATCTGTTTCATTATTTTAGGCAGTTTTAGCCAAAAATAATTAAATTAAGCTTAGAATAATCTTTGGGTTTGTCACCAATATATTATATGACAGATCCTAGAGACGAAACAATTAACTGACTACATATAAGATATATAAGAAGCTAATCTAGAAACAAATATTTTGCACCCGATATTAGACAAACTAATAAAATTAAGGATCGGAGCAGCATCACATACTGTCGTTTCAAGAAAAGCTGAAGATCATTCATTATATGTAGCTCAAAGACACATGTGCTGTTATTTACAATAGAATAGCCTATACCTTGTAGTTGGACAATGCAGTGGTGGCAGTAGGTCTCCTGTTAGTTGCTCGCTTACCAAGATTAATTTGCACAGAGATGTTGGCTTGGGACAGATCTACACCAGAACTTTGTAATGTCTGAGTTAGCGACGTCAAAAGCCTGTTTGGTACCAAGCACTTCAAAGTTATTAAACTCATAAACAAAATATGTAGAAAATATCAAGTTGCAGGTTCTAATGCAGTTCAGCAAAAGAATATTTCCTATATGTGACATGCAACATAACATCAAATCTGCAAACATCAAGAGATCTTTGATATGAGAAAAAAAATCAAACAAAAAGAAACAGGAAATCAGGTGATAATAATAATGACATATGAATGATCATATATATTCACATATCTCTCCCAAGATATCCAAGTACAAGAAAAGAAAGACTTAAGCTTGAGCAAGTTGGTTAAAATATCCAATTATAACTCAAGCAGCAAACAGAAAAGTCTATTGAAAGAAATGAAGCAAACAGAAAAGTCCATTGAAAGAAATGAAATAGGTGAAGGAGTACGAAAACTGCACCCAAACAGTGATAAACGAAATGCACACAGATGAAATGAGCAAACACAAGCATCCTTCCAGAAAAGTAATTTGTAAATGGATGTATAATTCAAGCTGAAATCTAGAAGCAGCATAAAAATAGTTATCAACGAATAGTTTGGCGCATACCCTTGGGAGTAGCTGGCAGATGCATTAATCGTGCCCTCATCAATTATCAACTCTTCTTGCTCATTCAACATCTCACTGCTCACAGCACAATCAGCAGGGCTGGATGATCCCAACCAATGCGGCTGAGCCTGAGAGGGCATGTTATCTGCAACTGAAATCAATCTCTGATTTGCACCACTATTTACCCTCACAAAAGCAAATTATATTGGCCAATAAAAGGAGTTGTAGTTCACTTACTAGCAAAACCTGTAGCAGTTTCCATTATCTTGTAGGGGACACCAGTAGTCATGTCCAATTGTGTTGGATTCGGAGCATTTGAAAGCATAGCAGGTGCAGCAGGGATATCATTTTCATCAAACTGTCCAGCGAAAACAGATGCAGGAGGAGCAGAACCATTTCTAATGACTTGAGAAGGGTCAGATAGACCATCTACAGGGGTTTGGTTGTTGTTCTGTTGAAAGGAAAAAAAAAGGGATTATGGGTGGGAAGAATAGCAAAAAATCATTGCACCAGTAAAGCATATCACCATGACAGCTCTATAAAAGCAAAGAGGCATAAAAATTGTCAATTGATAGTCATATTGCCTAATTGACAGACACCTGTGCATTCTTCCAGAATGATCTGTAATAGACTTTTACCTGCCATAAAACAAAAAAAACAAAGCAAAATATTAGAAAAGTGCTTTTATTTGCATAAGTAATTAAGATTTCAAAATAAATTTGGAACCATCTTTTTAAAAAAATAATTCAAGATTGATTTGGGCCCAGATAAAAATTAAATTATGCTGCAAGAAAATTTGTCAAAAAGATACAACAGACTCAAGGCAGATTCCAAAGAGCATAATATTATCAACTGTAGAGAAATGTTCTATATGAAAAAAATATTTTTAGTACTTTTTTATGTTACAAAGAATATCATTTAAATCATAATAGTTTGTTACCAGAGCTTGCGTCATTTATAGAAGAATTTATTTTATACAAAAAAAGATGAATAAGCAGAGACCTACAACATAGCTAAAAGAATTAGATGCAAGATTTTAAATACTGTTGCTATACAAAGAACCTAGAAACATAATTCCCTAGACGGACAATTTCACCACAGATTGCATGTTTTAAGCAAATTTGCATGCATAGCCATAGTCATGCACATACATAGAGGAAGCATAACAAACAATTACCCAAGGCATCAATTTGGCATTATCCTGATTCCATCCTGGGTAAGATGACTCATATTTTTGAACCTTCTCTTGTAAAAACTGGATGTATTCAATCACCTGAAAAGTATAATAAACAATAAGCAAAACTGTTAATGTCAAAGAATATAATGTAGAAGAGGAAAGATATTCCATAGTTATGCACTATTGGTGATATATACCTCCAGAAGAAATGATGCTTTATCTCTCTTCTGATCGCTATGAGGTATGAGTTCCCTAAGTATCTGAAATCTGCAAGTACATAAGACAGTTAACATTCAACTTATTAAACTACAGAAAACAAGTGCACCACGTCACTTGTTGCCATAAACTAAACAGGAAAGTACAATATTCATGTATTGTTACAAACAATAGGTTAGCAACACCATATATAGTGTCACTTGTTGCCATAAACTAAACAGGCAAGTACAATATTCATGTATTGTTACAAACAATAAGTAAGCAACACCATATATAGCGATAAAGAAAAAGATTTATGGAAAGGAAAACAGAGAAGGTTGAAAAGAAAAGATGAATTTCAGTTGAGACTTGAGAGTCAACTAATATTATCTCCTAAATTGATAGAGTATGACCATCCAATCAGTGCTTTTCCCGATTCGAGGTGAGACAACATTGTAAACTATCAATTAGAGAAATAAGCAACTTAAACAAACCAGTTAATTGCATAGAAGAGAAATTAATGTCCATGCATGGCCTTTAAGCCTTACAAAGATTTCAGAGAAAACAACCAGAGAGAAAGATGAAAAAACAAAAAATCTATTGTGGACTGGTCCTATTTGGTTGACAGACGGACCTACCTCACATACTTTGCTTGTGTATCCAACAGCGATTTAAAAAGGCGCTCGGGCGAGGCGAGGCGAGGCGAGGCCCGAGCGCCTCGCTAATCTCCCAGGCAGCGCGCTTCAAACAAGCGCCACTTGGGCGCTCGCCCGAGCCCAGGCGCTAGGCGCTTCGGGCGAGCGCTAGGGTTAACCAAGGCGACCGAACCAGGATTTTAGGTTTGGTTCGATCCTGGTTCGGTCTCCGATGGTTAGTTGGTTCAATCGAACCAACTAAAACTGCTATAAGTGACAACCGAACCCTAACCCTCGCCGCTGCCGCTCCCAATCCCGATCCCGCTACTCGTCGTTGCCTCCTTACACTCCGCTGTCGTTGCCGCTGCCTCCTTACACTCCGTTGCCGTTTCCTCTTTTCTCAGTCAGCAGGCTCAGCACCCTCTTACACTTCCTTCTCCTTCTGTTAACAGTATACAGTATGCTGTTAACAGTATACTGTATACTATTAATATTGTTAGGTTTATTTGAAATTATTAATTTTCAATATTATTAATATATTTTTTTAATTTAATAGCATATTTTAATTTAAAATTTAAAATGATTATATTTATTAATTATATTTTATATTTTTATATTTTAGCGCCTCGCTTCGCTCGGGCGAGCGCCTAACGCCTCGGGCGTTTTTGGACCTTAGCGCCTAGCGCTTTTTAAATCACTAGTATCCAAGGACTCCAAGCACATAACCAATCAGGGGAGTTTATATAAGAAGCCCAAGACCAATAAATTGAGAAGTTGGCCATCCACCTAGGACCTTGGTCAACCAAAATTAAGGACCTTCTAGGCTTACACAGATTGCTGCCTACTCATTCAATGTGTCACCTTCACCCTATGGTCTCTTATATATCTCAATGAATGTCAGGATTATAGGTGGTTAGTATCACCTACAGGCAAAACTTGTCCTCCATCAGAAAAGCAGGGGGTCTTGCATGCTACCAAACAATTATCATCAGTTGCAAAAGTGAGGCCCCTCCAGCCAAGCAAGGTATACCGCTCGACACTATCTTCCTTCCATCGCTCATCAGAGTTACCTTGGCTCATGATCTGGTGCCTCTTTGCCTTTGAGCTCCACACCTCAAGAAGTCCTTCTAGCCAATAGTCCAACTGGCTCCCACGTGGCTTCCCTCTCAGCAGACCACGCTCCATCTCCTAGATCTAAGCAAATCTTTCCAGATCATGCCATCAAAGTGAAAGCATAAGCATATACATTTTTTTTCTTGATTAGGGTTTAATTAATTTTGAGAGGGACCAACTATGGCCAAGCAAAACTAAGAACATGTAGAAGGTCACATCCAAAAGATCTAAAGTACATAGTGATTGTTATTTTCATGCTATAGCCAATTGATTAAACAAGTGCCAAATTGCACGTCTCATCGGTTCCTAAATTAATCGCCAAGGAGAACCAGGATACACAACTACTTCAAACTCCCAAAAAAAAACAGTTTAAAGAAAATGCCAGAATAAGTTTAGGGCAGAAACAAGTAACATATAGAGCAGAATTTGGAGATTTTTGCATATATTACCATAATGGTCACTTGCCTGTCATTGATTTTATTTCTTCTCCGCTGCTCCATGGCAGAATGCTTAGACCTCGGGGTAGTTGGCAGGTCATCGGTGCCACTTCCTTTCCCATCTGCTTTGATGGTCAAATCTGCTATCCATCAAGAAGAAAAGCATAAGAATTCAGAAGATATCAGTTAATGTCCAAACGAAATCATTATAACGCCTGCAAAATTTCATCTTTGCATGGGTCTATATCACTACCACTAAAAACCATAATAAAATGAAAATTGGGAAAAATGAAAACGAAAGCATTTCCCTTTCGTTACAATTCAAGTTGCAATTTGCAATTTGCAGTCAGACAATCCACATTATGCATCGGCGGTGGTTACCGACGCCGAACACGGAATAGTGGAGCGCATCTGAAAGGGAAAGGCGAATAAAAAAGAGAGAGAACAGAAACAGCTACAAAAGGAACCACCTTTATGGGAGAAGAAGAAGCCTTCTCTTTTCGCAAACTCCTGATCGTCGTCATCCTCGTCGTCGAACCCCCTGCCGGATCTCGACGCGGCGGCCTCCATGGATCGCTTCTCATCCGGCGCCGAGCGGCACCTTTCCAAGTCTAAAACCACTCCCACGGCTCTCAGGCGCTCCCCTGTAAGAGAAGAAGCTGCGGAGGAAGTAGAACAAAGAGAAGAAGAAGATAAACCTGGGGGTGGCAGCGGCGGAGTGTGATTGGAAGCTGCCGCGGCGGCAGGCACGGACGGCGAGGGGGGCGGCCGCTGCCCTCGGAAGCAAAAGAACGTATTGTTTAACCAAGTAGCTTATTCTTTAAGGAAAATTCCACCCCTACCCTCCCATCATCTCAATAATAATAATAATAATAATAATAATAATAATAATAATATATTCACAACACCATTATTATTCACAATCTTTTAAAAAATTAATAAATAATATTTTATTATCGACAGCTTCGATCTTCAAAACATTTCATTTCATCATCTATTTTTTTATTATTTTATTTATCTCCGATTATTAAGTGATAAAGTATAAGAATATATGTATATATATGATAAATAAAGAGTAAGAAGATTTTATTAAAATTGAGTTATAAATTAAAGATATATATATAGGGGTAACGTAGGAATATTAAAAAAATTATTATAGGGTTGTAAATAACAAATGTAAATAGTAATCTCCTAAAAATATAAAACAAATATTGGGATGAATTTTCAAAAAGAATTGATTTTTCTAGAAAAATATCCCTTTAACATCATTCTTTTCTATCTAATTTTTGAAATATCCCCCATTTTATCTTTTTTTACTTTTTTTTTTAATCAATCCATTGAGTGGATCAATGAATTTATAGTGTTTTTATATTATGCTAAAATATTTTCAGTAATACTAAAAATATTATAATATAGAATAAAAAGTTGTATTATATTTTTTTTAGTATGATTAAGATAAAAAAACAAAGTGTTATAATATTTTTTTATGATGTTATAGTTTTCCTAATATTACTAAGAATACTATAACATAATATAAAAATACTAAAAGCATAATATTTTCATAAAATTTATAAAAACTATTATATTATAATATTTTTATACTACGTTATATTATTTCTAGACCGGTTTACCGATCCATTATAAAAGAAGAAAAAAAGATAGTTTTTTTAAAGAATTTATCCAAAATATTATATAATTTTTTTATTATATTAGAGATTAAAACATATTTAATCAAAGGACTCCAACTATGAGAAGCAGCTAATTGTCTTAGATATTACAAATCTGAGAATCAATAATGCGAGTGAAAACAGAAAGAAAGGCCATAAAATTAATATGGGTAAAGAAAGTCAAAATAAATAATTTATTTTTAGTCCTTAAACGGATTCTTGATCTCTTTCACGCCTAGAAGAAATAAAACATGGAAAAAAATCATTAGCTTATTCTTTTTTTATCGAGTCATAAAAAAATTCAATAAAATGAAAATTAATGATAACGATGTGGTTGACTTAATGCAATTTTAATTCAAGAAACTTTTCAAATTTTCAGAAAATAATAATTTCCAAACCCTCTTGTTTATTAATGAGAAAGAAGCATCCTATTATTTATTTATTTATATTCTTAATATATATATACATATATATATATATATATATATATATATATATACTTTTAATTTGTGATGAATCATTGCAGTCTTGCAGATATTTAGAAAACAAGGAAATTGTCGATCTAAAAGTACATAATGCGGTAATCTTCTATACTTTTGTGAGATACATATACATTTTTGATGGATTATGAACAATAAGTTTCAAAACTCAATCACATAAAAATGCTGAGAAATACAAGCTACAGTCGCATGAAAGATACACAAAACTAGCCTAAGTTGACTTTGTGAGAGAAATGCTTAGCGGCGGCAACCATCGCTGCGTCCGGCGCAGCCGATCCCGCCGGTTTTTCTCCCTTTGCATGATTGGCGCGGAAGAAGCATCGGAACCACGACGCCAACGCCGACAGGAATGAGTTCTTACGGCCTTCGTTGCTGATCTCCATGACTAGCTTTTGGTTTAGCCCAACGCAGGAAGATGAACTCGGGGACGGGAGGAGACTGAAGTGTAGTAACTCGAGGAAGAATGCTTTGTACAGATCGAGTTCTTATAGGGGAAGGGAATGTTTGCGTTGCTTGGTGATCAAGTTTTTAGTTGGAAGACCCAGCATTTGGACTTAAAACGTAGGAGAATAGGCGTCAGTCAAAATATATGAGGCGAGCACAAAGAAAGTGAAATCGGTGTTGACTGTTTCTTGCAGGTTTCACAGATGGCGTGCAGCAACGCAGCGAAAGTGGCGTGTTGAAGATGCCATCGTTCTTTGATGAGGATGTCACGCGGAGCAAATGATGCATGGCTTAGTCTGGATTGCTCGGCTGCTTGACCAAAGCATCTGCTGACTGTTGTTTCCTTTGAAGCTTTGTCAATTTCATGCATTCAGAGAGCCCCTTTTTTCTTTATGATTATTAATAATATGGTTATTAATAAACCTCTCATTTGATGCAATGAATCTTTTTATCATACTTTTAATAAGTTTAATTTCAGTATTCTCACCCCTTAAATTTATTACATCTAATATGCCAATTTTTTTTTAGTTATTGAAATATTTTAAATTTAAGAGTTTTTACGAGTATATTGATCATTTATCCAGTTGTCTTGACATGATGTGGCAAATGCATACGTCATAGAATGAATGACGAGAAAAAGAATAGGTTTAAGTGAAACAAATCATTTTCTAGTATAAAATTATTATGGGCAATATGATATGCTTAGCGCTAGAAAGATAAAATACAATTTGAGGAGCTCACTTAGACCTTTTTGTCGGTATGGACCACTACTATGTACTTGGTACTAACCTTACTAAGTGGTAGAACCTTGTGTATTTTCTACTCCGCGTTCGTATAAGCGTTTTACGGAGGGTTAACTAAAGGAATGATTAGATTTTGTGGTCCTTTATAATTGGATAAGATATATAATGTAACTAATTAAATTTTGATGATATATATTAACCAATAGAAAAAAAGTTTATATTAAAGTATGATTCATTATATATGATGTCGAGGAACTCTCATAATAACTTATCATAGACCCTCTTCTCTTGCTTATAAATAGACAAGATCTCTAGGGATTAGATGATAGAGGTTATATAACTCATAGGGATTATAGTCTCTTTCTTAACTCTTCTCTCTAATCATAAATCTAAGTGGTCCTATGAAATGATAGGAAGACAGAAGAAGGATCTAGTTCTCTTTCTAGATTAACTGCAATCTTGAATCTAAAGATGGTGCTTTTGCAGATCACACAGAGATCTATTTTTCAGATGACATCAAAAAGTAAGCATCGTAAAACCATATCTAATTTTATTTGATTTCAATCTTAACAAAGATTTTTCTATATTTAATATAGTATATTATAGATTTTATGTTTACAATTGATATCAAAACCTAGGTTCTTGAGATCAAATGTATTAGATCTATTATTTTTGTTTACGATGCTTAAATGATCTATATTTCATCGATTTGTATTCCTATCTATTCTGTTTTGTTGTCTGCTGCTAGTAATGTTAGATTTGTTGTAAACACGATCTCTACGAACGTGAAGCAAATGGTCGTCGCCAACCTTGCTACATACGACCAACAAATCTGCTGGCGGTAGAGGCTACGCTAGGCAACGTGCACACCGCAGCAATAGTTGCAATAGGTGGTAGTCACGTCTAAGCGACACACACACGAGCATCACATCGCCTATGCAGCGGTCGCACGAGGGCAGACAACTGCCAAAGCGACAGTCGCACGTGAGTAGGTCAAGCGGCAACCGCGCGCAGGCATAGGCCGCACCCAAGCAGCAGCCACACGCGGGTAGGAACCGCGATCGACCATGCGTAGGTGACGACAGCCCCGCGGTAGCCGCACACGCGCAGGCAGCAGTGGCGTAGGCAGTAGGGTTTTTGACATATTTATAATTTTACCTTCGAGGCTAGTTTTTTTATCAAATTATAGTTCCGTCCTTTATAAATTTCATAATTCTAATTGATATCTTGTCAACATATTTATAGTTTTACCTTACGAAATTGAGAATTCTAATTTATATCATCAATTAGAAAATTGATAAATATGATTTATTATAATTATGTTTGAATTTGATCATGATTATATGTTTACATGTGATAAATAAAATCTCTTTATTGTTTTGGATATTTATTTGGTTAATCACATGTATATATTTGAAATTATAAAATAATGTTCATCTTTCACGTGAAGGCATAATTTATATGTTATCATGATTATCATATGAGTTTTTTTTTTTTGCTGATTAATATTCAATATTTATTATGGTTGTTATTTTATTATTTAACTGCTTAACAAAAATTAAATTAAAAAAAATTAATGAATATTATTTGTAAATCATCTCCCTAAGTTTCATCTAACTTGTAGTTACCAAAGTGTCTTGGGATGATAGGCTTTTGTGATATGAATTATAATAAAAGCTTTATCATTTATAGAATATTTTAAATTATATTTATATTATTGTATTGGTCTTGTAGATACTAAAGTGACCTAGATCAATAACCTATAAAATAATATTAAGGGATTAGTCCTAAGTGATATTAAAGAAATAATATTCATAATGATATACATAATTTTAGATTTTTCTTCTTCCCTTTTTGTGAGCTTTTATTTATGAACTTAAAAGAACCCATTAATTGTTCTAAATTTTTAGACTCTTCCATTGCTATAGCAATAAAATCAAACTTTAGATCCAGAGATCTTAGTATTTTTTGATTACTTTTTGATCACTTAATTATTTATCATTTTGTCTCATTTGATGAATAATAGAAATAACTTTTAAAAAATAATAAAAAATAGATTCATAAGTATCTTACTATAATTTTTCAAACTCAACTTTAAAACTTTGGACTAAACTTTTTTACCTTATTTACATCACTAAATGATTTTTCTCAAATCTCTTTTGAAGTATTTCTGGAGCAATGATCTCGAATATTATATCATTAAGCTCTTGATAGATCATGAACAATGTTTTTTTCTCTTTTTTCATTCTCTATCTTTGAATTGTTCTTACTTCTACACTCATTACTCCTTTTCTTGGACTTGGTTAAATAAATTCATCTTATAAAATCTTCCATATATATCTTGGGAACCTAAAAAAAATTTCATTTAGATATATCATATATCATAATTTTCTTTTGTCATTTTAGGGATCTGGAATTAGATAGTGTTTGCAGAAAAAGTCATAGCTTAACCTTTACTTTGATACTAAATATAAAAAATAAATAAATTAAAAAGAGATATATTTATCACAGGAAGAGTATGACAAAACTACATCTTTTATCTTTCACTTAAAATTTTTTACAACTTCAAAACTCTATATATTTTATGACTCGACATATGAAATTTATATAGCCCCCACATAAATATTACATTAATTATTTTTAAAATAAATTACTCTTTTTAAGAAACCTTTCCAAGAGTTTGTTCTTTTATATATATTTAATCTATTTCTTCTCTTGATACAATAAACGTTTCTCTTGTGCAATAAATCTCTGGTTATTAGTCTTCTAACGCGACGACCTCCATGGATCGCTTATCATCCGGCGCCAAACAACTCCTTTTCAAGACTAAAACCTCCCCCACAACTCTTAAGCGCCCCCCATGTCAGAGATAAAGTTGTGGAGGAAGCAGAACAAAAGGAAGAAGAAGATAAATCTGGGGGTGACAGTGGTGGAGTGTGCTTGGAATAATAATAATAATAATAATAATAATAATAATATAGTATTCACAACATCATTATTATTCATGATCTTTTTAAAACAATAATAAATTAATATTTTATTATTTACAACTCCTCTAATTCAGTTTTTACCTACTTTTTTTTTCTTTTTTGGTGCATTATAATGACATTGACTTTCCCTTCCTATTCTTCCATTTTCATATTATTTCATTTCATCATTTATCTATTTTTATCATTTTATGTATCATCTATGATTAAGAAATAGAGGAGAAGAAAAAAATTAAAAAAAATGATAGATAAGGAGTGAGAAGATTTTATTAGAATTAAGTTATATATATATATGTATGTATATATTTATATATATAAAGGGATAACCTAGGAATATTAAAAAAAATTATCATAGGATTGTAAATAACAAATGTAAATCTTAATCTCCTAAAAAATAAAAAAACACTGGGATGAATTTTGTTTAAAAATAGAATTTTCTAGAAAAGTATCCCTTTAACATCATTTTTTTAATCTAAGTTTTGAAATATCCCCTGTCACCTACCCCCATTTTATCTCTTTTTTACTTTTTTTTTTAAATCAATCCATTGAGTGGATCGATGAATTTAGAGTATTTTTAATATTATGTTAAAATATTTTCAGTAAAACTAAAAATATTATAATATAGAATAAAAACGCTGTGTTATATTTTTTTGGTATGATTAAGATAAAAAATAAAGTCTTATAGAATTTTTTTATGATGTTATAGTTTTTCTAATATTACTAAAAATACGATAACATAATATAAAAATATAATAAAAACATAATATTTTCATAAATTTATAAAATTATTATATTATAATATTTTTATACTGCATTATATTATTTCTGGACCCGTTTACCGATCCATTATAAAAAGAAGAAAAAAAGATAACATTGTTTGAGAATTCTATAAATCAGTGGTGGAAAAGCTGAGTTTTTTTTTTTTTCAAGAATTTATCCAAAATATTATATAATTTGTTAATTATATTAGAGATTAAAACATATTTAATCAAAGGACTTCAACTACGAGAAGCAGCTAATTGTTTTAGATATTACAAATCTGAGAATCAATAATGCGAGTGAAAAGAGAAAGAAAGGCCATAAAATTAATATGGGTAAAAAAGTCAAAATAAATAATTTATTTTTAGTCCTTAAAGGTTTTCTTAATCTCTTTCACGCCCAGAAGAAAAAAAATTCATTAGCTTATCCTTTTTTTTATTGAGTCATAAAAACTTTCAATAAAATGAAGATTAATGACAACGATGTGGTTGACTTAATGTAATTTTAATTCAAGAAACTTTTTAAATTTTCGGAAAATAATAATTTCCAATCCCTCTTGTTTATTAATGAGAAAGAGGCATCCTATTATTTATTTATTTATATTCTTAATATATATATATATATATATATACATATATATATATATATACATATACATATATATATATATACATATACTTTTAATTTGTGATGAGTCATTGCAGTCTTGCAAATATTTAGAAAACAAGGAAATTGTCGATCTAAAAGTACATAATGCGGTAATCTTCTATACTTTTGTGAGATACATATACATTTTTTATGGATTATGAACAATAAGTTTCATAACTCAATCACATAAAAATGCTGAGAAATACAAGCTACAGTCGCATGAAAGATACACAAAACTAGCCTAAGTTGACTTTGTGAGAGAAATGCTTAGCGGCGGCAACCATCGCTGCGTCCGGCGCAGCCGATCCCGCCGGTTTTACTCCCTTTGCATGATTGGCGCGGAAGAAGCATCGGAACCACGACGCCAACGCCGACAAGAATGAGTTCTTATGGCCTTCGTTGCTGATCTCCATGACTTGCTTTTGGTTTAGCCCAACGCAGGAAGATGGACTCGGGGACGGGAGGAGACTGAAGTGTAGTAACTCAAGGAAGAATGCTTTGTCCAGATCGAGTTTTTATAGGGGAAGGGAATGTTTGCGTTGCTTGGTGATCAAGTTTTTAGTAGGAAGACTCAGCATTTGGACTTCAATGTAGGAGAAGAGGCGAGCACAAAGAAAGTGAAATCGGTGTTGACCGTTTCTCGCAGGTTTCACAGATGGCGTGCAGCAACGCAGCGAAGGCGGCTTGTTGAAGATGCCATCGTTCTTTGATGAGGAAGTCACGCGGAGCAAATGATGCATGGCTTAGTCTGGATTGCTCGGCTGCTTGACCAAAGCATCTGTTGACTGTTGTTTCCTTCGAAGCCTTGTCAATTTCATGCATTCAAAGAGCCCCTTTTTTTTCTTTTCTAGAGAAGATAATTCTGGAAAGTATAAACTAACTTTTTTCTTAGAAAAAAATTAAGAGATTTTGTTGATAATATGACAAATGCATAGAGAATGAATGACGAGAAAACGAATGAGGTAAAGTGGTAGAACCTTGCGTCTTTTCTACTCCGCGTTCGCACTGTACAATGTTATTTCTTCATCCGCTGTGAATGGACAGCTGAAGGAATCATATCTTATCTCTTTGAATCTACTTTGAAGGCAGGAAGCAAGAACTCTCAACTCTCTCTTCAGAGAGCGAAGCTCCATTCCTTCCCTGGGTGGAGGAGCAGTAGAATCAGTCATTGGAGCCTTGTCTTGTTCTCTTTCCAGTGCTTCATCCAATACAGTCATTGGGAGCGTAGAAAATAGCCAACCCAGTCAGACAGTCTAATAGCACGATACCACCACAGCTCCTCTTATGGAGATTCCATATATCCCTTGTCGACAAGAGATTTTCCAATGATTGATAATTGTCTTTGTCTGTCCCAATGGTCAGTCTCGTCCGCTGGCTTTATTCTTTCTTTAAACCACCTTCTCTTGATGTAGATAATAGCTTTTTAAAGAAATACTAAAGTCACTCTATCATATCTAATGGAAAACTTCGAGTTCATCCGTTAACTTTCCAGGCATATCTTCCTTCGTTAATACAAAGTGCAGTACTTGTCTGAGGAGTCCTGAGCTTGTAGGTCGATTGGTGTCTAGAAAAGAACCTTTTCGCCAAACAAGGAGTAAGAGCCACCGAGCCTCTGTTACTAATTGGCTTGATAGTTCATGTAGCAATGGCGATTTCCTATCTGTGGTAGTCAAGCATGTTTGCGGTAGAGGAGAAGAGCAGTAAATCTTAGTGCCCCGTAAGCATTTATAAATTTTTTCATAGCTACTAAGAAAATAAGTATTCTTACTATCTCTGGTCGTGCAAGAATACTTCTTTATAACTAATAGTGTCTTATATTTTTTTGCATTCTTTTATGCATTTCCTTTTATTTTGAAGATCCACTTAACATTGATCACTTTGATAGTCTTTTGGAAGTGTAATAAGTCCTAATATATCATTTTTGTTAATAGCACGAATCTCTTTATTTATAGTTTGTCGTCATTTCTCTTCTTTGCAATCTTCTTCGAATGATAATGGATTATCCTATAAAAAGACAAAATAAAAAAAAATTTATCATTGTTAATATCAACTTTTTGAGTCACATCATGTAGCTCCTGAATTGTTCTTATCCTTCTTACAATCAGACTTCTTGAATTATGTGACCTAGCCGATCTAGGTGATGATTCAGGTAAAGACTCTTCGGTGTTTGCTGGTATTATATCACCCTCTTATGAAGATATAGTTTTCTTATTCTACTCATTAATTTTTTCAATTCTAAATCTATTATTTATCAAACTTTTTTTATATCATAACTTTATTTATGATAGGATTGTAGAGTTTGTAATAATTGGAATTCTCAGCATACTCTAATAAGATGTATTTTTTACTGTCAACCTTAAGTTTTGTTCTTTTTTCTTTTGGTATCCTAGAAAATATAATACTTCAGAAAATTTTTAAAATTCATTTTGTTGAGGTGTGTATAACATAGTGAATTAATATAAAATTCTATTATTTCTTAAAAAAATTTAAATTCATTAGATATGTTTTCACCACTTCTATATATTCTTAAATATTTAATCTTATAATTTCCTTATCTTTCAATCAAACCCGAATTTTCTAAAACTTTTTTTTTTCCATTAACATATAAACTCAAGTTTTGCCATTAAGTGAATGTAAGAAAATACCTACTTTCTTCAAGTGATACTAGATTGATAGGGCCACAAACATTTGAGTATACCAAATGTTTTTAATGGAAGAACTAAATTTGCTGCTTTATTATTATTATTATTATTATTATTAAAGTGACACTATATATATACATAAGAGTATATATATGTTAGAATATAAGTGATGAAACTTATTAACAACATTTTCAACATGTCCTATCTCTCTGCAGTTGATGGCTTTTGACCTTTCTTCGGATGGTAACGAGCAGTCGAGGTTTACATTTCTTGGCGATCAAGTGTTTGCGCTCCCTCTTTCCTAGAAAGAAGAAAGCAGCCGAGGTCAAAGAATTAGTAAGCGTTTGGACTTCGAAGCAGCAGATGAGGAGGCAGTCGATCTACATGAAGAGAGGGCAAGGGAAGCGCGACTTCGTCTTCTTCTTCATGCCGGTTTCTAATTGACTTGTGGTTGTGCGGTCGTTTGACTTTTTGATGATACATGCACTCCTGTGGATCAACTTTCAACAACAGTTTTCCTGGAAGCTTTCTCAGCTGCATATAGAATCATTGGCTCACAACGACAAGGACTATTCGTCATCTGACACATATTTCCATGGAGAGATTGTTCCATAGGAAAGCATGCTTTTCAATTTTTTATTATCATGTTCTAATCAACAACTAAAAAAGCTTCATCAATACTCCCATCAAGTTTCTCCAATGATCACAAAGGTACTTCTATCGATCATAGCACGAGCAAATCTTGCGTATTCTTTCATGTACAGTTAGCTTAAGAGCTTACAAATATATACGAGAAAACACTAATACAAACTACAGTGGTGGCATGCAAGAACACGAGTCTATCCTAAGTTGACTTTGTGAGAGAAATGCTTAGCAGCGGCAACCATCGCTGCGTCCGGCGCAGCCGATCCCGCCGGTTTTTCTCCCTTTGCATGATTGGCGCGGAAGAAGCATCGGAACCACGACGCCAACGCCGACAGGAATGAGTTCTTATGGCCTTCGTTGCTGATCTCCATGACTAGCTTTTGGTTTAGCCCAACGCAGGAAGATGAACTCGGGGACGGGAGGAGACTGAAGTGTAGTAACTCGAGGAAGAATGCTTTGTACAGATCGAGTTCTTATAGGGGAAGGGAATGTTTGCGTTGCTTGGTGATCAAGTTTTTAGTAGGAAGACTCAGCATTTGGAGTTCATTGTATGAGAGGAGGCGAGCACAAAGAAAGTGAAATCGATGTTGACCGTTTCTTGCAGGTTTCACAGATGGCGTGCAGCAACGCAGCGAAAGTGGCGTGTTGAAGATGCCATCGTTCTTTGATGAGGATGTCACGCGGAGCAAATGATGCATGGCTTAGTCTGGATTGCTCGGCTGCTTGACCAAAGCATCTGCTGACTGTTGTTTCCTTTGAAGCTTTGTCAATTTCATGCATTGAGAGAGCCCCTTTTTTCTTTATGGTTATTAATTAGCTTGATAGTTCAAGTAGTAACGCATGTCTGCGGCTAGTGGAAAAAAAAAAAAGTAGTAAATCTTAGTACCTTCTAACTGGTAGTTAGATATTAAAAATAGATAAGAAGAAGAGATAGTTCTATTATTTTATAAAGAAAAAGTCGGACAAGACTAAATTTTCTATCTTTCATTTAAAACTCTTTATAGTTTCAAAAAGTTTATATGTTTTATGATCAGGGTTTATGTAATCTCATAGATATATTATATTAATTATTTTTAAAATAAATCATTCTTTTTCAAGAAATCCTTTTAAGAAACAATAATCAATATTGGTTTGTCCTTCTATAAGCATTTAATCTATTTCTCCTCTTAATGTAATAAACCTCTCACTTGATGCGATGAATCTTTTTATCATACTTCAATAAGTTTAATTTTAGTATTCTCACCCCTTAAACTTATTACATCTAATATGTCATTTTTTTAATTATTAAAATATTTTAAATTTAAAAGGTTTTACGAGTATATTGATTATTTATCCGGTTGTCTTGACATGATGTGGCAAATACATAGAGAATGAAAGACGAGAAAGAGAATAGGTTTAAGTGAAACAAATCATTTCGTAGCATAAAATTATTATGGGCAATATGATATGCTTAGCGCTAGAAAGATAAGATGCAATTTGAGGAGCTTACTTAGACCTTTTTATCGGTATGGACCGGTACTATGTACTTGGTACTTACCTTACTAAGTGGTAGAACCTTGTGTCTTTTCTACTCTGTGTTCGCACGAGCTTTTGGGAGGGTTAGCAAAAACATTTGAAGTTACAATGTTATTAATTCATCCGCTATGAATGAGTGGGCTAAAGGAACGGTTAGATTTTATTGTCCCTTATAATTGGATAAGATATATAATATAACTAATTAAATTTTGATGATATATATTAACCAATAGAAAAGAAGTCCATATTAAAATAGAATTCCTTAGGGATGATACCTTAGATGGGAGGAACTCTCATAATAAGTTATCATAGACCCTTTACTCTTACTTATAAATAGATAAGATCTCTAGGGACTGGATGATAGAGGTTGCACAACTCATAGGGATTATAGTCTTTCTCTTAACTCTTCTCCCTAACCATCAATCTAAGTGGTACTATGAAAGGATAGGAAGAGAGGAGAATGATCTAGTTCTCTTTGTAGATTAACTGCGATCTTGGATCTAAAGACGGTGCCTTTACAGATCACACAAAGATCTATTTTTCATATGACATCAAAAAGTATGTATCGTAAAACCATATCTAATTTTATTTAATTTCAGCATAAAAGATTTTTTTCATATCATATTATAGATTTTATGTTTACAATTGGTATCAAAACATAGGTTCTTGAGATCAAATGTACTAGATTTATTATTTTTGTTTACAATGCTTGAATGATCTATATTTCATCGATCTGTATTCCTATCTATTCTGTTTTATTGTCTACTGCTAGTAATGTTAGATTTGTTGTAAACACGATCTCCATGAATGTGAAGCAAATGGACGTCACCGATCTTGTTACGTATGACCAACAAATCTGCTGGCGATAGAGGCTACGCCGGGCAACGTGCACGCCACAGCAGTAGTTGCAATAGGCGGTAGTCACATGTAAGCAACACACACACGCGAGCATCACATCGCCTATGCGGTGGTCGCACGAGGGCAGACAACCGCCTAAGCGACAGTCGCACGTGGATAGGTCGAGCCCAAGCGGTAGCCACGTGCAAGCACAGGCCGCACCCAAGTGGCGGCCACACGTGGGCAGGAACCGTGGTCAACCATGCGCAAGCAGTATCAACCATGCGTAGGTGACGACAACCCTGCGGTAGTCGTGCACGCGCAGGCAACGGTGGCACAAGTAGTAGGGTTTCTAACATATTTACAGTTTTTCCTTCGAAGCTAGGTTTTTATCAAATTATAGTTCCATCCTTTATAAATTTCGTAATTCCAATTTATATCTTGTCAACATATTTACAGTTTTACCTTATGAAATTGAGAATTCTAATTTATATCATCAATTAGAAAATTGATAAATATGATTTATTATAATTATGTTTGAATTTGATCATGATTATATTTATGATTGGATTTAATTTTTTATTAAAAATATAAATTATGATTTACATTTATAATTTTCTCATATGAATCGTTGATTATATTTTTACATGTGATAAATAAAATCTAATTATTGTTTTGGATATTCATTTGGTTAATCACATGTATATATTTAAAATTATAAAATAATATTCATCTTTCAATAATTTATATGTTATCATGATTATCATATGTACTTTTTCTTTTGTTGATTAATATTCAATAATTATTATGGTTGTTATTTTATCATTGAATTGCTTAACATAAATTAAATTAAAAAAATTTGATGAATATTATTTGTAAATCATCTCCTTAAGTTTTATCTGACTTATAGTTACCAAAATGTCTTGGGATGATAGACTTTTGTGATATGAATTATAATAAAAGTTTTATCATTCATAGGACATTTTAAATTATATTTATATTATTGTATTGGTCTTGTAGACACCAAAGTGACTTAGACTAATAACTTATAAAATAATATTAAGGGATTAGTCCTAACTGATATTAAAGAAATAATATTCATAATGATATACATAATTTTAGATTTTTTTTCTTATCTTTTTGTGAGCCTTTATTTATGAACTTAAAGAGAACCCATTAATTGTTCTAAATCTTTAGACTCTTCGATTGCTATAGCAATAAAATCAAACTTTGAATCTTGAGATCTTAGTATTTTTTTTCTATTACTTTTTATCACTTAATTGTTTACCGTTTTATCTCGAACAATAGAAATAACTTTTAAGAAATAATTAAAAATAGATTGATAAGTATCTTGTTGTAATTTTTCAAACTTAACTTGTAAAACTTATGGACGAAACTTTTTTACCTTATCCACATCACTAAATGCTTTTTCTCATGTCTCTTTTGAAGTATTTGTAGAGCAATGATCTCGAATATTATATCATTAAGCTCTTAGTAGATTATGAACAATATTTTTTTCTCTTTCTTTATTCTCTATCTTTGAATTGTTCTTGCTTCTGTATTTATTACTCCATCTTTTATTAGACTTGGTTAAATAAATTCATCTTTTACAATCTTCCATATATATCTTAGGAGTCTAAAAATACCTTCATTTAGATGCACCATATATCATATTTTTTTTTTTTTGTCAATTAAGGGATCTGGAATTAGATAGTGTTTGGAGAAAAAGTCATAGCTTAACTTCTACTTTGATACTAAATATTAAAAATAAATAAAAAAGAGATATATTTATCACACAAAGGAAGTGTATGAGAAAACTAAATCTTCTATATTTCACTTAAAATTTTATACGACTTCAAAACTCTATATATTTTATGACTCAATATATGGAGTTTATATAGTCTCCACAGAAATATTATATTAATTATTTTTAAAATAAATTATCTTTTTTAAGAAACCTTTCCAAGAGTTTGTTTTTCTATGGATATTTAATCCATTTATTCTCTTGATACAATAAACGTTTCTCTTGTCCGATAAATCTCTGGTTAGTAGTCTTCTCAAAGCGGCGACCTCCATGGATCGCTTATCATCCGGCTTCAAGCAACTCCTTTTCAAGACTAAAACCTCTCCCGCAGCTCTCAAGCGCCCCAAGTAAGAGATGAAGTTGTGGAGGAAGGAGAGCAAAACGAAGAAGAAGATAAACCTGGGGTGGCAGTGGTGGAGTGTGCTCGGAAGCTACTGACGACATGAACGGAAGTAGCTTATTTTTTAAGAAAAATTCCACCCCTACCCTCTATCATCTAATAATTATAATAATAATAATAATAATTCTTATAATAATAATTATTCTTATAATAATAATAATAATAATAATAATAATATTCACAACATCATTATTATTCATGATCTTTTTAAAAATTAATAAATTAATATTTTATTATTTACAACTCCTCTAATTCATTTTTTACCTACTTTTTTTTTCTTTTCTGGTGCATTATAATGACATTGACTTTCCCTTCTTCTTCTTCCATTTTCATATTATTTCATTTCACCATTTATCTATTTTTATCATTTTATGTATCATCGATGATTAAGAAATAGCGGAGAAGAAAAAAATTAAAAAAATGATAGATAAGGAGTGAGAAGATTTTATTAGAATTAAGTGTTATATATATGTATATATATATATATATATATATATATATATATATGTATATATATGTATATGTATATATGTATATATATATATATGTATATATATATATATATATGTGTATATATGTATATATATGTATATATGTATATATATAAAGGGATAACCTAGGAATATTAAAAAAATTATTATAGGATTGTAAATAACAAATGTAAATCTTAATCTCCTAAGAAATAAAAAAAAACACTAGGATGAATTTTGTTTAAAAATAGAATTTTCAAGAAAAGTATCCCTTTAACATCATTTTTTTAATCTAAGTTTTGAAATATCCCCTGTCACCAACCCCCATTTTATCTCTTTTTTACTTTTTTTTTTAAATCAATCCATTGAGTGGATCGATGAATTTACAGTATTTTTTATATTATGTTAAAATATTTTCAGTAAAACTAAAAATATTATAATATAGAATAAAAACGCTGTGTTATATTTTTTTGGTATGATTAAGATAAAAAATAAAATCTTATAGAATTTTTTTATAATGTTATAGTTTTTCTAATATTACTAAAACTACGATAACATAATATAAAAATAATAATAAAAGCATAATATTTTCATAAATTTATAAAAACTATTATATTATAATATTTTTATACTGCATTATATTATTTCTGGACCCGTTTACCGATCCATTATAAAAAGAAGAAAAAAAGATATTCAAAGGTGTTAGGTAAAAAGCTAACATTGTTTGATAATTCTATCAATCAGTGGTGAAAAAGCTGAGTATTTTTTCAAGAATTTATCCAAAATATTATATAATTTGTTAATTATATTAGAGATTAAAATATATTTGATCAAAGGACTCCAACTATGAGACGCAGCTAATTGTCTTAGATATTACAAAAAATATTTAATCAAATAACCTGAGAATCATT
This sequence comes from Musa acuminata AAA Group, assembly GCF_036884655.1. NCBI lineage: Eukaryota > Viridiplantae > Streptophyta > Magnoliopsida > Zingiberales > Musaceae > Musa > Musa acuminata. Next base: position 32,527,929 of record NC_088344.1, on the reverse strand, counting down.
AATACGAGTGAAAACAGAAAGAAAGGCCATAAAATTAATATGGGTAAAGAAAGTCAAAATAAATAATTTATTTTTAGTCCTTAAACGGATTCTTGATCTCTTTCACGCCTAGAAGAAATAAAACATGGAAAAAAATCATTAGCTTATTCTTTTTTTATCGAGTCATAAAAAAATTCAATAAAATGAAAATTAATGATAACGATGTGGTTGACTTAATGCAATTTTAATTCAAGAAACTTTTCAAATTTTCAGAAAATAATAATTTCCAAACCCTCTTGTTTATTAATGAGAAAGAAGCATCCTATTATTTATTTATTTATATTCTTAATATATATATACATATATATATATATATATATACATATATATATATATATATATACATATATATATATATATATATATATATATATATATATATATACTTTTAATTTGTGATGAATCATTGCAGTCTTGCAGATATTTAGAAAACAAGGAAATTGTCGATCTAAAAGTACATAATGCGGTAATCTTCTATACTTTTGTGAGATACATATACATTTTTTATGGATTATGAACAATAAGTTTCATAACTCAATCACATAAAAATGCTGAGAAATACAAGCTACAGTCGCATGAAAGATACACAAAACTAGCCTAAGTTGACTTTGTGAGAGAAATGCTTAGCGGCGGCAACCATCGCTGCGTCCGGCGCAGCCGATCCCGCCGGTTTTACTCCCTTTGCATGATTGGCGCGGAAGAAGCATCGGAACCACGACGCCAACGCCGACAAGAATGAGTTCTTATGGCCTTCGTTGCTGATCTCCATGACTTGCTTTTGGTTTAGCCCAACGCAGGAAGATGAACTCGGGGACGGGAGGAGACTGAAGTGTAGTAACTCAAGGAAGAATGCTTTGTCCAGATCGAGTTTTTATAGGGGAAGGGAATGTTTGCGTTGCTTGGTGATCAAGTTTTTAGTAGGAAGACTCAGCATTTGGACTTCAATGTAGGAGAAGAGGCGAGCACAAAGAAAGTGAAATCGGTGTTGACCGTTTCTCGCAGGTTTCACAGATGGCGTGCAGCAACGCAGCGAAGGCGGCTTGTTGAAGATGCCATCGTTCTTTGATGAGGAAGTCACGCGGAGCAAATGATGCATGGCTTAGTCTGGATTGCTCGGCTGCTTGACCAAAGCATCTGTTGACTGTTGTTTCCTTCGAAGCCTTGTCAATTTCATGCATTCAAAGAGCCCCTTTTTTTTCTTTTCTAGAGAAGATAATTCTGGAAAGTATAAACTAACTTTCTTTTTAGAAAAAAATTAAGAGATTTTGTTGATAATATGACAAATGCATAGAGAATGAATGACGAGAAAACGAATGAGGTTAAGTGGTAGAACCTTGCATCTTTTCTACTCCGCGTTCGCACTGTACAATGTTATTTCTTCATCCGCTGTGAATGGACAGGCTGAAGGAATCATATCTTATCTCTTTGAATCTACTTTTAAGGCAGGAAGCAAGAACTCTCAACTCTCTCTTTAGGGAGCGAAGCTCCATTCCTTCCCTGGGTGGAGGAGCAGTAGAATCAGTCATTGGAGCCTTGTCTTGTTCTCTTTCCAGTGCTTCATCCAATACAGTCATTGGGAGCGTAGAAAATAGCCAACCCAGTCAGACAGTCTAATAGCACAATACCACCACATTTCCTCTTATGGAGATTCCATATATCCCTTGTCGACAAGAGATTTTCCAATGATCGATAATTGTCTGTCCCAATGGTCAGTCTCATCCGCTGGCTTTATTCTTTCTTTAAACCACCTTCTCTTGATGTAGATAATGGCTTTTTAAAGAAATACTAAAGTCACTCTATCTTATCTAATGGAAAACTTCGAGTTCATCCGTTAACTTTCCAGGCATATCTTCCTTCGTTAATAGAAAGTGCAGTACTTGTCTTAGGAGTCCTGAGCTTGTAGGTCGATTGGTGTCTAGAAAAGAACCTTTTCGTCAAACAAGGAGTAAGAGCCACCGAGCCTGTGTTACTAATTGGCTTGATAGTTCATGTAGCAATGGCGATTTCCTATCTGTGGCAGTCAAGCATGTTTGCGGTAGAGGAGAAGAGCAGTAAATCTTAGTGCCCCGTAAGCATTTCTAAATTTTTTCATTTCATATAAGCTACTAAGAAAATAAGTATTCTTAAGAATACTTCTTTATAACTAATCGTGTCTTATATTTTTCTGCATTCTTTTATGCATTTCCTTTTATTTTGAAGATCCACTTAACATTGATCACTTTGATAGTCTTTTGGAAGTGTAATAAGCCCTCATATATCATTTTTGTTAATAGCACGAATCTCCTTATTTATAGTTTGTCGTCGTTTCTCTTCTTTGCAATCTTCTTCGAATGATAATGGATTATCCTATAAAAAGACAAAATAAAAAAAAATTTATCATTGTTAATATCAACTTTTTGAGTCACATCATATAGCTCCTGAATCGTTCTTATCCTTCTTACAATCAGACTTCTTGAATTATGTGACCTAGCCGATCTAGGTGATGATTCAGGTAAAGACTCTTCGGTGTTTGCTTGTATTATATCACCCTCTTATGAAGATATAGTTTTCTTATTCTACTCATTAATTTTTTCAATTCTAAATCTATTATTTATCAAACTTTTTTCATATCATAACTTTATTTATGATAGGATTGTAGAGTTTGTAATAATTGGAATTCTCAGCATACTCTAATAAGATGTATTTTTTACTGTCAACCTTAAGTTTTGTTCTTTTTTCTTTTGGTATCCTAGAAAATATAATACTTCAGAAAATTTTTAAAATTTATTTTGTTGAGGTGTGTATAACATAGTGAATTAATATAAAATTCTATTATTTCTTAAAAAAATTTAAATTCATTAGATATGTTTTCACCACCTCTATATATTCTTAAATATTTAATCTTATAATTTCCTTATCTTTCAATCAAACCCGAATTTTCTAAAACTTTTCTTTTTCCATTAACATATAAACTCAAGTTTTGCCATTAAGTGAATGTAAGAAAATACCTACTTTCTTCAAGTGATACTAGATTGATAGGGCCACAAACATTTGAGTATACCAAATGTTTTTAATGGAAGAACTAAATTTGCTGCTTTATTATTATTATTATTATTATTATTAAAGTGACACTATATATATACATAAGAGTATATATATGTTAGAATATAAGTGATGAAACTTATTGACAACATTTTCAACATGTCCTATCTCTCTGCAGTTGATGGCTTTTGACCTTTCTTCGGATGGTAACGAGCAGTCGAGGTTTACATTTCTTGGCGATCAAGTGTTTGCGCTCCCTCTTTCCTAGAAAGAAGAAAGCAGCCGAGGTCAAAGAATTAGTAAGCGTTTGGACTTCGAAGCAGCAGATGAGGAGGCAGTCGATCTACATGAAGAGAGGGCAAGGGAAGCGCGACTTCGTCTTCTTCTTCTTGCCGGTTTCTAATTGACTTGTGGTTGTGCGGTCGTTTGACTTTTTGATGATACATGCACTCCTGTGGATCAACTTTCAACAACAGTTTTCCTGGAAGCTTTCTCAGCTGCATATAGAATCATTGGCTCACAACGACAAGGACTATTCGTCATCTGACACATATTTCCATGGAGAGATTGTTCCATAGGAAAGCATGCTTTTCAATTTTTTATTATCATGTTCTAATCAACAACTAAAAAAGCTTCATCAATACTCCCATCAAGTTTCTCCAATGATCACAAAGGTACTTCTATCGATCATAGCACGAGCAAATCTTGCGTATTCTTTCATGTACAGTTAGCTTAAGAGCTTACAAATATATACGAGAAAACACTAATACAAACTACAGTGGTGGCATGCAAGAACACGAGTCTATCCTAAGTTGACTTTGTGAGAGAAATGCTTAGCAGCGGCAACCATCGCTGCGTCCGGCGCAGCCGATCCCGCCGGTTTTTCTCCCTTTGCATGATTGGCGCGGAAGAAGCATCGGAACCACGACGCCAACGCCGACAGGAATGAGTTCTTATGGCCTTCGTTGCTGATCTCCATGACTAGCTTTTGGTTTAGCCCAACGCAGGAAGATGAACTCGGGGACGGGAGGAGACTGAAGTGTAGTAACTCGAGGAAGAATGCTTTGTACAGATCGAGTTCTTATAGGGGAAGGGAATGTTTGCGTTGCTTGGTGATCAAGTTTTTAGTTGGAAGACCCAGCATTTGGACTTAAAACGTAGGAGAATAGGCGTCAGTCAAAATATATGAGGCGAGCACAAAGAAAGTGAAATCGGTGTTGACTGTTTCTTGCAGGTTTCACAGATGGCGTGCAGCAACGCAGCGAAAGTGGCGTGTTGAAGATGCCATCGTTCTTTGATGAGGATGTCACGCGGAGCAAATGATGCATGGCTTAGTCTGGATTGCTCGGCTGCTTGACCAAAGCATCTGCTGACTGTTGTTTCCTTTGAAGCTTTGTCAATTTCATGCATTCAGAGAGCCCCTTTTTTCTTTATGATTATTAATAATATGGTTATTAATAAACCTCTCATTTGATGCAATGAATCTTTTTATCATACTTTTAATAAGTTTAATTTCAGTATTCTCACCCCTTAAATTTATTACATCTAATATGCCAATTTTTTTTTAGTTATTGAAATATTTTAAATTTAAGAGTTTTTACGAGTATATTGATCATTTATCCAGTTGTCTTGACATGATGTGGCAAATGCATACGTCATAGAATGAATGACGAGAAAAAGAATAGGTTTAAGTGAAACAAATCATTTTCTAGTATAAAATTATTATGGGCAATATGATATGCTTAGCGCTAGAAAGATAAAATACAATTTGAGGAGCTCACTTAGACCTTTTTGTCGGTATGGACCACTACTATGTACTTGGTACTAACCTTACTAAGTGATAGAACCTTGTGTATTTTCTACTCCGCGTTCGTATAAGCGTTTTACGGAGGGTTAACTAAAGGAATGATTAGATTTTGTGGTCCTTTATAATTGGATAAGATATATAATGTAACTAATTAAATTTTGATGATATATATTAACCAATAGAAAAAAAGTTTATATTAAAGTATGATTCATTATATATGATGTCGAGGAACTCTCATAATAACTTATCATAGACCCTCTTCTCTTGCTTATAAATAGACAAGATCTCTAGGGATTAGATGATAGAGGTTATATAACTCATAGGGATTATAGTCTCTTTCTTAACTCTTCTCTCTAATCATAAATCTAAGTGGTCCTATGAAATGATAGGAAGACAGAAGAAGGATCTAGTTCTCTTTCTAGATTAACTGCAATCTTGAATCTAAAGATGGTGCTTTTGCAGATCACACAGAGATCTATTTTTCAGATGACATCAAAAAGTAAGCATCGTAAAACCATATCTAATTTTATTTGATTTCAATCTTAACAAAGATTTTTCTATATTTAATATAGTATATTATAGATTTTATGTTTACAATTGATATCAAAACCTAGGTTCTTGAGATCAAATGTATTAGATCTATTATTTTTGTTTACGATGCTTAAATGATCTATATTTCATCGATTTGTATTCCTATCTATTCTGTTTTGTTGTCTGCTGCTAGTAATGTTAGATTTGTTGTAAACACGATCTCTACGAACGTGAAGCAAATGGTCGTCGCCAACCTTGCTACATACGACCAACAAATCTGCTGGCGGTAGAGGCTACGCTAGGCAACGTGCACACCGCAGCAATAGTTGCAATAGGTGGTAGTCACGTCTAAGCGACACACACACGAGCATCACATCGCCTATGCAGCGGTCGCACGAGGGCAGACAACTGCCAAAGCGACAGTCGCACGTGAGTAGGTCAAGCGGCAACCGCGCGCAGGCATAGGCCGCACCCAAGCAGCAGCCACACGCGGGTAGGAACCGCGATCGACCATGCGTAGGTGACGACAGCCCCGCGGTAGCCGCACACGCGCAGGCAGCAGTGGCGTAGGCAGTAGGGTTTTTGACATATTTATAATTTTACCTTCGAGGCTAGTTTTTTTATCAAATTATAGTTCCGTCCTTTATAAATTTCATAATTCTAATTGATATCTTGTCAACATATTTATAGTTTTACCTTACGAAATTGAGAATTCTAATTTATATCATCAATTAGAAAATTGATAAATATGATTTATTATAATTATGTTTGAATTTGATCATGATTATATGTTTACATGTGATAAATAAAATCTCTTTATTGTTTTGGATATTTATTTGGTTAATCACATGTATATATTTGAAATTATAAAATAATGTTCATCTTTCACGTGAAGGCATAATTTATATGTTATCATGATTATCATATGAGTTTTTTTTTTTGCTGATTAATATTCAATATTTATTATGGTTGTTATTTTATTATTTAACTGCTTAACAAAAATTAAATTAAAAAAATTAATGAATATTATTTGTAAATCATCTCCCTAAGTTTCATCTAACTTGTAGTTACCAAAGTGTCTTGGGATGATAGGCTTTTGTGATATGAATTATAATAAAAGCTTTATCATTTATAGAATATTTTAAATTATATTTATATTATTGTATTGGTCTTGTAGATACTAAAGTGACCTAGATCAATAACCTATAAAATAATATTAAGGGATTAGTCCTAAGTGATATTAAAGAAATAATATTCATAATGATATACATAATTTTAGATTTTTCTTCTTCCCTTTTTGTGAGCTTTTATTTATGAACTTAAAAGAACCCATTAATTGTTCTAAATTTTTAGACTCTTCCATTGCTATAGCAATAAAATCAAACTTTAGATCCAGAGATCTTAGTATTTTTTGATTACTTTTTGATCACTTAATTATTTATCATTTTGTCTCATTTGATGAATAATAGAAATAACTTTTAAAAAATAATAAAAAATAGATTCATAAGTATCTTACTATAATTTTTCAAACTCAACTTTAAAACTTTGGACTAAACTTTTTTACCTTATTTACATCACTAAATGATTTTTCTCAAATCTCTTTTGAAGTATTTCTGGAGCAATGATCTCGAATATTATATCATTAAGCTCTTGATAGATCATGAACAATGTTTTTTTCTCTTTTTTCATTCTCTATCTTTGAATTGTTCTTACTTCTACACTCATTACTCCTTTTCTTGGACTTGGTTAAATAAATTCATCTTATAAAATCTTCCATATATATCTTGGGAACCTAAAAAAAATTTCATTTAGATATATCATATATCATAATTTTCTTTTGTCATTTTAGGGATCTGGAATTAGATAGTGTTTGCAGAAAAAGTCATAGCTTAACCTTTACTTTGATACTAAATATAAAAAATAAATAAATTAAAAAGAGATATATTTATCACAGGAAGAGTATGACAAAACTACATCTTTTATCTTTCACTTAAAATTTTTTACAACTTCAAAACTCTATATATTTTATGACTCGACATATGAAATTTATATAGCCCCCACATAAATATTACATTAATTATTTTTAAAATAAATTACTCTTTTTAAGAAACCTTTCCAAGAGTTTGTTCTTTTATATATATTTAATCTATTTCTTCTCTTGATACAATAAACGTTTCTCTTGTGCAATAAATCTCTGGTTATTAGTCTTCTAACGCGACGACCTCCATGGATCGCTTATCATCCGACGCCAAACAACTCCTTTTCAAGACTAAAACCTCCCCCACAACTCTTAAGCGCCCCCCATGTCAGAGATAAAGTTGTGGAGGAAGCAGAACAAAAGGAAGAAGAAGATAAATCTGGGGGTGACAGTGGTGGAGTGTGCTTGGAATAATAATAATAATAATAATAATAATAATAATAATAATAATAATAATATAGTATTCACAACATCATTATTATTCATGATCTTTTTAAAACAATAATAAATTAATATTTTATTATTTACAACTCCTCTAATTCAGTTTTTACCTACTTTTTTTTTTCTTTTTTGGTGCATTATAATGACATTGACTTTCCCTTCCTATTCTTCCATTTTCATATTATTTCATTTCATCATTTATCTATTTTTATCATTTTATGTATCATCTATGATTAAGAAATAGAGGAGAAGAAAAAAATTAAAAAAAATGATAGATAAGGAGTGAGAAGATTTTATTAGAATTAAGTTATATATATATATGTATGTATATATTTATATATATAAAGGGATAACCTAGGAATATTAAAAAAATTTATCATAGGATTGTAAATAACAAATGTAAATCTTAATCTCCTAAAAAATAAAAAAACACTGGGATGAATTTTGTTTAAAAATAGAATTTTCTAGAAAAGTATCCCTTTAACATCATTTTTTTAATCTAAGTTTTGAAATATCCCCTGTCACCTACCCCCATTTTATCTCTTTTTTACTTTTTTTTTTAAATCAATCCATTGAGTGGATCGATGAATTTAGAGTATTTTTAATATTATGTTAAAATATTTTCAGTAAAACTAAAAATATTATAATATAGAATAAAAACGCTGTGTTATATTTTTTTGGTATGATTAAGATAAAAAATAAAGTCTTATAGAATTTTTTTATGATGTTATAGTTTTTCTAATATTACTAAAAATACGATAACATAATATAAAAATATAATAAAAACATAATATTTTCATAAATTTATAAAATTATTATATTATAATATTTTTATACTGCATTATATTATTTCTGGACCCGTTTACCGATCCATTATAAAAAGAAGAAAAAAAGATAACATTGTTTGAGAATTCTATAAATCAGTGGTGGAAAAGCTGAGTTTTTTTTTTTTTCAAGAATTTATCCAAAATATTATATAATTTGTTAATTATATTAGAGATTAAAACATATTTAATCAAAGGACTTCAACTACGAGAAGCAGCTAATTGTTTTAGATATTACAAATCTGAGAATCAATAATGCGAGTGAAAAGAGAAAGAAAGGCCATAAAATTAATATGGGTAAAAAAGTCAAAATAAATAATTTATTTTTAGTCCTTAAAGGTTTTCTTAATCTCTTTCACGCCCAGAAGAAAAAAAATTCATTAGCTTATCCTTTTTTTTATTGAGTCATAAAAACTTTCAATAAAATGAAGATTAATGACAACGATGTGGTTGACTTAATGTAATTTTAATTCAAGAAACTTTTTAAATTTTCGGAAAATAATAATTTCCAATCCCTCTTGTTTATTAATGAGAAAGAGGCATCCTATTATTTATTTATTTATATTCTTAATATATATATATATATATATACATATATATATATATATACATATACATATATATATATATACATATACTTTTAATTTGTGATGAGTCATTGCAGTCTTGCAAATATTTAGAAAACAAGGAAATTGTCGATCTAAAAGTACATAATGCGGTAATCTTCTATACTTTTGTGAGATACATATACATTTTTTATGGATTATGAACAATAAGTTTCATAACTCAATCACATAAAAATGCTGAGAAATACAAGCTACAGTCGCATGAAAGATACACAAAACTAGCCTAAGTTGACTTTGTGAGAGAAATGCTTAGCGGCGGCAACCATCGCTGCGTCCGGCGCAGCCGATCCCGCCGGTTTTACTCCCTTTGCATGATTGGCGCGGAAGAAGCATCGGAACCACGACGCCAACGCCGACAAGAATGAGTTCTTATGGCCTTCGTTGCTGATCTCCATGACTTGCTTTTGGTTTAGCCCAACGCAGGAAGATGGACTCGGGGACGGGAGGAGACTGAAGTGTAGTAACTCAAGGAAGAATGCTTTGTCCAGATCGAGTTTTTATAGGGGAAGGGAATGTTTGCGTTGCTTGGTGATCAAGTTTTTAGTAGGAAGACTCAGCATTTGGACTTCAATGTAGGAGAAGAGGCGAGCACAAAGAAAGTGAAATCGGTGTTGACCGTTTCTCGCAGGTTTCACAGATGGCGTGCAGCAACGCAGCGAAGGCGGCTTGTTGAAGATGCCATCGTTCTTTGATGAGGAAGTCACGCGGAGCAAATGATGCATGGCTTAGTCTGGATTGCTCGGCTGCTTGACCAAAGCATCTGTTGACTGTTGTTTCCTTCGAAGCCTTGTCAATTTCATGCATTCAAAGAGCCCCTTTTTTTTCTTTTCTAGAGAAGATAATTCTGGAAAGTATAAACTAACTTTTTTCTTAGAAAAAAATTAAGAGATTTTGTTGATAATATGACAAATGCATAGAGAATGAATGACGAGAAAACGAATGAGGTAAAGTGGTAGAACCTTGCGTCTTTTCTACTCCGCGTTCGCACTGTACAATGTTATTTCTTCATCCGCTGTGAATGGACAGCTGAAGGAATCATATCTTATCTCTTTGAATATACTTTGAAGGCAGGAAGCAAGAACTCTCAACTCTCTCTTCAGAGAGCGAAGCTCCATTCCTTCCCTGGGTGGAGGAGCAGTAGAATCAGTCATTGGAGCCTTGTCTTGTTCTCTTTCCAGTGCTTCATCCAATACAGTCATTGGGAGCGTAGAAAATAGCCAACCCAGTCAGACAGTCTAATAGCACGATACCACCACAGCTCCTCTTATGGAGATTCCATATATCCCTTGTCGACAAGAGATTTTCCAATGATTGATAATTGTCTTTGTCTGTCCCAATGGTCAGTCTCGTCCGCTGGCTTTATTCTTTCTTTAAACCACCTTCTCTTGATGTAGATAATAGCTTTTTAAAGAAATACTAAAGTCACTCTATCTTATCTAATGGAAAACTTCGAGTTCATCCGTTAACTTTCCAGGCATATCTTCCTTCGTTAATACAAAGTGCAGTACTTGTCTGAGGAGTCCTGAGCTTGTAGGTCGATTGGTGTCTAGAAAAGAACCTTTTCGCCAAACAAGGAGTAAGAGCCACCGAGCCTCTGTTACTAATTGGCTTGATAGTTCATGTAGCAATGGCGATTTCCTATCTGTGGTAGTCAAGCATGTTTGCGGTAGAGGAGAAGAGCAGTAAATCTTAGTGCCCCGTAAGCATTTATAAATTTTTTCATAGCTACTAAGAAAATAACTATTCTTACTATCTCTGGTCGTGCAAGAATACTTCTTTATAACTAATCGTGTCTTATATTTTTCTGCATTCTTTTATGCATTTCCTTTTATTTTGAAGATCCACTTAACATTGATCACTTTGATAGTCTTTTGGAAGTGTAATAAGTCCTAATATATCATTTTTGTTAATAGCACGAATCTCTTTATTTATAGTTTGTCGTCATTTCTCTTCTTTGCAATCTTCTTCGAATGATAATGGATTATCCTATAAAAAGACAAAATAAAAAAAAATTTATCATTGTTAATATCAACTTTTTGAGTCACATCATGTAGCTCCTGAATTGTTCTTATCCTTCTTACAATCAGACTTCTTGAATTATGTGACCTAGCCGATCTAGGTGATGATTCAGGTAAAGACTCTTCGGTGTTTGCTGGTATTATATCACCCTCTTATGAAGATATAGTTTTCTTATTCTACTCATTAATTTTTTCAATTCTAAATCTATTATTTATCAAACTTTTTTTATATCATAACTTTATTTATGATAGGATTGTAGAGTTTGTAATAATTGGAATTCTCAGCATACTCTAATAAGATGTATTTTTTACTGTCAAACCTTAAGTTTTGTTCTTTTTTCTTTTGGTATCCTAGAAAATATAATACTTCAGAAAATTTTTAAAATTCGGGAATACCATTTTGTTGAGGTGTGTATAACATAGTGAATTAATATAAAATTCTATTATTTCTTAAAAAATTTAAATTCATTAGATATGTTTTCACCACCTCTCTATATTCTTAAATATTTAATCTTATAATCTCCTTATCTTTCAACCAAACCCGAATTTTCTAAAACTTTTTTTTTTCCAATAACATATAAACTCAAGTTTTGTCATTACAATAATAAGTGGATGTAAGAAAATACCTACTTTCTTCCAATGATACTAGATTGATAGGGCCACAAATATTTGAGTATACCAAATGTTTTTAATGGAAGAACTAAATTTGCTGCTTTATTATTATTATTATTATTATTATTAAAGTGACACTATATATATACATAAGAGTATATATATGTTAGAATATAAGTGATGAAACTTATTGACAACATTTTCAACATGTCCTATCTCTCTGCAGTTGATGGCTTTTGACCTTTCTTCGGATGGTAACGAGCAGTCGAGGTTTACATTTCTTGGCGATCAAGTGTTTGCGCTCCCTCTTTCCTAGAAAGAAGAAAGCAGCCGAGGTCAAAGAATTAGTAAGCGTTTGGACTTCGAAGCAGCAGATGAGGAGGCAGTCGATCTACATGAAGAGAGGGCAAGGGAAGCGCGACTTCGTCTTCTTCTTCTTGCCGGTTTCTAATTGACTTGTGGTTGTGCGGTCGTTTGACTTTTTGATGATACATGCACTCCTGTGGATCAACTTTCAACAACAGTTTTCCTGGAAGCTTTCTCAGCTGCATATAGAATCATTGGCTCACAACGACAAGGACTATTCGTCATCTGACACATATTTCCATGGAGAGATTGTTCCATAGGAAAGCATGCTTTTCAATTTTTTATTATCATGTTCTAATCAACAACTAAAAAAGCTTCATCAATACTCCCATCAAGTTTCTCCAATGATCACAAAGGTACTTCTATCGATCATAGCACGAGCAAATCTTGCGTATTCTTTCATGTACAGTTAGCTTAAGAGCTTACAAATATATACGAGAAAACACTAATACAAACTACAGTGGTGGCATGCAAGAACACGAGTCTATCCTAAGTTGACTTTGTGAGAGAAATGCTTAGCAGCGGCAACCATCGCTGCGTCCGGCGCAGCCGATCCCGCCGGTTTTTCTCCCTTTGCATGATTGGCGCGGAAGAAGCATCGGAACCACGACGCCAACGCCGACAGGAATGAGTTCTTATGGCCTTCGTTGCTGATCTCCATGACTAGCTTTTGGTTTGGCCCAACACACGAAGATGAACTCGGCGACGGGAGGAGACTGAAGTGTAGTAACTCGAGGAAGAATGCTTTGTACAGATCGAGTTTTTATAGGGGAAGGGAATGTTTGCGTTGCTTGGTGATCAAGTTTTTAGTAGGAAGACTCAGCATTTGGAGTTCATTGTATGAGAGGAGGCGAGCACAAAGAAAGTGAAATCGGTGTTGACTGTTTCTTGCAGGTTTCACAGATGGCGTGCAGCAACGCAGCGAAAGTGGCGTGTTGAAGATGCCATCGTTCTTTGATGAGGATGTCACGCGGAGCAAATGATGCATGGCTTAGTCTGGATTGCTCGGCTGCTTGACCAAAGCATCTGCTGACTGTTGTTTCCTTTGAAGCTTTGTCAATTTCATGCATTGAGAGAGCCCCTTTTTTCTTTATGGTTATTAATTAGCTTGATAGTTCAAGTAGTAACGCATGTCTGCGGCTAGTGGAAAAAAAAAAAAGTAGTAAATCTTAGTACCTTCTAACTGGTAGTTAGATATTAAAAATAGATAAGAAGAAGAGATAGTTCTATTATTTTATAAAGAAAAAGTCGGACAAGACTAAATTTTCTATCTTTCATTTAAAACTCTTTATAGTTTCAAAAAGTTTATATGTTTTATGATCAGGGTTTATGTAATCTCATAGATATATTATATTAATTATTTTTAAAATAAATCATTCTTTTTCAAGAAATCCTTTTAAGAAACAATAATCAATATTGGTTTGTCCTTCTATAAGCATTTAATCTATTTCTCCTCTTAATGTAATAAACCTCTCACTTGATGTGATGAATCTTTTTATCATACTTCAATAAGTTTAATTTTAGTATTCTCACCCCTTAAACTTATTACATCTAATATGTCATTTTTTTAATTATTAAAATATTTTAAATTTAAAAGGTTTTACGAGTATATTGATTATTTATCCGGTTGTCTTGACATGATGTGGCAAATACATAGAGAATGAAAGACGAGAAAGAGAATAGGTTTAAGTGAAACAAATCATTTCGTAGCATAAAATTATTATGGGCAATATGATATGCTTAGCGCTAGAAAGATAAGATGCAATTTGAGGAGCTTACTTAGACCTTTTTATCGGTATGGACCGGTACTATGTACTTGGTACTTACCTTACTAAGTGGTAGAACCTTGTGTCTTTTCTACTCTGTGTTCGCACGAGCTTTTGGGAGGGTTAGCAAAAACATTTGAAGTTACAATGTTATTAATTCATCCGCTATGAATGAGTGGGCTAAAGGAACGGTTAGATTTTATTGTCCTTTATAATTGGATAAGATATATAATATAACTAATTAAATTTTGATGATATATATTAACCAATAGAAAAGAAGTCCATATTAAAATAGAATTCCTTAGAGATGATACCTTAGATGGGAGGAACTCTCATAATAAGTTATCATAGACCCTTTACTCTTACTTATAAATAGATAAGATCTCTAGGGACTGGATGATAGAGGTTGCACAACTCATAGGGATTATAGTCTTTCTCTTAACTCTTCTCCCTAACCATCAATCTAAGTGGTACTATGAAAGGATAGGAAGAGAGGAGAATGATCTAGTTCTCTTTGTAGATTAACTGCGATCTTGGATCTAAAGACGGTGCCTTTACAGATCACACAAAGATCTATTTTTCATATGACATCAAAAAGTATGTATCGTAAAACCATATCTAATTTTATTTAATTTCAGCATAAAAGATTTTTTTCATATCATATTATAGATTTTATGTTTACAATTGGTATCAAAACATAGGTTCTTGAGATCAAATGTACTAGATTTATTATTTTTGTTTACAATGCTTGAATGATCTATATTTCATCGATCTGTATTCCTATCTATTCTGTTTTATTGTCTACTGCTAGTAATGTTAGATTTGTTGTAAACACGATCTCCATGAATGTGAAGCAAATGGACGTCACCGATCTTGTTACGTACGACCAACAAATCTGCTGGCGATAGAGGCTACGCCGGGCAACGTGCACGCCACAGCAGTAGTTGCAATAGGCGGTAGTCACATGTAAGCAACACACACACGCGAGCATCACATCGCCTATGCGGTGGTCGCACGAGGGCAGACAACCGCCTAAGCGACAGTCGCACGTGGATAGGTCGAGCCCAAGCGGTAGCCACGTGCAAGCACAGGCCGCACCCAAGTGGCGGCCACACGTGGGCAGGAACCGTGGTCAACCATGCGCAAGCAGTATCAACCATGCGTAGGTGACGACAACCCTGCGGTAGTCGTGCACGCGCAGGCAACGGTGGCACAAGTAGTAGGGTTTCTAACATATTTACAGTTTTTCCTTCGAAGCTAGGTTTTTATCAAATTATAGTTCCATCCTTTATAAATTTCGTAATTCCAAATCAAATTATAGTTCCATCCTTTATAAATTTCGTAATTCCAATTTATATCTTGTCAACATATTTACAGTTTTACCTTATGAAATTGAGAATTCTAATTTATATCATCAATTAGAAAATTGATAAATATGATTTATTATAATTATGTTTGAATTTGATCATGATTATATTTATGATTGGATTTAATTTTTTATTAAAAATATAAATTATGATTTACATTTATAATTTTCTCATATGAATCGTTGATTATATTTTTACATGTGATAAATAAAATCTAATTATTGTTTTGGATATTCATTTGGTTAATCACATGTATATATTTAAAATTATAAAATAATATTCATCTTTCAATAATTTATATGTTATCATGATTATCATATGTACTTTTTCTTTTGTTGATTAATATTCAATAATTATTATGGTTGTTATTTTATCATTGAATTGCTTAACATAAATTAAATTAAAAAAATTTGATGAATATTATTTGTAAATCATCTCCTTAAGTTATCTGACTTATAGTTACCAAAATGTCTTGGGATGATAGACTTTTGTGATATGAATTATAATAAAAGTTTTATCATTCATAGGACATTTTAAATTATATTTATATTATTGTATTGGTCTTGTAGACACCAAAGTGACTTAGACTAATAACTTATAAAATAATATTAAGGGATTAGTCCTAACTGATATTAAAGAAATAATATTCATAATGATATACATAAATTTAGATTTTTTTTCTTATCTTTTTGTGAGCCTTTATTTATGAACTTAAAGAGAACCCATTAATTGTTCTAAATCTTTAGACTCTTCGATTGCTATAGCAATAAAATCAAACTTTGAATCTTGAGATCTTAGTATTTTTTTTCTATTACTTTTTATCACTTAATTGTTTACCATTTTATCTCGAACAATAGAAATAACTTTTAAGAAATAATTAAAAATAGATTGATAAGTATCTTGTTGTAATTTTTCAAACTTAACTTGTAAAACTTATGGACGAAACTTGTTTACCTTATCCACATCACTAAATGCTTTTTCTCATGTCTCTTTTGAAGTATTTGTAGAGCAATGATCTCGAATATTATATCATTAAGCTCTTAGTAGATTATGAACAATATTTTTTTCTCTTTCTTTATTCTCTATCTTTGAATTGTTCTTGCTTCTGTATTTATTACTCCATCTTTTATTAGACTTGGTTAAATAAATTCATCTTTTACAATCTTCCATATATATCTTGGGAGTCTAAAAATACCTTCATTTAGATGCACCATATATCATATTTTTTTTTTTTTGTCAATTAAGGGATCTGGAATTAGATAGTGTTTGGAGAAAAAGTCATAGCTTAACCTCTACTTTGATACTAAATATTAAAAATAAATAAAAAAGAGATATATTTATCACACAAAGGAAGTGTATGAGAAAACTAAATCTTCTATATTTCACTTAAAATTTTATACGACTTCAAAACTCTATATATTTTATGACTCAATATATGGAGTTTATATAGTCTCCACAGAAATATTATATTAATTATTTTTAAAATAAATTATCTTTTTTAAGAAACCTTTCCAAGAGTTTGTTTTTCTATGGATATTTAATCCATTTATTCTCTTGAT
Source organism: Musa acuminata AAA Group (assembly GCF_036884655.1). Classification (NCBI taxonomy): domain Eukaryota; kingdom Viridiplantae; phylum Streptophyta; class Magnoliopsida; order Zingiberales; family Musaceae; genus Musa; species Musa acuminata. Next base: position 32,510,974 of record NC_088344.1, on the reverse strand, counting down.
ACAATAAACGTTTCTCTTGTCCGATAAATCTCTGGTTAGTAGTCTTCTCAAAGCGGCGACCTCCATGGATCGCTTATCATCCGGCTTCAAGCAACTCCTTTTCAAGACTAAAACCTCTCCCGCAGCTCTCAAGCGCCCCAAGTAAGAGATGAAGTTGTGGAGGAAGGAGAGCAAAACGAAGAAGAAGATAAACCTGGGGGTGGCAGTGGTGGAGTGTGCTCGGAAGCTACTGACGACATGAACGGAAGTAGCTTATTTTTTAAGAAAAATTCCACCCCTACCCTCTATCATCTAATAATAATAATAATAATAATAATAATTCTTATAATAATAATTATTCTTATAATAATAATAATAATAATAATAATAATAATATTCACAACATCATTATTATTCATGATCTTTTTAAAAATTAATAAATTAATATTTTATTATTTACAACTCCTCTAATTCATTTTTTACCTACTTTTTTTTTCTTTTCTGGTGCATTATAATGACATTGACTTTCCCTTCTTCTTCTTCTTCCATTTTCATATTATTTCATTTCACCATTTATCTATTTTTATCATTTTATGTATCATCGATGATTAAGAAATAGCGGAGAAGAAAAAAATTAAAAAAATGATAGATAAGGAGTGAGAAGATTTTATTAGAATTAAGTGTTATATATATGTATATATATATATATATATGTATATATATGTATATTTATATATGTATATATATATATATATGTATATATATATATATATGTGTATATATGTATATATATGTATATATGTATATATATAAAGGGATAACCTAGGAATATTAAAAAAATTATTATAGGATTGTAAATAACAAATGTAAATCTTAATCTCCTAAGAAATAAAAAAAAACACTAGGATGAATTTTGTTTAAAAATAGAATTTTCTAGAAAAGTATCCCTTTAACATCATTTTTTTAATCTAAGTTTTGAAATATCCCCTGTCACCAACCCCCATTTTATCTCTTTTTTACTTTTTTTTTTTAAATCAATCCATTGAGTGGATCGATGAATTTACAGTATTTTTTATATTATGTTAAAATATTTTCAGTAAAACTAAAAATATTATAATATAGAATAAAAACGCTGTGTTATATTTTTTTGGTATGATTAAGATAAAAAATAAAATCTTATAGAATTTTTTTATAATGTTATAGTTTTTCTAATATTACTAAAACTACGATAACATAATATAAAAATAATAATAAAAGCATAATATTTTCATAAATTTATAAAAACTATTATATTATAATATTTTTATACTGCATTATATTATTTCTGGACCCGTTTACCGATCCATTATAAAAAGAAGAAAAAAAGATATTCAAAGGTGTTAGGTAAAAAGCTAACATTGTTTGATAATTCTATCAATCAGTGGTGAAAAAGCTGAGTATTTTTTCAAGAATTTATCCAAAATATTATATAATTTGTTAATTATATTAGAGATTAAAATATATTTGATCAAAGGACTCCAACTATGAGACGCAGCTAATTGTCTTAGATATTACAAAAAATATTTAATCAAATAACCTGAGAATCATTAATACGAGTGAAAACAGAAAGAAAGGCCATAAAATTAATATGGGTAAAGAAAGTCAAAATAAATAATTTATTTTTAGTCCTTAAACGGATTCTTGATCTCTTTCACGCCTAGAAGAAATAAAACATGGAAAAAAATCATTAGCTTATTCTTTTTTTATCGAGTCATAAAAAAATTCAATAAAATGAAAATTAATGATAACGATGTGGTTGACTTAATGCAATTTTAATTCAAGAAACTTTTCAAATTTTCAGAAAATAATAATTTCCAAACCCTCTTGTTTATTAATGAGAAAGAAGCATCCTATTATTTATTTATTTATATTCTTAATATATATATACATATATATATATATATATATACATATATATATATATATATATATATATATATATATATATATATATACTTTTAATTTGTGATGAATCATTGCAGTCTTGCAGATATTTAGAAAACAAGGAAATTGTCGATCTAAAAGTACATAATGCGGTAATCTTCTATACTTTTGTGAGATACATATACATTTTTTATGGATTATGAACAATAAGTTTCATAACTCAATCACATAAAAATGCTGAGAAATACAAGCTACAGTCGCATGAAAGATACACAAAACTAGCCTAAGTTGACTTTGTGAGAGAAATGCTTAGCGGCGGCAACCATCGCTGCGTCCGGCGCAGCCGATCCCGCCGGTTTTACTCCCTTTGCATGATTGGCGCGGAAGAAGCATCGGAACCACGACGCCAACGCCGACAAGAATGAGTTCTTATGGCCTTCGTTGCTGATCTCCATGACTTGCTTTTGGTTTAGCCCAACGCAGGAAGATGAACTCGGGGACGGGAGGAGACTGAAGTGTAGTAACTCAAGGAAGAATGCTTTGTCCAGATCGAGTTTTTATAGGGGAAGGGAATGTTTGCGTTGCTTGGTGATCAAGTTTTTAGTAGGAAGACTCAGCATTTGGACTTCAATGTAGGAGAAGAGGCGAGCACAAAGAAAGTGAAATCGGTGTTGACCGTTTCTCGCAGGTTTCACAGATGGCGTGCAGCAACGCAGCGAAGGCGGCTTGTTGAAGATGCCATCGTTCTTTGATGAGGAAGTCACGCGGAGCAAATGATGCATGGCTTAGTCTGGATTGCTCGGCTGCTTGACCAAAGCATCTGTTGACTGTTGTTTCCTTCGAAGCCTTGTCAATTTCATGCATTCAAAGAGCCCCTTTTTTTTCTTTTCTAGAGAAGATAATTCTGGAAAGTATAAACTAACTTTTTTCTTAGAAAAAAATTAAGAGATTTTGTTGATAATATGACAAATGCATAGAGAATGAATGACGAGAAAACGAATGAGGTAAAGTGGTAGAACCTTGCGTCTTTTCTACTCCGCGTTCGCACTGTACAATGTTATTTCTTCATCCGCTGTGAATGGACAGCTGAAGGAATCATATCTTATCTCTTTGAATATACTTTGAAGGCAGGAAGCAAGAACTCTCAACTCTCTCTTCAGAGAGCGAAGCTCCATTCCTTCCCTGGGTGGAGGAGCAGTAGAATCAGTCATTGGAGCCTTGTCTTGTTCTCTTTCCAGTGCTTCATCCAATACAGTCATTGGGAGCGTAGAAAATAGCCAACCCAGTCAGACAGTCTAATAGCACGATACCACCACAGCTCCTCTTATGGAGATTCCATATATCCCTTGTCGACAAGAGATTTTCCAATGATTGATAATTGTCTTTGTCTGTCCCAATGGTCAGTCTCGTCCGCTGGCTTTATTCTTTCTTTAAACCACCTTCTCTTGATGTAGATAATAGCTTTTTAAAGAAATACTAAAGTCACTCTATCATATCTAATGGAAAACTTCGAGTTCATCCGTTAACTTTCCAGGCATATCTTCCTTCGTTAATACAAAGTGCAGTACTTGTCTGAGGAGTCCTGAGCTTGTAGGTCGATTGGTGTCTAGAAAAGAACCTTTTCGCCAAACAAGGAGTAAGAGCCACCGAGCCTCTGTTACTAATTGGCTTGATAGTTCATGTAGCAATGGCGATTTCCTATCTGTGGTAGTCAAGCATGTTTGCGGTAGAGGAGAAGAGCAGTAAATCTTAGTGCCCCGTAAGCATTTCTAAATTTTTTCATTTCATATAAGCTACTAAGAAAATAAGTATTCTTACTATCTTTAATCGAGCAATTAACATGAATATTTTTTCATAGTCGATCTCTTGTGCATTTCCTTTTATTTTGAAGATACACACTTTGGTGGTCTTCTCGAAGTATAGTAAGTTCTCATATATCATTTTTGTTAATAACATGAATCTCCTCATTTATAGTTTGTCGTCATTTCTCTTCTTTGCAATCTTCGAACGTTAATGGATTATCCTATAAAAAGATAAAATAAAAAAAGTTTATCATTGTTAGTATCAACCTTTTGAGTCACGTCATATAGCTCCTGAATCGTTCTTGTTTTTCTTATAATCAGACTTTTTAAATTATGTGACCTAGCCGATCTAGGTGATGATTCAAACAAAGACTCTTCGGTATTTGCTTGTATTATATCACCCTCTTATGAAAATATAGTTTTCTTATTCTACTCATTAATTTTTTCAATTCTAAATCTGTTATTTATCAAACTTTTTTCATATCATAACTTTGTTTATAATAGGATTGTAGAGTTTGTAATAATTGGAATTCTCAGCATACTCTAATAAGATGTATTTTTTACTGTCAACCTTAAGTTTTGTTCTTTTTTCTTTTGGTATCCTAGAAAATATAATACTTCAGAAAATTTTTAAAATTCATTTTGTTGAGGTGTGTATAACATAGTGAATTAATATAAAATTCTATTATTTCTTAAAAAAATTTAAATTCATTAGATATGTTTTCACCACTTCTATATATTCTTAAATATTTAATCTTATAATTTCCTTATCTTTCAATCAAACCCGAATTTTCTAAAACTTTTTTTTTTCCATTAACATATAAACTCAAGTTTTGCCATTAAGTGAATGTAAGAAAATACCTACTTTCTTCAAGTGATACTAGATTGATAGGGCCACAAACATTTGAGTATACCAAATGTTTTTAATGGAAGAACTAAATTTGCTGCTTTATTATTATTATTATTATTATTATTAAAGTGACACTATATATATACATAAGAGTATATATATGTTAGAATATAAGTGATGAAACTTATTGACAACATTTTCAACATGTCCTATCTCTCTGCAGTTGATGGCTTTTGACCTTTCTTCGGATGGTAACGAGCAGTCGAGGTTTACATTTCTTGGCGATCAAGTGTTTGCGCTCCCTCTTTCCTAGAAAGAAGAAAGCAGCCGAGGTCAAAGAATTAGTAAGCGTTTGGACTTCGAAGCAGCAGATGAGGAGGCAGTCGATCTACATGAAGAGAGGGCAAGGGAAGCGCGACTTCGTCTTCTTCTTCTTGCCGGTTTCTAATTGACTTGTGGTTGTGCGGTCGTTTGACTTTTTGATGATACATGCACTCCTGTGGATCAACTTTCAACAACAGTTTTCCTGGAAGCTTTCTCAGCTGCATATAGAATCATTGGCTCACAACGACAAGGACTATTCGTCATCTGACACATATTTCCATGGAGAGATTGTTCCATAGGAAAGCATGCTTTTCAATTTTTTATTATCATGTTCTAATCAACAACTAAAAAAGCTTCATCAATACTCCCATCAAGTTTCTCCAATGATCACAAAGGTACTTCTATCGATCATAGCACGAGCAAATCTTGCGTATTCTTTCATGTACAGTTAGCTTAAGAGCTTACAAATATATACGAGAAAACACTAATACAAACTACAGTGGTGGCATGCAAGAACATGAGTCTATCCTAAGTTGACTTTGTGAGAGAAATGCTTAGCAGCGGCAACCATCGCTGCGTCCGGCGCAGCCGATCCCGCCGGTTTTTCTCCCTTTGCATGATTGGCGCGGAAGAAGCATCGGAACCACGACGCCAACGCCGACAGGAATGAGTTCTTATGGCCTTCGTTGCTGATCTCCATGACTAGCTTTTGGTTTAGCCCAACGCAGGAAGATGAACTCGGGGACGGGAGGAGACTGAAGTGTAGTAACTCGAGGAAGAATGCTTTGTACAGATCGAGTTCTTATAGGGGAAGGGAATGTTTGCGTTGCTTGGTGATCAAGTTTTTAGTAGGAAGACTCAGCATTTGGAGTTCATTGTATGAGAGGAGGCGAGCACAAAGAAAGTGAAATCGATGTTGACCGTTTCTTGCAGGTTTCACAGATGGCGTGCAGCAACGCAGCGAAAGTGGCGTGTTGAAGATGCCATCGTTCTTTGATGAGGATGTCACGCGGAGCAAATGATGCATGGCTTAGTCTGGATTGCTCGGCTGCTTGACCAAAGCATCTGCTGACTGTTGTTTCCTTTGAAGCTTTGTCAATTTCATGCATTGAGAGAGCCCCTTTTTTCTTTATGGTTATTAATTAGCTTGATAGTTCAAGTAGTAACGCATGTCTGCGGCTAGTGGAAAAAAAAAAAAGTAGTAAATCTTAGTACCTTCTAACTGGTAGTTAGATATTAAAAATAGATAAGAAGAAGAGATAGTTCTATTATTTTATAAAGAAAAAGTCGGACAAGACTAAATTTTCTATCTTTCATTTAAAACTCTTTATAGTTTCAAAAAGTTTATATGTTTTATGATCAGGGTTTATGTAATCTCATAGATATATTATATTAATTATTTTTAAAATAAATCATTCTTTTTCAAGAAATCCTTTTAAGAAACAATAATCAATATTGGTTTGTCCTTCTATAAGCATTTAATCTATTTCTCCTCTTAATGTAATAAACCTCTCACTTGATGCGATGAATCTTTTTATCATACTTCAATAAGTTTAATTTTAGTATTCTCACCCCTTAAACTTATTACATCTAATATGTCATTTTTTTAATTATTAAAATATTTTAAATTTAAAAGGTTTTACGAGTATATTGATTATTTATCCGGTTGTCTTGACATGATGTGGCAAATACATAGAGAATGAAAGACGAGAAAGAGAATAGGTTTAAGTGAAACAAATCATTTCGTAGCATAAAATTATTATGGGCAATATGATATGCTTAGCGCTAGAAAGATAAGATGCAATTTGAGGAGCTTACTTAGACCTTTTTATCGGTATGGACCGGTACTATGTACTTGGTACTTACCTTACTAAGTGGTAGAACCTTGTGTCTTTTCTACTCTGTGTTCGCACGAGCTTTTGGGAGGGTTAGCAAAAACATTTGAAGTTACAATGTTATTAATTCATCCGCTATGAATGAGTGGGCTAAAGGAACGGTTAGATTTTATTGTCCTTTATAATTGGATAAGATATATAATATAACTAATTAAATTTTGATGATATATATTAACCAATAGAAAAGAAGTCCATATTAAAATAGAATTCCTTAGGGATGATACCTTAGATGGGAGGAACTCTCATAATAAGTTATCATAGACCCTTTACTCTTACTTATAAATAGATAAGATCTCTAGGGACTGGATGATAGAGGTTGCACAACTCATAGGGATTATAGTCTTTCTCTTAACTCTTCTCCCTAACCATCAATCTAAGTGGTACTATGAAAGGATAGGAAGAGAGGAGAATGATCTAGTTCTCTTTGTAGATTAACTGCGATCTTGGATCTAAAGACGGTGCCTTTACAGATCACACAAAGATCTATTTTTCATATGACATCAAAAAGTATGTATCGTAAAACCATATCTAATTTTATTTAATTTCAGCATAAAAGATTTTTTTCATATCATATTATAGATTTTATGTTTACAATTGGTATCAAAACATAGGTTCTTGAGATCAAATGTACTAGATTTATTATTTTTGTTTACAATGCTTGAATGATCTATATTTCATCGATCTGTATTCCTATCTATTCTGTTTTATTGTCTACTGCTAGTAATGTTAGATTTGTTGTAAACACGATCTCCATGAATGTGAAGCAAATGGACGTCACCGATCTTGTTACGTACGACCAACAAATCTGCTGGCGATAGAGGCTACGCCGGGCAACGTGCACGCCACAGCAGTAGTTGCAATAGGCGGTAGTCACATGTAAGCAACACACACACGCGAGCATCACATCGCCTATGCGGTGGTCGCACGAGGGCAGACAACCGCCTAAGCGACAGTCGCACGTGGATAGGTCGAGCCCAAGCGGTAGCCACGTGCAAGCACAGGCCGCACCCAAGTGGCGGCCACACGTGGGCAGGAACCGTGGTCAACCATGCGCAAGCAGTATCAACCATGCGTAGGTGACGACAACCCTGCGGTAGTCGTGCACGCGCAGGCAACGGTGGCACAAGTAGTAGGGTTTCTAACATATTTACAGTTTTTCCTTCGAAGCTAGGTTTTTATCAAATTATAGTTCCATCCTTTATAAATTTCGTAATTCCAATTTATATCTTGTCAACATATTTACAGTTTTACCTTATGAAATTGAGAATTCTAATTTATATCATCAATTAGAAAATTGATAAATATGATTTATTATAATTATGTTTGAATTTGATCATGATTGTATTTATGATTGGATTTAATTTTTTATTAAAAATATAAATTATGATTTACATTTATAATTTTCTCATATGAATCGTTGATTATATTTTTACATGTGATAAATAAAATCTAATTATTGTTTTGGATATTCATTTGGTTAATCACATGTATATATTTAAAATTATAAAATAATATTCATCTTTCAATAATTTATATGTTATCATGATTATCATATGTACTTTTTCTTTTGTTGATTAATATTCAATAATTATTATGGTTGTTATTTTATCATTGAATTGCTTAACATAAATTAAATTAAAAAAATTTGATGAATATTATTTGTAAATCATCTCCTTAAGTTTTATCTGACTTATAGTTACCAAAATGTCTTGGGATGATAGACTTTTGTGATATGAATTATAATAAAAGTTTTATCATTCATAGGACATTTTAAATTATATTTATATTATTGTATTGGTCTTGTAGACACCAAAGTGACTTAGACTAATAACTTATAAAATAATATTAAGGGATTAGTCCTAACTGATATTAAAGAAATAATATTCATAATGATATACATAATTTTAGATTTTTTTTCTTATCTTTTTGTGAGCCTTTATTTATGAACTTAAAGAGAACCCATTAATTGTTCTAAATCTTTAGACTCTTCGATTGCTATAGCAATAAAATCAAACTTTGAATCTTGAGATCTTAGTATTTTTTTTCTATTACTTTTTATCACTTAATTGTTTACCATTTTATCTCGAACAATAGAAATAACTTTTAAGAAATAATTAAAAATAGATTGATAAGTATCTTGTTGTAATTTTTCAAACTTAACTTGTAAAACTTATGGACGAAACTTTTTTACCTTATCCACATCACTAAATGCTTTTTCTCATGTCTCTTTTGAAGTATTTGTAGAGCAATGATCTCGAATATTATATCATTAAGCTCTTAGTAGATTATGAACAATATTTTTTTCTCTTTCTTTATTCTCTATCTTTGAATTGTTCTTGCTTCTGTATTTATTACTCCATCTTTTATTAGACTTGGTTAAATAAATTCATCTTTTACAATCTTCCATATATATCTTGGGAGTCTAAAAATACCTTCATTTAGATGCACCATATATCATATTTTTTTTTTTTTGTCAATTAAGGGATCTGGAATTAGATAGTGTTTGGAGAAAAAGTCATAGCTTAACCTCTACTTTGATACTAAATATTAAAAATAAATAAAAAAGAGATATATTTATCACACAAAGGAAGTGTATGAGAAAACTAAATCTTCTATATTTCACTTAAAATTTTATACGACTTCAAAACTCTATATATTTTATGACTCAATATATGGAGTTTATATAGTCTCCACAGAAATATTATATTAATTATTTTTAAAATAAATTATCTTTTTTAAGAAACCTTTCCAAGAGTTTGTTTTTCTATGGATATTTAATCCATTTATTCTCTTGATACAATAAACGTTTCTCTTGTCCGATAAATCTCTGGTTAGTAGTCTTCTCAAAGCGGCGACCTCCATGGATCGCTTATCATCCGGCTTCAAGCAACTCTTTTTCAAGACTAAAACCTCTCCCGCAGCTCTCAAGCGCCCCAAGTAAGAGATGAAGTTGTGGAGGAAGGAGAGCAAAACGAAGAAGAAGATAAACCTGGGGGTGGCAGTGGTGGAGTGTGCTCGGAAGCTACTGACGACATGAACGGAAGTAGCTTATTTTTTAAGAAAAATTCCACCCCTACCCTCTATCATCTAATAATTATAATAATAATAATAATAATTCTTATAATAATAATTATTCTTATAATAATAATAATAATAATAATAATAATATTCACAACATCATTATTATTCATGATCTTTTTAAAAATTAATAAATTAATATTTTATTATTTACAACTCCTCTAATTCATTTTTTACCTACTTTTTTTTTCTTTTCTGGTGCATTATAATGACATTGACTTTCCCTTCTTCTTCTTCCATTTTCATATTATTTCATTTCACCATTTATCTATTTTTATCATTTTATGTATCATCGATGATTAAGAAATAGCGGAGAAGAAAAAAATTAAAAAAATGATAGATAAGGAGTGAGAAGATTTTATTAGAATTAAGTGTTATATATATGTATATATATATATATATGTATATATATGTATATGTATATATGTATATATATATATATGTATATATATATATATGTGTATATATGTATATATATGTATATATGTATATATATAAAGGGATAACCTAGGAATATTAAAAAAATTATTATAGGATTGTAAATAACAAATGTAAATCTTAATCTCCTAAGAAATAAAAAAAAACACTAGGATGAATTTTGTTTAAAAATAGAATTTTCTAGAAAAGTATCCCTTTAACATCATTTTTTTAATCTAAGTTTTGAAATATCCCCTGTCACCAACCCCCATTTTATCTCTTTTTTACTTTTTTTTTTAAATCAATCCATTGAGTGGATCGATGAATTTACAGTATTTTTTATATTATGTTAAAATATTTTCAGTAAAACTAAAAATATTATAATATAGAATAAAAACGCTGTGTTATATTTTTTTGGTATGATTAAGATAAAAAATAAAATCTTATAGAATTTTTTTATAATGTTATAGTTTTTCTAATATTACTAAAACTACGATAACATAATATAAAAATAATAATAAAAGCATAATATTTTCATAAATTTATAAAAACTATTATATTATAATATTTTTATACTGCATTATATTATTTCTGGACCCGTTTACCGATCCATTATAAAAAGAAGAAAAAAAGATATTCAAAGGTGTTAGGTAAAAAGCTAACATTGTTTGATAATTCTATCAATCAGTGGTGAAAAAGCTGAGTATTTTTTCAAGAATTTATCCAAAATATTATATAATTTGTTAATTATATTAGAGATTAAAATATATTTGATCAAAGGACTCCAACTATGAGACGCAGCTAATTGTCTTAGATATTACAAAAAATATTTAATCAAATAACCTGAGAATCATTAATACGAGTGAAAACAGAAAGAAAGGCCATAAAATTAATATGGGTAAAGAAAGTCAAAATAAATAATTTATTTTTAGTCCTTAAACGGATTCTTGATCTCTTTCACGCCTAGAAGAAATAAAACATGGAAAAAAATCATTAGCTTATTCTTTTTTTATCGAGTCATAAAAAAATTCAATAAAATGAAAATTAATGATAACGATGTGGTTGACTTAATGCAATTTTAATTCAAGAAACTTTTCAAAATTTCAGAAAATAATAATTTCCAAACCCTCTTGTTTATTAATGAGAAAGAAGCATCCTATTATTTATTTATTTATATTCTTAATATATATATACATATATATATATATATATACATATATATATATATATATACATATATATATATATATATATACTTTTAATTTGTGATGAATCATTGCAGTCTTGCAGATATTTAGAAAACAAGGAAATTGTCGATCTAAAAGTACATAATGCGGTAATCTTCTATACTTTTGTGAGATACATATACATTTTTTATGGATTATGAACAATAAGTTTCATAACTCAATCACATAAAAATGCTGAGAAATACAAGCTACAGTCGCATGAAAGATACACAAAACTAGCCTAAGTTGACTTTGTGAGAGAAATGCTTAGCGGCGGCAACCATCGCTGCGTCCGGCGCAGCCGATCCCGCCGGTTTTACTCCCTTTGCATGATTGGCGCGGAAGAAGCATCGGAACCACGACGCCAACGCCGACAAGAATGAGTTCTTATGGCCTTCGTTGCTGATCTCCATGACTTGCTTTTGGTTTAGCCCAACGCAGGAAGATGAACTCGGGGACGGGAGGAGACTGAAGTGTAGTAACTCAAGGAAGAATGCTTTGTCCAGATCGAGTTTTTATAGGGGAAGGGAATGTTTGCGTTGCTTGGTGATCAAGTTTTTAGTAGGAAGACTCAGCATTTGGACTTCAATGTAGGAGAAGAGGCGAGCACAAAGAAAGTGAAATCGGTGTTGACCGTTTCTCGCAGGTTTCACAGATGGCGTGCAGCAACGCAGCGAAGGCGGCTTGTTGAAGATGCCATCGTTCTTTGATGAGGAAGTCACGCGGAGCAAATGATGCATGGCTTAGTCTGGATTGCTCGGCTGCTTGACCAAAGCATCTGTTGACTGTTGTTTCCTTCGAAGCCTTGTCAATTTCATGCATTCAAAGAGCCCCTTTTTTTTCTTTTCTAGAGAAGATAATTCTGGAAAGTATAAACTAACTTTTTTCTTAGAAAAAAATTAAGAGATTTTGTTGATAATATGACAAATGCATAGAGAATGAATGACGAGAAAACGAATGAGGTAAAGTGGTAGAACCTTGCGTCTTTTCTACTCCGCGTTCGCACTGTACAATGTTATTTCTTCATCCGCTGTGAATGGACAGCTGAAGGAATCATATCTTATCTCTTTGAATCTACTTTGAAGGCAGGAAGCAAGAACTCTCAACTCTCTCTTCAGAGAGCGAAGCTCCATTCCTTCCCTGGGTGGAGGAGCAGTAGAATCAGTCATTGGAGCCTTGTCTTGTTCTCTTTCCAGTGCTTCATCCAATACAGTCATTGGGAGCGTAGAAAATAGCCAACCCAGTCAGACAGTCTAATAGCACGATACCACCACAGCTCCTCTTATGGAGATTCCATATATCCCTTGTCGACAAGAGATTTTCCAATGATTGATAATTGTCTTTGTCTGTCCCAATGGTCAGTCTCGTCCGCTGGCTTTATTCTTTCTTTAAACCACCTTCTCTTGATGTAGATAATAGCTTTTTAAAGAAATACTAAAGTCACTCTATCTTATCTAATGGAAAACTTCGAGTTCATCCGTTAACTTTCCAGGCATATCTTCCTTCGTTAATACAAAGTGCAGTACTTGTCTGAGGAGTCCTGAGCTTGTAGGTCGATTGGTGTCTAGAAAAGAACCTTTTCGCCAAACAAGGAGTAAGAGCCACCGAGCCTCTGTTACTAATTGGCTTGATAGTTCATGTAGCAATGGCGATTTCCTATCTGTGGTAGTCAAGCATGTTTGCGGTAGAGGAGAAGAGCAGTAAATCTTAGTGCCCCGTAAGCATTTCTAAATTTTTTCATTTCATATAAGCTACTAAGAAAATAAGTATTCTTACTATCTTTAATCGAGCAATTAACATGAATATTTTTTCATAGTCGATCTCTTGTGCATTTCCTTTTATTTTGAAGATACACACTTTGGTGGTCTTCTCGAAGTATAGTAAGTTCTCATATATCATTTTTGTTAATAACATGAATCTCCTCATTTATAGTTTGTCGTCATTTCTCTTCTTTGCAATCTTCGAACGTTAATGGATTATCCTATAAAAAGATAAAATAAAAAAAGTTTATCATTGTTAGTATCAACCTTTTGAGTCACGTCATATAGCTCCTGAATCGTTCTTGTTTTTCTTATAATCAGACTTTTTAAATTATGTGACCTAGCCGATCTAGGTGATGATTCAAACAAAGACTCTTCGGTGTTTGCTTGTATTATATCACCCTCTTATGAAAATATAGTTTTCTTATTCTACTCATTAATTTTTTCAATTCTAAATCTGTTATTTATCAAACTTTTTTCATATCATAACTTTGTTTATAATAGGATTGTAGAGTTTGTAATAATTGGAATTCTCAGCATACTCTAATAAGATGTATTTTTTACTGTCAACCTTAAGTTTTGTTCTTTTTTCTTTTGGTATCCTAGAAAATATAATACTTCAGAAAATTTTTAAAATTCATTTTGTTGAGGTGTGTATAACATAGTGAATTAATATAAAATTCTATTATTTCTTAAAAAAATTTAAATTCATTAGATATGTTTTCACCACTTCTATATATTCTTAAATATTTAATCTTATAATTTCCTTATCTTTCAATCAAACCCGAATTTTCTAAAACTTTTTTTTTTCCATTAACATATAAACTCAAGTTTTGCCATTAAGTGAATGTAAGAAAATACCTACTTTCTTCAAGTGATACTAGATTGATAGGGCCACAAACATTTGAGTATACCAAATGTTTTTAATGGAAGAACTAAATTTGCTGCTTTATTATTATTATTATTATTATTATTAAAGTGACACTATATATATACATAAGAGTATATATATGTTAGAATATAAGTGATGAAACTTATTGACAACATTTTCAACATGTCCTATCTCTCTGCAGTTGATGGCTTTTGACCTTTCTTCGGATGGTAACGAGCAGTCGAGGTTTACATTTCTTGGCGATCAAGTGTTTGCGCTCCCTCTTTCCTAGAAAGAAGAAAGCAGCCGAGGTCAAAGAATTAGTAAGCGTTTGGACTTCGAAGCAGCAGATGAGGAGGCAGTCGATCTACATGAAGAGAGGGCAAGGGAAGCGCGACTTCGTCTTCTTCTTCATGCCGGTTTCTAATTGACTTGTGGTTGTGCGGTCGTTTGACTTTTTGATGATACATGCACTCCTGTGGATCAACTTTCAACAACAGTTTTCCTGGAAGCTTTCTCAGCTGCATATAGAATCATTGGCTCACAACGACAAGGACTATTCGTCATCTGACACATATTTCCATGGAGAGATTGTTCCATAGGAAAGCATGCTTTTCAATTTTTTATTATCATGTTCTAATCAACAACTAAAAAAGCTTCATCAATACTCCCATCAAGTTTCTCCAATGATCACAAAGGTACTTCTATCGATCATAGCACGAGCAAATCTTGCGTATTCTTTCATGTACAGTTAGCTTAAGAGCTTACAAATATATACGAGAAAACACTAATACAAACTACAGTGGTGGCATGCAAGAACACGAGTCTATCCTAAGTTGACTTTGTGAGAGAAATGCTTAGCAGCGGCAACCATCGCTGCGTCCGGCGCAGCCGATCCCGCCGGTTTTTCTCCCTTTGCATGATTGGCGCGGAAGAAGCATCGGAACCACGACGCCAACGCCGACAGGAATGAGTTCTTATGGCCTTCGTTGCTGATCTCCATGACTAGCTTTTGGTTTAGCCCAACGCAGGAAGATGAACTCGGGGACGGGAGGAGACTGAAGTGTAGTAACTCGAGGAAGAATGCTTTGTACAGATCGAGTTCTTATAGGGGAAGGGAATGTTTGCGTTGCTTGGTGATCAAGTTTTTAGTTGGAAGACCCAGCATTTGGACTTAAAACGTAGGAGAATAGGCGTCAGTCAAAATATATGAGGCGAGCACAAAGAAAGTGAAATCGGTGTTGACTGTTTCTTGCAGGTTTCACAGATGGCGTGCAGCAACGCAGCGAAAGTGGCGTGTTGAAGATGCCATCGTTCTTTGATGAGGATGTCACGCGGAGCAAATGATGCATGGCTTAGTCTGGATTGCTCGGCTGCTTGACCAAAGCATCTGCTGACTGTTGTTTCCTTTGAAGCTTTGTCAATTTCATGCATTCAGAGAGCCCCTTTTTTCTTTATGATTATTAATAATATGGTTATTAATAAACCTCTCATTTGATGCAATGAATCTTTTTATCATACTTTTAATAAGTTTAATTTCAGTATTCTCACCCCTTAAATTTATTACATCTAATATGCCAAATTTTTTTTAGTTATTGAAATATTTTAAATTTAAGAGTTTTTACGAGTATATTGATCATTTATCCAGTTGTCTTGACATGATGTGGCAAATGCATACGTCATAGAATGAATGACGAGAAAAAGAATAGGTTTAAGTGAAACAAATCATTTTCTAGTATAAAATTATTATGGGCAATATGATATGCTTAGCGCTAGAAAGATAAAATACAATTTGAGGAGCTCACTTAGACCTTTTTGTCGGTATGGACCACTACTATGTACTTGGTACTAACCTTACTAAGTGGTAGAACCTCGTGTATTTTCTACTCCGCGTTCGTATAAGCGTTTTACGGAGGGTTAACTAAAGGAATGATTAGATTTTGTGGTCCTTTATAATTGGATAAGATATATAATGTAACTAATTAAATTTTGATGATATATATTAACCAATAGAAAAAAAGTTTATATTAAAGTATGATTCATTATATATGATGTCGAGGAACTCTCATAATAACTTATCATAGACCCTCTTCTCTTGCTTATAAATAGACAAGATCTCTAGGGATTAGATGATAGAGGTTATATAACTCATAGGGATTATAGTCTCTTTCTTAACTCTTCTCTCTAATCATAAATCTAAGTGGTCCTATGAAATGATAGGAAGACAGAAGAAGGATCTAGTTCTCTTTCTAGATTAACTGCAATCTTGAATCTAAAGATGGTGCTTTTGCAGATCACACAGAGATCTATTTTTCAGATGACATCAAAAAGTAAGCATCGTAAAACCATATCTAATTTTATTTGATTTCAATCTTAACAAAGATTTTTCTATATTTAATATAGTATATTATAGATTTTATGTTTACAATTGATATCAAAACCTAGGTTCTTGAGATCAAATGTATTAGATCTATTATTTTTGTTTACGATGCTTAAATGATCTATATTTCATCGATTTGTATTCCTATCTATTCTGTTTTGTTGTCTGCTGCTAGTAATGTTAGATTTGTTGTAAACACGATCTCTACGAACGTGAAGCAAATGGTCGTCGCCAACCTTGCTACATACGACCAACAAATCTGCTGGCGGTAGAGGCTACGCTAGGCAACGTGCACACCGCAGCAATAGTTGCAATAGGTGGTAGTCACGTCTAAGCGACACACACACGAGCATCACATCGCCTATGCAGCGGTCGCACGAGGGCAGACAACTGCCAAAGCGACAGTCGCACGTGAGTAGGTCAAGCGGCAACCGCGCGCAGGCATAGGCCGCACCCAAGCAGCAGCCACACGCGGGTAGGAACCGCGATCGACCATGCGTAGGTGACGACAGCCCCGCGGTAGCCGCACACGCGCAGGCAGCAGTGGCGTAGGCAGTAGGGTTTTTGACATATTTATAATTTTACCTTCGAGGCTAGTTTTTTTATCAAATTATAGTTCCGTCCTTTATAAATTTCATAATTCTAATTGATATCTTGTCAACATATTTATAGTTTTACCTTACGAAATTGAGAATTCTAATTTATATCATCAATTAGAAAATTGATAAATATGATTTATTATAATTATGTTTGAATTTGATCATGATTATATGTTTACATGTGATAAATAAAATCTCTTTATTGTTTTGGATATTTATTTGGTTAATCACATGTATATATTTGAAATTATAAAATAATGTTCATCTTTCACGTGAAGGCATAATTTATATGTTATCATGATTATCATATGAGTTTTTTTTTTTGCTGATTAATATTCAATATTTATTATGGTTGTTATTTTATTATTTAACTGCTTAACAAAAATTAAATTAAAAAAAATTAATGAATATTATTTGTAAATCATCTCCCTAAGTTTCATCTAACTTGTAGTTACCAAAGTGTCTTGGGATGATAGGCTTTTGTGATATGAATTATAATAAAAGCTTTATCATTTATAGAATATTTTAAATTATATTTATATTATTGTATTGGTCTTGTAGATACTAAAGTGACCTAGATCAATAACCTATAAAATAATATTAAGGGATTAGTCCTAAGTGATATTAAAGAAATAATATTCATAATGATATACATAATTTTAGATTTTTCTTCTTCCCTTTTTGTGAGCTTTTATTTATGAACTTAAAAGAACCCATTAATTGTTCTAAATTTTTAGACTCTTCCATTGCTATAGCAATAAAATCAAACTTTAGATCCAGAGATCTTAGTATTTTTTGATTACTTTTTGATCACTTAATTATTTATCATTTTGTCTCATTTGATGAATAATAGAAATAACTTTTAAAAAATAATAAAAAATAGATTCATAAGTATCTTACTATAATTTTTCAAACTCAACTTTAAAACTTTGGACTAAACTTTTTTACCTTATTTACATCACTAAATGATTTTTCTCAAATCTCTTTTGAAGTATTTCTGGAGCAATGATCTCGAATATTATATCATTAAGCTCTTGATAGATCATGAACAATGTTTTTTTCTCTTTTTTCATTCTCTATCTTTGAATTGTTCTTACTTCTACACTCATTACTCCTTTTCTTGGACTTGGTTAAATAAATTCATCTTATAAAATCTTCCATATATATCTTGGGAACCTAAAAAAAATTTCATTTAGATATATCATATATCATAATTTTCTTTTGTCATTTTAGGGATCTGGAATTAGATAGTGTTTGCAGAAAAAGTCATAGCTTAACCTTTACTTTGATACTAAATATAAAAAATAAATAAATTAAAAAGAGATATATTTATCACAGGAAGAGTATGACAAAACTACATCTTTTATCTTTCACTTAAAATTTTTTACAACTTCAAAACTCTATATATTTTATGACTCGACATATGAAATTTATATAGCCCCCACATAAATATTACATTAATTATTTTTAAAATAAATTACTCTTTTTAAGAAACCTTTCCAAGAGTTTGTTCTTTTATATATATTTAATCTATTTCTTCTCTTGATACAATAAACGTTTCTCTTGTGCAATAAATCTCTGGTTATTAGTCTTCTAACGCGACGACCTCCATGGATCGCTTATCATCCGGCGCCAAACAACTCCTTTTCAAGACTAAAACCTCCCCCACAACTCTTAAGCGCCCCCCATGTCAGAGATAAAGTTGTGGAGGAAGCAGAACAAAAGGAAGAAGAAGATAAATCTGGGGGTGACAGTGGTGGAGTGTGCTTGGAATAATAATAATAATAATAATAATAATAATATAGTATTCACAACATCATTATTATTCATGATCTTTTTAAAACAATAATAAATTAATATTTTATTATTTACAACTCCTCTAATTCAGTTTTTACCTACTTTTTTTTTCTTTTTTGGTGCATTATAATGACATTGACTTTCCCTTCCTATTCTTCCATTTTCATATTATTTCATTTCATCATTTATCTATTTTTATCATTTTATGTATCATCTATGATTAAGAAATAGAGGAGAAGAAAAAAATTAAAAAAAATGATAGATAAGGAGTGAGAAGATTTTATTAGAATTAAGTTATATATATATATATGTATGTATATATTTATATATATAAAGGGATAACCTAGGAATATTAAAAAAAATTATCATAGGATTGTAAATAACAAATGTAAATCTTAATCTCCTAAAAAATAAAAAAACACTGGGATGAATTTTGTTTAAAAATAGAATTTTCTAGAAAAGTATCCCTTTAACATCATTTTTTTAATCTAAGTTTTGAAATATCCCCTGTCACCTACCCCCATTTTATCTCTTTTTTACTTTTTTTTTTAAATCAATCCATTGAGTGGATCGATGAATTTAGAGTATTTTTAATATTATGTTAAAATATTTTCAGTAAAACTAAAAATATTATAATATAGAATAAAAACGCTGTGTTATATTTTTTTGGTATGATTAAGATAAAAAATAAAGTCTTATAGAATTTTTTTATGATGTTATAGTTTTTCTAATATTACTAAAAATACGATAACATAATATAAAAATATAATAAAAACATAATATTTTCATAAATTTATAAAATTATTATATTATAATATTTTTATACTGCATTATATTATTTCTGGACCCGTTTACCGATCCATTATAAAAAGAAGAAAAAAAGATAACATTGTTTGAGAATTCTATAAATCAGTGGTGGAAAAGCTGAGTTTTTTTTTTTTTCAAGAATTTATCCAAAATATTATATAATTTGTTAATTATATTAGAGATTAAAACATATTTAATCAAAGGACTTCAACTACGAGAAGCAGCTAATTGTTTTAGATATTACAAATCTGAGAATCAATAATGCGAGTGAAAAGAGAAAGAAAGGCCATAAAATTAATATGGGTAAAAAAGTCAAAATAAATAATTTATTTTTAGTCCTTAAAGGTTTTCTTAATCTCTTTCACGCCCAGAAGAAAAAAAATTCATTAGCTTATCCTTTTTTTTATTGAGTCATAAAAACTTTCAATAAAATGAAGATTAATGACAACGATGTGGTTGACTTAATGTAATTTTAATTCAAGAAACTTTTTAAATTTTCGGAAAATAATAATTTCCAATCCCTCTTGTTTATTAATGAGAAAGAGGCATCCTATTATTTATTTATTTATATTCTTAATATATATATATATATACATATATATATATATATATACATATACATATATATATATATATACATATACATATATATATATATATACATATACTTTTAATTTGTGATGAGTCATTGCAGTCTTGCAAATATTTAGAAAACAAGGAAATTGTCGATCTAAAAGTACATAATGCGGTAATCTTCTATACTTTTGTGAGATACATATACATTTTTTATGGATTATGAACAATAAGTTTCATAACTCAATCACATAAAAATGCTGAGAAATACAAGCTACAGTCGCATGAAAGATACACAAAACTAGCCTAAGTTGACTTTGTGAGAGAAATGCTTAGCGGCGGCAACCATCGCTGCGTCCGGCGCAGCCGATCCCGCCGGTTTTACTCCCTTTGCATGATTGGCGCGGAAGAAGCATCGGAACCACGACGCCAACGCCGACAAGAATGAGTTCTTATGGCCTTCGTTGCTGATCTCCATGACTTGCTTTTGGTTTAGCCCAACGCAGGAAGATGGACTCGGGGACGGGAGGAGACTGAAGTGTAGTAACTCAAGGAAGAATGCTTTGTCCAGATCGAGTTTTTATAGGGGAAGGGAATGTTTGCGTTGCTTGGTGATCAAGTTTTTAGTAGGAAGACTCAGCATTTGGACTTCAATGTAGGAGAAGAGGCGAGCACAAAGAAAGTGAAATCGGTGTTGACCGTTTCTCGCAGGTTTCACAGATGGCGTGCAGCAACGCAGCGAAAGCGGCGTGTTGAAGATGCCACGCCGAGCAAATGATGCGTGGCTTAGTCTGGATTGCTCGGCTGCTTGACCAAAGCATTTGTTGACTGTTGTTTCCTCCGAAGCCTTGTCAATTTCATGCATTCAAAGAGCCCCTTTTTTTTTCTTTTCTAGAGAAGATAATTCTGGAAAGTATAAACTAACTTTTTTCTTAGAAAAAAATTAAGAGATTTTGTTGATAATATGACAAATGCATAGAGAATGAATGACGAGAAAACGAATGAGGTAAAGTGGTAGAACCTTGCGTCTTTTCTACTCCGCGTTCGCACTGTACAATGTTATTTCTTCATCCGCTGTGAATGGACAGCTGAAGGAATCATATCTTATCTCTTTGAATCTACTTTGAAGGCAGGAAGCAAGAACTCTCAACTCTCTCTTCAGAGAGCGAAGCTCCATTCCTTCCCTGGGTGGAGGAGCAGTAGAATCAGTCATTGGAGCCTTGTCTTGTTCTCTTTCCAGTGCTTCATCCAATACAGTCATTGGGAGCGTAGAAAATAGCCAACCCAGTCAGACAGTCTAATAGCACGATACCACCACAGCTCCTCTTATGGAGATTCCATATATCCCTTGTCGACAAGAGATTTTCCAATGATTGATAATTGTCTTTGTCTGTCCCAATGGTCAGTCTCGTCCGCTGGCTTTATTCTTTCTTTAAACCACCTTCTCTTGATGTAGATAATAGCTTTTTAAAGAAATACTAAAGTCACTCTATCTTATCTAATGGAAAACTTCGAGTTCATCCGTTAACTTTCCAGGCATATCTTCCTTCGTTAATACAAAGTGCAGTACTTGTCTGAGGAGTCCTGAGCTTGTAGGTCGATTGGTGTCTAGAAAAGAACCTTTTCGCCAAACAAGGAGTAAGAGCCACCGAGCCTCTGTTACTAATTGGCTTGATAGTTCATGTAGCAATGGCGATTTCCTATCTGTGGTAGTCAAGCATGTTTGCGGTAGAGGAGAAGAGCAGTAAATCTTAGTGCCCCGTAAGCATTTATAAATTTTTTCATAGCTACTAAGAAAATAACTATTCTTACTATCTCTCGTCGTGCAAGAATACTTCTTTATAACTAATCGTGTCTTATATTTTTCTGCATTCTTTTATGCATTTCCTTTTATTTTGAAGATCCACTTAACATTGATCACTTTGATAGTCTTTTGGAAGTGTAATAAGTCCTAATATATCATTTTTGTTAATAGCACGAATCTCTTTATTTATAGTTTGTCGTCATTTCTCTTCTTTGCAATCTTCTTCGAATGATAATGGATTATCCTATAAAAAGACAAAATAAAAAAAAATTTATCATTGTTAATATCAACTTTTTGAGTCACATCATGTAGCTCCTGAATTGTTCTTATCCTTCTTACAATCAGACTTCTTGAATTATGTGACCTAGCCGATCTAGGTGATGATTCAGGTAAAGACTCTTCGGTGTTTGCTGGTATTATATCACCCTCTTATGAAGATATAGTTTTCTTATTCTACTCATTAATTTTTTCAATTCTAAATCTATTATTTATCAAACTTTTTTTATATCATAACTTTATTTATGATAGGATTGTAGAGTTTGTAATAATTGGAATTCTCAGCATACTCTAATAAGATGTATTTTTTACTGTCAACCTTAAGTTTTGTTCTTTTTTCTTTTGGTATCCTAGAAAATATAATACTTCAGAAAATTTTTAAAATTCGGGAATACCATTTTGTTGAGGTGTGTATAACATAGTGAATTAATATAAAATTCTATTATTTCTTAA
Organism: Musa acuminata AAA Group; assembly: GCF_036884655.1. Classification (NCBI taxonomy): domain Eukaryota; kingdom Viridiplantae; phylum Streptophyta; class Magnoliopsida; order Zingiberales; family Musaceae; genus Musa; species Musa acuminata. The sequence goes on along the minus strand of NC_088344.1, from coordinate 32,488,160 downwards.
AAAATTTAAATTCATTAGATATGTTTTCACCACCTCTCTATATTCTTAAATATTTAATCTTATAATCTCCTTATCTTTCAACCAAACCCGAATTTTCTAAAACTTTTTTTTTTCCAATAACATATAAACTCAAGTTTTGTCATTACAATAATAAGTGGATGTAAGAAAATACCTACTTTCTTCCAATGATACTAGATTGATAGGGCCACAAATATTTGAGTATACCAAATGTTTTTAATGGAAGAACTAAATTTGCTGCTTTATTATTATTATTATTATTATTATTAAAGTGACACTATATATATACATAAGAGTATATATATGTTAGAATATAAGTGATGAAACTTATTGACAACATTTTCAACATGTCCTATCTCTCTGCAGTTGATGGCTTTTGACCTTTCTTCGGATGGTAACGAGCAGTCGAGGTTTACATTTCTTGGCGATCAAGTGTTTGCGCTCCCTCTTTCCTAGAAAGAAGAAAGCAGCCGAGGTCAAAGAATTAGTAAGCGTTTGGACTTCGAAGCAGCAGATGAGGAGGCAGTCGATCTACATGAAGAGAGGGCAAGGGAAGCGCGACTTCGTCTTCTTCTTCATGCCGGTTTCTAATTGACTTGTGGTTGTGCGGTCGTTTGACTTTTTGATGATACATGCACTCCTGTGGATCAACTTTCAACAACAGTTTTCCTGGAAGCTTTCTCAGCTGCATATAGAATCATTGGCTCACAACGACAAGGACTATTCGTCATCTGACACATATTTCCATGGAGAGATTGTTCCATAGGAAAGCATGCTTTTCAATTTTTTATTATCATGTTCTAATCAACAACTAAAAAAGCTTCATCAATACTCCCATCAAGTTTCTCCAATGATCACAAAGGTACTTCTATCGATCATAGCACGAGCAAATCTTGCGTATTCTTTCATGTACAGTTAGCTTAAGAGCTTACAAATATATACGAGAAAACACTAATACAAACTACAGTGGTGGCATGCAAGAACACGAGTCTATCCTAAGTTGACTTTGTGAGAGAAATGCTTAGCAGCGGCAACCATCGCTGCGTCCGGCGCAGCCGATCCCGCCGGTTTTTCTCCCTTTGCATGATTGGCGCGGAAGAAGCATCGGAACCACGACGCCAACGCCGACAGGAATGAGTTCTTACGGCCTTCGTTGCTGATCTCCATGACTAGCTTTTGGTTTAGCCCAACGCAGGAAGATGAACTCGGGGACGGGAGGAGACTGAAGTGTAGTAACTCGAGGAAGAATGCTTTGTACAGATCGAGTTCTTATAGGGGAAGGGAATGTTTGCGTTGCTTGGTGATCAAGTTTTTAGTTGGAAGACCCAGCATTTGGACTTAAAACGTAGGAGAATAGGCGTCAGTCAAAATATATGAGGCGAGCACAAAGAAAGTGAAATCGGTGTTGACTGTTTCTTGCAGGTTTCACAGATGGCGTGCAGCAACGCAGCGAAAGTGGCGTGTTGAAGATGCCATCGTTCTTTGATGAGGATGTCACGCGGAGCAAATGATGCATGGCTTAGTCTGGATTGCTCGGCTGCTTGACCAAAGCATCTGCTGACTGTTGTTTCCTTTGAAGCTTTGTCAATTTCATGCATTGAGAGAGCCCCTTTTTTCTTTATGGTTATTAATTAGCTTGATAGTTCAAGTAGTAACGCATGTCTGCGGCTAGTGGAAAAAAAAAAAAGTAGTAAATCTTAGTACCTTCTAACTGGTAGTTAGATATTAAAAATAGATAAGAAGAAGAGATAGTTCTATTATTTTATAAAGAAAAAGTCGGACAAGACTAAATTTTCTATCTTTCATTTAAAACTCTTTATAGTTTCAAAAAGTTTATATGTTTTATGATCAGGGTTTATGTAATCTCATAGATATATTATATTAATTATTTTTAAAATAAATCATTCTTTTTCAAGAAATCCTTTTAAGAAACAATAATCAATATTGGTTTGTCCTTCTATAAGCATTTAATCTATTTCTCCTCTTAATGTAATAAACCTCTCACTTGATGCGATGAATCTTTTTATCATACTTCAATAAGTTTAATTTTAGTATTCTCACCCCTTAAACTTATTACATCTAATATGTCATTTTTTTAATTATTAAAATATTTTAAATTTAAAAGGTTTTACGAGTATATTGATTATTTATCCGGTTGTCTTGACATGATGTGGCAAATACATAGAGAATGAAAGACGAGAAAGAGAATAGGTTTAAGTGAAACAAATCATTTCGTAGCATAAAATTATTATGGGCAATATGATATGCTTAGCGCTAGAAAGATAAGATGCAATTTGAGGAGCTTACTTAGACCTTTTTATCGGTATGGACCGGTACTATGTACTTGGTACTTACCTTACTAAGCGGTAGAACCTTGTGTCTTTTCTACTCTGTGTTCGCACGAGCTTTTGGGAGGGTTAGCAAAAACATTTGAAGTTACAATGTTATTAATTCATCCGCTATGAATGAGTGGGCTAAAGGAACGGTTAGATTTTATTGTCCTTTATAATTGGATAAGATATATAATATAACTAATTAAATTTTGATGATATATATTAACCAATAGAAAAGAAGTCCATATTAAAATAGAATTCCTTAGGGATGATACCTTAGATGGGAGGAACTCTCATAATAAGTTATCATAGACCCTTTACTCTTACTTATAAATAGATAAGATCTCTAGGGACTGGATGATAGAGGTTGCACAACTCATAGGGATTATAGTCTTTCTCTTAACTCTTCTCCCTAACCATCAATCTAAGTGGTACTATGAAAGGATAGGAAGAGAGGAGAATGATCTAGTTCTCTTTGTAGATTAACTGCGATCTTGGATCTAAAGACGGTGCCTTTACAGATCACACAAAGATCTATTTTTCATATGACATCAAAAAGTATGTATCGTAAAACCATATCTAATTTTATTTAATTTCAGCATAAAAGATTTTTTTCATATCATATTATAGATTTTATGTTTACAATTGGTATCAAAACATAGGTTCTTGAGATCAAATGTACTAGATTTATTATTTTTGTTTACAATGCTTGAATGATCTATATTTCATCGATCTGTATTCCTATCTATTCTGTTTTATTGTCTACTGCTAGTAATGTTAGATTTGTTGTAAACACGATCTCCATGAATGTGAAGCAAATGGACGTCACCGATCTTGTTACGTACGACCAACAAATCTGCTGGCGATAGAGGCTACGCCGGGCAACGTGCACGCCACAGCAGTAGTTGCAATAGGCGGTAGTCACATGTAAGCAACACACACACGCGAGCATCACATCGCCTATGCGGTGGTCGCACGAGGGCAGACAACCGCCTAAGCGACAGTCGCACGTGGATAGGTCGAGCCCAAGCGGTAGCCACGTGCAAGCACAGGCCGCACCCAAGTGGCGGCCACACGTGGGCAGGAACCGTGGTCAACCATGCGCAAGCAGTATCAACCATGCGTAGGTGACGACAACCCTGCGGTAGTCGTGCACGCGCAGGCAACGGTGGCACAAGTAGTAGGGTTTCTAACATATTTACAGTTTTTCCTTCGAAGCTAGGTTTTTATCAAATTATAGTTCCATCCTTTATAAATTTCGTAATTCCAATTTATATCTTGTCAACATATTTACAGTTTTACCTTATGAAATTGAGAATTCTAATTTATATCATCAATTAGAAAATTGATAAATATGATTTATTATAATTATGTTTGAATTTGATCATGATTATATTTATGATTGGATTTAATTTTTTATTAAAAATATAAATTATGATTTACATTTATAATTTTCTCATATGAATCGTTGATTATATTTTTACATGTGATAAATAAAATCTAATTATTGTTTTGGATATTCATTTGGTTAATCACATGTATATATTTAAAATTATAAAATAATATTCATCTTTCAATAATTTATATGTTATCATGATTATCATATGTACTTTTTCTTTTGTTGATTAATATTCAATAATTATTATGGTTGTTATTTTATCATTGAATTGCTTAACATAAATTAAATTAAAAAAATTTGATGAATATTATTTGTAAATCATCTCCTTAAGTTTTATCTGACTTATAGTTACCAAAATGTCTTGGGATGATAGACTTTTGTGATATAAATTATAATAAAAGTTTTATCATTCATAGGACATTTTAAATTATATTTATATTATTGTATTGGTCTTGTAGACACCAAAGTGACTTAGACTAATAACTTATAAAATAATATTAAGGGATTAGTCCTAACTGATATTAAAGAAATAATATTCATAATGATATACATAATTTTAGATTTTTTTTCTTATCTTTTTGTGAGCCTTTATTTATGAACTTAAAGAGAACCCATTAATTGTTCTAAATCTTTAGACTCTTCGATTGCTATAGCAATAAAATCAAACTTTGAATCTTGAGATCTTAGTATTTTTTTTCTATTACTTTTTATCACTTAATTGTTTACCATTTTATCTCGAACAATAGAAATAACTTTTAAGAAATAATTAAAAATAGATTGATAAGTATCTTGTTGTAATTTTTCAAACTTAACTTGTAAAACTTATGGACGAAACTTTTTTACCTTATCCACATCACTAAATGCTTTTTCTCATGTCTCTTTTGAAGTATTTGTAGAGCAATGATCTCGAATATTATATCATTAAGCTCTTAGTAGATTATGAACAATATTTTTTTCTCTTTCTTTATTCTCTATCTTTGAATTGTTCTTGCTTCTGTATTTATTACTCCATCTTTTATTAGACTTGGTTAAATAAATTCATCTTTTACAATCTTCCATATATATCTTGGGAGTCTAAAAATACCTTCATTTAGATGCACCATATATCATATTTTTTTTTTTTTGTCAATTAAGGGATCTGGAATTAGATAGTGTTTGGAGAAAAAGTCATAGCTTAACCTCTACTTTGATACTAAATATTAAAAATAAATAAAAAAGAGATATATTTATCACACAAAGGAAGTGTATGAGAAAACTAAATCTTCTATATTTCACTTAAAATTTTATACGACTTCAAAACTCTATATATTTTATGACTCAATATATGGAGTTTATATAGTCTCCACAGAAATATTATATTAATTATTTTTAAAATAAATTATCTTTTTTAAGAAACCTTTCCAAGAGTTTGTTTTTCTATGGATATTTAATCCATTTATTCTCTTGATACAATAAACGTTTCTCTTGTCCGATAAATCTCTGGTTAGTAGTCTTCTCAAAGCGGCGACCTCCATGGATCGCTTATCATCCGGCTTCAAGCAACTCCTTTTCAAGACTAAAACCTCTCCCGCAGCTCTCAAGCGCCCCAAGTAAGAGATGAAGTTGTGGAGGAAGGAGAGCAAAACGAAGAAGAAGATAAACCTGGGGGTGGCAGTGGTGGAGTGTGCTCGGAAGCTACTGACGACATGAACGGAAGTAGCTTATTTTTTAAGAAAAATTCCACCCCTACCCTCTATCATCTAATAATTATAATAATAATAATAATAATTCTTATAATAATAATTATTCTTATAATAATAATAATAATAATAATAATATTCACAACATCATTATTATTCATGATCTTTTTAAAAATTAATAAATTAATATTTTATTATTTACAACTCCTCTAATTCATTTTTTACCTACTTTTTTTTTCTTTTCTGGTGCATTATAATGACATTGACTTTCCCTTCTTCTTCTTCCATTTTCATATTATTTCATTTCACCATTTATCTATTTTTATCATTTTATGTATCATCGATGATTAAGAAATAGCGGAGAAGAAAAAAATTAAAAAAATGATAGATAAGGAGTGAGAAGATTTTATTAGAATTAAGTGTTATATATATGTATATATATATATATATATATGTATATATATGTATATGTATATATGTATATATATATATATGTATATATATATATATGTGTATATATGTATATATATGTATATATGTATATATATAAAGGGATAACCTAGGAATATTAAAAAAATTATTATAGGATTGTAAATAACAAATGTAAATCTTAATCTCCTAAGAAATAAAAAAAAACACTAGGATGAATTTTGTTTAAAAATAGAATTTTCTAGAAAAGTATCCCTTTAACATCATTTTTTTAATCTAAGTTTTGAAATATCCCCTGTCACCAACCCCCATTTTATCTCTTTTTTACTTTTTTTTTTAAATCAATCCATTGAGTGGATCGATGAATTTACAGTATTTTTTATATTATGTTAAAATATTTTCAGTAAAACTAAAAATATTATAATATAGAATAAAAACGCTGTGTTATATTTTTTTGGTATGATTAAGATAAAAAATAAAATCTTATAGAATTTTTTTATAATGTTATAGTTTTTCTAATATTACTAAAACTACGATAACATAATATAAAAATAATAATAAAAGCATAATATTTTCATAAATTTATAAAAACTATTATATTATAATATTTTTATACTGCATTATATTATTTCTGGACCCGTTTACCGATCCATTATAAAAAGAAGAAAAAAAGATATTCAAAGGTGTTAGGTAAAAAGCTAACATTGTTTGATAATTCTATCAATCAGTGGTGAAAAAGCTGAGTATTTTTTCAAGAATTTATCCAAAATATTATATAATTTGTTAATTATATTAGAGATTAAAATATATTTGATCAAAGGACTCCAACTATGAGACGCAGCTAATTGTCTTAGATATTACAAAAAATATTTAATCAAATAACCTGAGAATCATTAATACGAGTGAAAACAGAAAGAAAGGCCATAAAATTAATATGGGTAAAGAAAGTCAAAATAAATAATTTATTTTTAGTCCTTAAACGGATTCTTGATCTCTTTCACGCCTAGAAGAAATAAAACATGGAAAAAAATCATTAGCTTATTCTTTTTTTATCGAGTCATAAAAAAATTCAATAAAATGAAAATTAATGATAACGATGTGGTTGACTTAATGCAATTTTAATTCAAGAAACTTTTCAAATTTTCAGAAAATAATAATTTCCAAACCCTCTTGTTTATTAATGAGAAAGAAGCATCCTATTATTTATTTATTTATATTCTTAATATATATATACATATATATATATATATATATACTTTTAATTTGTGATGAATCATTGCAGTCTTGCAGATATTTAGAAAACAAGGAAATTGTCGATCTAAAAGTACATAATGCGGTAATCTTCTATACTTTTGTGAGATACATATACATTTTTGATGGATTATGAACAATAAGTTTCAAAACTCAATCACATAAAAATGCTGAGAAATACAAGCTACAGTCGCATGAAAGATACACAAAACTAGCCTAAGTTGACTTTGTGAGAGAAATGCTTAGCGGCGGCAACCATCGCTGCGTCCGGCGCAGCCGATCCCGCCGGTTTTACTCCCTTTGCATGATTGGCGCGTAAGAAGCATCGGAACCACGACGCCAACGCCGACAAGAATGAGTTCTTATGGCCTTCGTTGCTGATCTCCATGACTTGCTTTTGGTTTAGCCCAACGCAGGAAGATGGACTCGGGGACGGGAGGAGACTGAAGTGTAGTAACTCAAGGAAGAATGCTTTGTCCAGATCGAGTTTTTATAGGGGAAGGGAATGTTTGCGTTGCTTGGTGATCAAGTTTTTAGTAGGAAGACTCAGCATTTGGACTTCAATGTAGGAGAAGAGGCGAGCACAAAGAAAGTGAAATCGGTGTTGACCGTTTCTCGCAGGTTTCACAGATGGCGTGCAGCAACGCAGCGAAAGCGGCGTGTTGAAGATGCCACGCCGAGCAAATGATGCGTGGCTTAGTCTGGATTGCTCGGCTGCTTGACCAAAGCATTTGTTGACTGTTGTTTCCTCCGAAGCCTTGTCAATTTCATGCATTCAAAGAGCCCCTTTTTTTTTCTTTTCTAGAGAAGATAATTCTGGAAAGTATAAACTAACTTTTTTCTTAGAAAAAAATTAAGAGATTTTGTTGATAATATGACAAATGCATAGAGAATGAATGACGAGAAAACGAATGAGGTAAAGTGGTAGAACCTTGCGTCTTTTCTACTCCGCGTTCGCACTGTACAATGTTATTTCTTCATCCGCTGTGAATGGACAGCTGAAGGAATCATATCTTATCTCTTTGAATCTACTTTGAAGGCAGGAAGCAAGAACTCTCAACTCTCTCTTCAGAGAGCGAAGCTCCATTCCTTCCCTGGGTGGAGGAGCAGTAGAATCAGTCATTGGAGCCTTGTCTTGTTCTCTTTCCAGTGCTTCATCCAATACAGTCATTGGGAGCGTAGAAAATAGCCAACCCAGTCAGACAGTCTAATAGCACGATACCACCACAGCTCCTCTTATGGAGATTCCATATATCCCTTGTCGACAAGAGATTTTCCAATGATTGATAATTGTCTTTGTCTGTCCCAATGGTCAGTCTCGTCCGCTGGCTTTATTCTTTCTTTAAACCACCTTCTCTTGATGTAGATAATAGCTTTTTAAAGAAATACTAAAGTCACTCTATCTTATCTAATGGAAAACTTCGAGTTCATCCGTTAACTTTCCAGGCATATCTTCCTTCGTTAATACAAAGTGCAGTACTTGTCTGAGGAGTCCTGAGCTTGTAGGTCGATTGGTGTCTAGAAAAGAACCTTTTCGCCAAACAAGGAGTAAGAGCCACCGAGCCTCTGTTACTAATTGGCTTGATAGTTCATGTAGCAATGGCGATTTCCTATCTGTGGTAGTCAAGCATGTTTGCGGTAGAGGAGAAGAGCAGTAAATCTTAGTGCCCCGTAAGCATTTATAAATTTTTTCATAGCTACTAAGAAAATAAGTATTCTTACTATCTCTGGTCGTGCAAGAATACTTCTTTATAACTAATCGTGTCGTATATTTTTCTGCATTCTTTTATGCATTTCCTTTTATTTTGAAGATCCACTTAACATTGATCACTTTGATAGTCTTTTGGAAGTGTAATAAGTCCTCATATATCATTTTTGTTAATAGCACGAATCTCCTTATTTATAGTTTGTCGTCGTTTCTCTTCTTTGCAATCTTCTTCGAATGATAATGGATTATCCTATAAAAAGACAAAATAAAAAAAAATTTATCATTGTTAATATCAACTTTTTGAGTCACATCATATAGCTCCTAAATCGTTCTTATCCTTCTTACAATCAGACTTCTTGAATTATGTGACCTAGCCGATCTAGGTGATGATTCAGGTAAAGACTCTTCGGTGTTTGCTTGTATTATATCACCCTCTTATGAAGATATAGTTTTCTTATTCTACTCATTAATTTTTTCAATTCTAAATCTATTATTTATCAAACTTTTTTCATATCATAACTTTATTTATGATAGGATTGTAGAGTTTGTAATAATTGGAATTCTCAGCATACTCTAATAAGATGTATTTTTTACTGTCAACCTTAAGTTTTGTTCTTTTTTCTTTTGGTATCCTAGAAAATATAATACTTCAGAAAATTTTTAAAATTCATTTTGTTGAGGTGTGTATAACATAGTGAATTAATATAAAATTCTATTATTTCTTAAAAAAATTTAAATTCATTAGATATGTTTTCACCACTTCTATATATTCTTAAATATTTAATCTTATAATTTCCTTATCTTTCAATCAAACCCGAATTTTCTAAAACTTTTTTTTTTCCATTAACATATAAACTCAAGTTTTGCCATTAAGTGAATGTAAGAAAATACCTACTTTCTTCAAGTGATACTAGATTGATAGGGCCACAAACATTTGAGTATACCAAATGTTTTTAATGGAAGAACTAAATTTGCTGCTTTATTATTATTATTATTATTATTATTAAAGTGACACTATATATATACATAAGAGTATATATATGTTAGAATATAAGTGATGAAACTTATTAACAACATTTTCAACATGTCCTATCTCTCTGCAGTTGATGGCTTTTGACCTTTCTTCGGATGGTAACGAGCAGTCGAGGTTTACATTTCTTGGCGATCAAGTGTTTGCGCTCCCTCTTTCCTAGAAAGAAGAAAGCAGCCGAGGTCAAAGAATTAGTAAGCGTTTGGACTTCGAAGCAGCAGATGAGGAGGCAGTCGATCTACATGAAGAGAGGGCAAGGGAAGCGCGACTTCGTCTTCTTCTTCATGCCGGTTTCTAATTGACTTGTGGTTGTGCGGTCGTTTGACTTTTTGATGATACATGCACTCCTGTGGATCAACTTTCAACAACAGTTTTCCTGGAAGCTTTCTCAGCTGCATATAGAATCATTGGCTCACAACGACAAGGACTATTCGTCATCTGACACATATTTCCATGGAGAGATTGTTCCATAGGAAAGCATGCTTTTCAATTTTTTATTATCATGTTCTAATCAACAACTAAAAAAGCTTCATCAATACTCCCATCAAGTTTCTCCAATGATCACAAAGGTACTTCTATCGATCATAGCACGAGCAAATCTTGCGTATTCTTTCATGTACAGTTAGCTTAAGAGCTTACAAATATATACGAGAAAACACTAATACAAACTACAGTGGTGGCATGCAAGAACACGAGTCTATCCTAAGTTGACTTTGTGAGAGAAATGCTTAGCAGCGGCAACCATCGCTGCGTCCGGCGCAGCCGATCCCGCCGGTTTTTCTCCCTTTGCATGATTGGCGCGGAAGAAGCATCGGAACCACGACGCCAACGCCGACAGGAATGAGTTCTTATGGCCTTCGTTGCTGATCTCCATGACTAGCTTTTGGTTTGGCCCAACACACGAAGATGAACTCGGCGACGGGAGGAGACTGAAGTGTAGTAACTCGAGGAAGAATGCTTTGTACAGATCGAGTTTTTATAGGGGAAGGGAATGTTTGCGTTGCTTGGTGATCAAGTTTTTAGTAGGAAGACTCAGTATTTGGAGTTCAATGTAGGAGAGGAGGCGAGCACAAAGAAAGTGAAATCGATGTTGACCGTTTCTTGCAGGTTTCACAGATGGCGTGCAGCAACGCAGCGAAAGCGGCGTGTTGAAGATTGCATCGTTCTTTGATGAGGAAGTCACGCGGAGCAAATGATGCGTGGCTAGTCTGGATTGCTCGGCTGCTTTACCAAAGCATCTGCTCTGTTGTTTCCTTGGAAGCTTTGTCAATTTCATGCATTCAAAGAGCCCCCCTTTTTTTTTCTTACTAGAAAAGATCTTCAAAATTTCTTTCTGTAGATTTGGATCTAATAAAATTTTCTTTTGAGGAAAAAAAAAAAGATTAGAGCACAAGCTTTGTTCAGCATTGCCTTATCATCATCCATGAGATGTTGAGGCTGCACTTGATTGTACAGACTCATTCAACAAGCTCAGCAGCCTCATCACCAACAGTGGAGGAGGAGGAGGAGGATAACATGTCACAGTACTGTTGGAAAAAGAAGGTCCAAGCAGTCTCTCTCAGTGTTCATGTGCTTCACCAATCTTTAAGCAAAATGCATAATTAATTTCCATCACAAGAGGGCCAACTCACCTTCATAGGTTAGAGACTGGTTCCTTTCACCTCAGCATCACTTGCCTGCCCCCCCTTCCTACACCCTATAAACCTCTACTTCCTACCTTCCTTAAGTACTCATCATTTTGTTTGTGCCTTTAAGTTTTATGCTCACTCCTGATTGATCACCAAGCACAATCCTGAGCTTGCCTTTTGGTATTGAATCCATTAATAAAAATAAAAGAGAACAACACTGTTACACATAATTTTCACATCACAGTTGCACTTTTTCTTCTAAACATTATTGGGATGAACTATTTATCTCAATATCTTAGTTTAATCTCACCTAATATTATTAATTCAGATTTAACACTTTAGTAACTTTATGTTACTGTATTGAGCTACCACTATATTATTATTAGTTTTTAAATTAAATAATTAAGATCAATGATTCAAACTCAACAAATTAATTCATTAATCATCTCTTTAGATTGGATAATGATACTTATAATTTTAAAATTATTAGTAAAATAGATATTACAAAAATACTAATTTTAAATGAACCAGTCATCTGATAACAGATATATCAAGAAAATTTCAATCTTACTATTTTTCTCAAAATGATTTAAAAGAGTTTAAATGTTATTATGTTAATACTTTTATTCATTGTGAGCATAAAAATTAAGTATCATTAAAGACATTAGTTTATTTAACTGATAAAGACCTTAACATTTTATTATAAAATTCCATGCTCAAATTTTATTTTCACCATTTATCCCAAAAAAAAAAGAAAACCTCATATATTAATCACTTGGATGGTGATTAATATATGAAGAAAAAAAAAACCTCATTGTTTATCCCCAAAAAATAAAAACCTTATATATTAATCACTTGGATGGTGGGACCCACATAAATTTATGGGCCCCCAAAATTGGGTGAAGCTTAAATGCTACAATGCAGAATGCTCAATCATTCATGAAACCTTTGACGGGTGACGCGGTCTGGACCGCAAAGGCCGCAGAAACATCAAATATGTCCGTCATCCTTTCAGGGGTGATTCAGTCAGCCAGTCCAGTAAATGGGTGTAATACGGAAACACGTACCTGCCAGCGTTCCTTGAGCTTTCGGATTACACGCGGCAGTGTCGAGCCTTCATCTCGGCGCGTAAGTATTTCCTCGTAAGATTTGGGCGTGTGGAATACATTCTTTAGACAATCAACCGAGGGCAGTTCAGTTCCGGTGATGAGGCGGTAACCCGACCTCATTAATCACCAATCTCTTCTCCCCACGTTGCTTGATATCATCCGTCGGTTGATTCTCGCTTGCCAGTCCAACGGCTCCCTCTTCCTCCGTTTTCCTTCCAGAGACTTCGAATCCAGATAGAGAAAGGGGGGAAACGTTTGGCGTAATTAATATATGATTTATTACGGCTTAAAGCCTTAACCACGGGCTTGTTTTGCAACTCCTAATAAAGGGCAAAGAAGATTGAAGAGAGGCGAGAGAGTGGGAGAGGGAGAGGGAAAGAGCGAGTGGACTTGGAGGAGGAGCGCGATCCTCCGCCGTGGGATCGACAACCGGGTCGGATTCCCGCGTCGGGTCGCCGTGGAGCTGGTGGTTCGGTGAGATCGCAGCCGCTGGTGGGTTACTTCCGCCGCCTCTCGCGATCTCCCTTGCCAGTATGACGCTTGGTTCCTAGACGATTTCTTTTTACGATCTCCTCGTTTGGACGTTCTTGATGTCGCTAGGTGCCTCAGATCGTTTTTAGCTTTGGTTGTTTGGTTGATTCTTGCGGATTCTTGGACACGATGATGGGGTTTTCGGGGGCGATTTGGTTTCTGCATAGGAATATTAGGGTTTTGGTTTCATCCGGCTACACCGAGACGATCGCTACTTAGATCGTCAGGTTTTATTACATGAAATTAGCGGGCACGTTTTGGAACGGAAAGGTTTGGTTCTAAAGCAACCAAGAACCGGTGGAGTAAGCGTCGACTGTTTCTTCTTCTCGTATTTTGTTTTTGGGATATGATAATTTTCTTGATTTTTGGGGAAAAAGTAGCAAAGACTTTGCACGGTTTTCATTCTGGTTTGATGAGGTCCGTGGAATCTCTCAGTGAAGCATCAACGCATTTTGATTGTTTGATGGACACTCCTAAATCTTGATCGTTATCTTTCAGCAACTGATCAAACAAATATCTCAGCATGGGGTCTTGGTCACTTGATTTGTTATGTTTATGTGTTTGGATGTCTCATTTGTTGCTTCTCATCGATTGTTATCCGGTTCTTGTTTATAGATATGCACTTTTTGTTTTTGTAGGAAACGACACTTATTTTGGAGAACATTTGGGTGCAAATGGATTAGTTTTATGCTAATGCTTCAAAACAAATGTTATATGGAGAATCTTGTTTTATTGCATATTGGACTGGCAACTTCTTAGCGCTATTTTTCTTGGGTATCTTTAGTTTCTATAATATTGTCATGACTAGAAACGAAGTAGTAAAGTTGATGTCCTGTCTTGGCTTTTGTCCCTTTTTCGTTGCGGCCAATCGTTCATACTATTTATTGTTGACCTCCAGTCTGTCTATTGCTTTGGTAATTTTATGCTAATGCTTCAAAACAAATGTTATACGGAGGATCTTGTTTTATTGCATATTGGATTGGCAACTTCTTAGCGCTATTTTTCTTTGGTGTCTTTAGTTTCTATAATATTGTCATGACTAGAAACGAAGTAGTAAAGTTGAAGTCCTGTCTTGGTTTTTGTCCCTTTTTCGTAGCCACCAATTGTTCATACTATTTATTGTTGATCTCCAGTCTGTCTATTGCTTTGATAATTTTATGTTATTCATCTGGTTCACGATTGCTTATTTCACTTGCGAATGTACATGCTATGAATTGCTTGAATTTTCCAAAGATTAGATGTGATGAATCGGTAATTCCTTTTCTATCGTAAGTTGGTTTTATTGTTTCAGTGCTTACAAGTAGAACACTTTGTTGACAGGTCCTGATTCCTTCATATCAGCCTAATGGCCAATAAGATGGGTTTTCCAATGTAGGGTGGTCGCTCATCTTCCCACAGACCTACTGCTTTCTAGTTTTTGTTCAAGGTCTGCTGGTCCAGTATTACTTTCTCACTTAATGATCGATCCTGTACTGCACCTTCTCTCTATAACCGCGTCAGCCTCCGTGTGTGGCGTGTGCTCAAGAGAGAAGAAGAGAAAGAAGAAAATCATCTGTTTGGCCGAAGTATCTGTTGTTGATAACTGTGGATCCTACTTATTCCATGTCGCCTAACTTGGACAGCCCCATTAAGACCCAGATGGCAGTTTCCGTCTTAACCCACACCCTTAACTACGAGTACCATCGGAGCAACCAAAGTGAAGGAAAACCAAGTGGACGAAGGCGTGTGTTTGTTCAAACTGAAACTGGATGTGTATTGGGTATTGAACTGGATCGTGCGGATAATGCTCATACTGTGAAGAGAAGGTTACAGATTGCTCTTAATGTACCTACCGATGAGAGCTCGCTCACTTTTGGTGACCTTGTGTTGAAAAATGATCTCAGTGCTGTCCGGAATGATTCACCATTGCTTCTTACCAGGAATTCCATGCATAGAAGTTCCTCCACTCCGTGCCTCTCTCCTACTGGAAAGGACATCCACCAGCAAAGGGATCGGAGTGGCCCAATCGAAGTTTTAGTGTGCTCTAGCCGCTGCTCTCGAACAAGACAGCTGGTCAAGGATGTTGTGAAGGCTATTAAAAATGGCGTTGCTCCTTTACCGGTTCACAGTGGGCTTGGTGGTGCCTACTACTTCAGGAACACCAAAGGTGAGAGTGTTGCAATTGTGAAGCCCACAGATGAGGAACCATTTGCACCGAATAATCCTAAAGGTTTCACTGGGAAGGCCCTTGGACAACCAGGCTTGAAAAGGTCTGTGCGGGTTGGTGAGACTGGATTCAGGGAAGTTGCTGCATACCTCCTGGATTATGATCATTTTGCCAATGTCCCCCCCACGGTCCTTGTCAAGATCACTCATTCGGTTTTCCATGTGAATGAAGGTGTTAACTCTAATACTAGCGGCAAGGCTGTTGACAGGAAGCGGAGTGCAGTCAGCAAGATAGCATCCTTTCAACAATTTATTCCTCATGACTACGATGCTAGTGACCATGGGACGTCCAGTTTCCCTGTTGCAGCTATACACAGGATTGGTATCCTCGATATTAGAATTTTTAATACTGACAGGCATGCTGGAAACCTCTTGGTGAGGAAACTTGAAGGGGCAACTGGTAGATTTGGGGCTCAGACAGAACTTATTCCAATCGATCATGGTCTCTGCTTGCCGGAGAGTTTGGATGATCCATATTTTGAGTGGATCCACTGGCCACAGGCATCAATCCCTTTCTGTGAGGATGAGCTTAAGTATATTGCAAACCTTGATCCGGTGAAAGATTCTGAGATGCTTCGTATGGAGCTGCCCATGATCCGCGAAGCATGCCTTAGAGTTTTGATCCTGTCAACAATTTTTCTCAAGGAAGCAGCTGCATTTGGGCTTTGCCTTGCAGAGATTGGTGAGATGATGAGCAGGGAATTCAGGGGCTTGGAAGAGGCGCCAAGCGAACTGGAAGTTGTGTGCATTGAGGCAAGACGGCTGATAGCAGAAAAAGTGGTCATTTCTCCAGTAATCAGTCCAAATTATGATGACACAATTCAGTTTGATATTGACTATGAGGAAGCTGATCCAGTGATGCCGAAATCTCCATCTTTCAATTTTGGATCCAGAGGAAGAATCTCCAGAAACCCGCTGTCAAGATTAGAAGAGAGCTTGGAGGAGCAGGAGGAAGATGATGAGAACATTGAGCACAATATGGAGGATACTACTTACTGCTCGGATGCCCGTGAGTGGCCTCCACATGCCTCAAGACTGTC
Organism: Musa acuminata AAA Group; assembly: GCF_036884655.1. Classification (NCBI taxonomy): domain Eukaryota; kingdom Viridiplantae; phylum Streptophyta; class Magnoliopsida; order Zingiberales; family Musaceae; genus Musa; species Musa acuminata. The sequence continues at coordinate 32,471,800 of NC_088344.1, read as the reverse complement.
CGCTTCTTTGAAGACCATGACTCTTGCTGGGAATAGTCAGAACTATGTGGCTGGTGTTCCAAGAGCTAATTTTACCACTGGTAGAAATAGCGGTGGTGCCAGTGGGCTTCAGGGTAGGAATAGTAGGAGTGCGAACGAACAGCTGCCTGCAAGTGTGAGCTTCGTGAAGCTGGCTAACATGGGAGAAGAGGAGTGGTCAGCATTTCTTGAGAAGTTCCAGGAGCTGCTGCAAGGTGCATTCCGTAGCCGGAAGTGTGGTGCCACTGGCCAGAGGCTCAAGCAGAGGTTGGGCAGTTCTTGTCAGTTTTGAGTGTAGAAGATAGGTATGGAGAGTTGAGAGAGGTTGTTTTTACAGCGGTTGACTATGAGCCCTTATCTAGTAGGTGTAATGAAGGGAGAAGGTGGCTGTAAGAATCAGATTGTTGTGTAGTAGTATTATGTTTGAGAGGATGTGACGGAGGTGAAACTCGAGTCTGTGCCGCCGCCTCTGTATATATATGTTTTATGGTTGAAGAAGGTAGGTAGTGTGATGGCCTGCCTGTATGTATGTTATTATGTTCCTAAAGAAAACACTCGGCAGCAATAAGAAAACTCAGTTCGGTGGGTAATGTAAATTTGCTGATGTCTTCTTCCCTGCATTATTAGCATGTTTATTATAATGAATCATTGCCTTTTTTTTCTTATTCACTGCTATTTCTGATGTGATCACAGATGATGCGGATCAAGCCTGGTATATATACAAAAGGTAATCAAGTTTGTAATGTGATTCTCAAGTAAGGAGGACTTGAATACTGAAACATGCACGCATATGATGATGATGATGATGATACGTGAGAAGGTGAGAGACCTCTCTCTTTTTATATGTATGCTACATGTTCACCTTCCTTTTGTCTTCAAAGGTTAGGCAGTATGGGGTGGCCGCTTTTCTCCGCCTTCCCGGTAGACAACCCACACCACCTTTTTAAACCCGTGTTGTTTTTTGAGTTCTTGGCTACGGCTGTGTATGATTTAGCTTTTCTTACCCGTAATTCAAATCAGAATGTTGTTTCTTTGCATAATTTATGATACTTTTATCTTGCCTTTCGAAAATATCATAACCAGAGTTATGACAGTTACTAGTGTAAGTTGATCGAGAATGTCGGCCATCGTAACCAGAGCATCTCTGCGTCAAGATGAACTTAAGAGAGTTCGGAAGATGCCGACAATGGGTGATGATGTATCCTTGTGACTTAATGTCCTGGACGGATCGATGTTACCAAAATATAATAATAATAATAATCTGTGTGTGTGTCCGGAAATTTGTTGTGTCATGTGCCTCCATCATTAATAAAACCCTGCTCTCATGTGTCTTTCTTTTTCGTCTTCAGGAAACATCCATGTTGAGTCGGGATCAAGGCACAGAAGGACTGGAAGATGGTGGAAGCCCACCTCCCATCCTCAGCTGCATCTCTATGATTGATGCTGAACACTTAAGGCACAACCCATGTCGCGTGTTCCCCTGTGATCATGTGTTTGCACTTGCACCATCATGCGAGGAGCCAAGTGGCGTACTTTCTTAAGCCAGAAAGGGTGGTTGGTTGGTGGTAGGGACATGGAAAGTGGAGATAGTATGAGGTAAGCTTCGACATCAAGAAGCTGTAGGTTACCGACTCGGGCACGTCGTGGATGTTCCCCTTTCTTCCTTATCTTAATGAGAGTAGGTGGTGAGTCGGTTTCAGGTGGAGCTGCTGCTGCTGCTGCTGCTGCTGCTGCTGCTGCGACTCGAAGATAAGAAGAAGACTGATGGTAGGAGTTGACAGTCGAGGATGGGGACTGCCTGGCTGGGACCTGTGCCTATACATTAAGCACGAGGAAGTTGCATTTGCTCAAACCACACCCAACATAGTAAGTACATCATGAGACATGATTCGTTGTTTTTATACACGCATAATGCTTCTTCTTATTGATCATGAGACATCTAGTCTTAGGTTAGTCTAGTTTGGGCATATTTAGGTTAACTTAAGACTGCTGTGAGTCTAGCTTGGGTTTTCTTTTAATTTTCTTACCTTTTTGGATATTTTTTTTTCCATATTGTTAATTCCTATTTTAGGTCATATTTACACTTTTTTTAAATTAAATTCTTTAGTTTGAGTCCCCTATCATGGACACAGATAAACTTGGAAGAGTTTAAGCTATTAGGGTCATGTTTGAACATTCCACACATTTCTTTTGGATAGAATTTTTGGTGACATATGACATTTACTATCATCTCTTCAAATAAAATTTTAGGAAGATGAGTGTTAGTCTAATTGAAAAATCTTCCGACATGAACATCTTATGAGTCTATATGCATGGGTCTTCTTCCATGGTGTTACAATCATAACTTGCATTAATGAAATTATGTGTTTTGAAGAGTATGGCCTAGTTATCTTATCCTTATCTTACTTTACTTCTCTATGATGATATTCTTATTTATTGGTTTATTTATTTTCCTTTTACGATCTTGATTGAGGGTATGTGTGTGTGAGTCTAATCAACTGGGTTGCCTACATGAGACATGTTTTATTTATGTTCTGACACAATCAAATGGTTAGGTTAACATGATTATCTAGCTAGTTCTTGGTTTTGTGAATTGTCCTAGTCGAGAATATTTATGTCTAATTGTTCTGAAATAGCTTTCTGTCTGATTTCTTGGATTTCACTCGTGTATTAATTCAGATTGATGCCAGTAGTGATTTTATCTCACTAAGACAAACTTAAACTATAATATAAGACATTTTCAGTTGATGTTAGCAAACTCATTCATGCTATTTCAGTCCAAAAACTGAGCAGTATACCTCTTTTTTCCTTGGATTGAATTACCTGCAAGCACCTTAACAGCTACCAATTCACCTGTCGGCGTTGTAGCTTGATATAATGGCCCAAAAGATCGTTGTCCTAAAACTGTTGTAAAGTTCTGTGTGGCTCTCTGGATATCCCCAGCACATATTAACCATCTGCAGGAAGTTAGATAACTATATCCCATTGCTTAAACAAGAGACTATTTGATGCGTCAGGTAAGCCAATGCTATCAAAAGAAAATTTGACTCCAAGAAGAATTTCAATCATATATCCTTAAGAATGTGTAAGCCGTGGAAAAGCAAATCGACTCTAGTTAAGACTTTGGATTACGGTCTTTCAATCATGCAACACAGAATTAAGATAAGGTTCTTCGCTATTAAGAATCTGTTCTCAAGCTGAGATGTATTTAGATCTATACATCAACTTAAATCATGACTGAGATGTGTCCGATTGAAGGACGAGCACATCCTTACTTGGTTCACTCACTAAGTACCTGGATAACATATAGACAAATGTATTGTCTTCTTTACATTATTGCTAACATAACCATGTATAGATTTCCTTAATCTTGTAAACTGAATTAACACATTATTGTCAACATACTCCTTTACATTACTGACTAATATGTAGAATGAGAATACTCCTTTAAATTAATTTTAACATAACCATGTAGAGATTTCCTTAATCTTGTAAACTGAATGTGACTATATAACATCTCCTGTGAGGGATTAATAATGGAGTTTAGAAGACTTTGGTCTTCACAGAGAGATATCAAGGTTCATATATAAAAGGTAGATATACAACAAATGGTACCATGCTGTGGTTGAAGTATTCAACCAGTATTTTGCAACTTGTGTGTTTTAAATCTTGATCTGATACCAAATCGATCCTTAGCCAGATTGTTATGGCACCAATATACCAAACATTATATCAACAATGTCAATCAATCACTTAAAATAAAAATAAAGTATAATATCAAGCGGATTGTTTTAAATTAGGCTATCATGGAAACAGCCTCTTCAAATATTTAAATATTTAAGGCTGTATACATTGACCTACCTAGACCCTGCATTGGCGGAAGCCTCGTGTATTGAGTACACCCTTTTTTTAAACAATACAAGATTTGATATACCGTTATTAATTCCTGATCAGTCGGGAATATATCAGAGGGGGTATGTACTGCTTGGTCCGACGAGTATTTAGAACCATGCTTGAAACAACTTGACATAGTTAGACATGCATGAAGGTAGCATGCAAATAGATTTATCATTGGGCCTCTCATTTAATAACTTTGACAAATTCTATCAATAAAAAGAATATCTGAACATCTTCTATAATTTTTTTTTTCTGCTACTGCAAAAGAATACTAAATATTCCTCCATTCTTGTCCAAGAACTATTCAAAAATATTTTTTTATAAAAGATTATTTAGGTGGATCAGATCGCACCAAAATTCTTGAGTTGTGTGTTTTCAGACAGAATTTAGTATGGGACACCCAACATATGTCAATCCCACACATGCCATCTATGGATACTTTGAAAGTTGATTTGATCCACCCAAGTCCTAAGTTCAGTAAATAATAGTAAATTCAAGAAAGACAATGGAGGTAAGCTTCCTAATCTGAAGTTGCCGGAGAATTTGTGACTGCAAAATATTTAATGGATAGTAGAGCTTTCATTCAGATATAAGTCACGCATTAAAAAAAAAAAAGGAAGACATTTCATCTTGGAAGTTAAGTGGTTAATCTCTTGGACTTCAGCTTAATAAATCCTATGTAACATAGTCAATCTATTTTGAAAACCAATAGATTATTTAACGACAGCAGAAAATCAATAAATCACATACTTGTATGAATATCTCGGAACGCATGAGAGAGATGCAGAAAGGTCCTTGTTTTGTTGCAGATTCCAGTGTGCATTCCTCTTTGCCATGTATTGCAAGCCAGGATTAGTGTCAGAAACAGAGAGTGATGAGAGTGATGCACTCGAGTCAATGCTCGTGTTAACGCCATTTGCACATATGGGAAGAGATGATACTCTTTCTTCATTCGGTTGGTGCTGTCCATGAGAATGCTTCTGGTAGAGCCTTATAACAATCAATGGAACATCTTGAAGTCTGGCTCAGCATTCCTTAGCACCTTTTGGTATTGAAAGCAATGGAACATCTTGAAGGCCTACAGTATAGGATGTCAAGCTTTCAATTAAAACAGAAATGCTTAAGTAGGCCAAATCGACTTCTCGATATTTATTATTTTAGTATGAAGAAAATATGATGGATGTTTTTCTTATGAAGGAGGTCTATGGAATTTGCATCAAGGGTACCTCAAGAACATCCATCCATCTTGTGAATAAAAATGCATAAATCACAGAGTTTATTAACTAAATCAGGTGGGCAGTTCAGATTAATTAAGGATCTACAGAATTTGCATCCTTAACTGAACTCATACATTCAATGTTGGTGAAGCAGATAAGCAACAATTTGACAGAATTATTATCCACAATAATGTAAAGGACGTGTTTCTGGCATGGTATTTAGGGTGATCTTTTTACTTACTAATAATCTTGCATCATGTTGTAGATTGAAGATGAAATTCCAAGAAATACCCTATTTAATTTGCGCCACATGTTGTATCTTCCATCTACATTTCACCCCCACTACTCGTTTTTGAAATCAAGAACAAAAGAAACGGAAGCTGAATTTGGGTTTTATCACTTCAATTCCAAAAAGATCGACGCCAAAGCGAAACCACAATGTCTGAAAAGAAAGCAACAAAAGAACACGCTCCGCTTCGATTTTTATGCAAGAAAACTGCGCGCATTCTGAATTCAGCATCGAGAATGGCCTTCGAGAAATAATCAAAAGGTGGTTCTTGAAATCAACGGAACGAATCGACCAAAACAAGGGGTGGAAATCAAGAACCGGAGGAACCAGAGATTGCGCAGCGAAAAGCCTCACATCATTCAAAGAACAACGAACACATACCTCTCGGCACGAAGAAAAAGAAACCGGTTATGCATCTTGTGTATCAATCCGCTGATTGTTCTCATCAATTTGGCGACAACGAGCGCAACAGTGGACTGGATCGTCGACATCGATCGAGAGAGAGAGAGAGAGAGAGAGAGAGAGAGAGAAAAGAGGTAGCGGGTCTGGCAAATGTTCGGTGGGGCAAGCAAATCTCTTCGGTGGGGCAGGCAAATGTTCCATCCCTGGCCCTCTAAGCTACTGGAACCCACATAAGATAGCCAATGAGAGGACGCATCTGTCCGCCTTGTGTCTTAGTCGAGGCAGGTGATACAGACCCTTGATATACTTCCTTGTTGTGTTGGTGTTATTGGTGGGTACCGGTTGCTAAAATGAGATTGAGGGGACACTAGAACCGAACCTTGGAGTCCATTTCATTGACTTGACTTGGGAGAGTCAACTCTGTCGTCCAGAATCGTCATCAATTTTGTTTTATCCTTTATATATATATATATATATATATATATATATATATATATATATATATATATATATATATATATATATATATATATATATATATATATATATATATATATATATATATATTTCTGTAAAGTAGTTAATTACATGCAAAACATATGTGGATAATGCTATATAAAGATCCGAGGGAATTATTTCTATGACAAATTAACATGACATGGAAGCCTAGACACTCTCTGTTAATATTCAGATTGGTTAGTATGTTGTTGAATAGTGGTCTCTATTAAGACATTCTAATAGGTCTCATATTCCAGTTTACATGTTATATATGTCATTAATTGAATATATTTTTTTAATAAAAAAAGCCTACACACTTAATTGATTAATATTTTTTGGAATCCAAATTTGTAAGCAAACAAAACAAATCACACTGTACACTCACCATTGAAGGTTTATTGTAGTAAACTTGTAATGGATTTGTGTTCATAGGCTAATGATATATATATACCCAATCCAATATAGTCTGCTAACTAATCAAACAGTATACCTATCAATCATTATTAAAGTTCAACCCATACCATGGGAGCATCTGAAATCACACTAAGCAGTACTGCTAGCTAGATCAATTGCTACCTTTCTCCACTGCAATCCAAGTAATTCTCACTATCAAGCTGGAGATTGAGATACTCAAGATTTGAGTAAAAACTTAGCATGGTTCTCTTTGGTTTTTCTTCTTTCAGATGTGTAGAAACTTGCTTTCTTGCATGTTAAGATTTTGTAGCACCTAAGAAAGCACATCTGAAAGCATCTTGTGGTACAAGATTACAGTTGAAGATTTGAAACAAGGCCTCAAGCTCATCTACTGCCAAAATTGTCCAAACCTATCAGTGCTTGGAAGCAAACAGGTAGGAAGGACTGAAGAGGCTTGTAGGCATTATTGACCACTCCTATATCCAAATATCTATTATGTGCTGATCAAAGAACAACTATGACCTAAGCCCTTTACAGTACCAAGCCAGCAGAGAGAGAGAGAGAGAGGCCATCTTCTGCCTAGGGCTTAGCATCAAGATGCTTCAAAGGAGTGTCATTGTTGATGGGAGGCCTGCGGCGAGCCTTGGTTTGGTAGTCCTTGTGCAGCATGTTGAACATCTCAGTGACTGCATCCAGTTGTTTCTTAGGTTGAATTCTCTGGAATGGGTCATGGGATGATCCATGGGAGGCTGCTTGTGCTGTTGCCTTTGGCTTCACTGCCTCACCTGAACTCCCTTTTGTATGCTTTTTGACAGTGGTTTTTGGCCTTGGCTTAGGTATGCTAATTCTTCTGGAATCCTGAATCAGAAAATGAAAATGTTGCAAATATTTAGAGGTAGAATTAACATGTCTTTCTAATGTTTTCATGATTCTCTACACTGCAACAAAATATTTCTTGTGTGCTTACGTTTATGTGTGTGTGTGTGTGTGTGTGAGAGAGAGAGAGAGAGAGAGAGAGAGAGAGAGAGAGAGAGAGACCTTATCATGCATCTTTGTTGTTGAACCAAGTATCTTCTCTTCGGAGATCTTTGCCGGTCCTGCATCAAGAAATCCAGATACTTTAAATGGATCAAGAACTTATAATTCCTGTGCCTTATAACACCATTCATGGAGCAACTACTTAAAATCTGTGTGCTAATCTCGGTTCCTTTTTTGAGACCAAGGATCATGACATATAAAGGATAGGAAATCTAAAAGGTTAACAAAGGAAAAGATATGCTAATCTTCTATTGATATCAGAATACCCGAATAAATATTCTTAATAATACAAATATTGAACAAAGACTCTGTTCATCATAAGCTTGAAGACATATGTGTTAGAAACAAACAGCTACTACTACTACTCCTTTAACCATTTCATACACATACACAGAGGCTTCTCTCCTGTTGTCGCTAAGACATGTATGAAGCAAAAAAGGAAACAAAGTCTAAATCTACGGGTTAGTGAGCTCAAGAAAAGGAGTTGCAGTGGTGTCTTTGCCTTAGTTGTTCTTTGGGGGATGGGTTTTTGGGCCACGGTAGTCAGAGCTGAAAGGTATATGGCGAACCAGTTTGACCCTCGAGTGAAGACTTGTAACACTCTCTAAGTTCGTACCCCTCTTCCCTCCATGTTTACACTTTCCAGCATAAGGTTTTGCACCTGTTTCCACTGTGTCCTTCTTCTCCAACCTTTCTGCGCTCATCTTCCTTCCCCACAGCCATCTGCTCCTGCTTGTCGTGCTGCCAGGAAGTACTTCCTGTGAAGAAAACATTGCCGAAATCACTCTCCATCGTAGGGTATTCAAAAGTTCATGATGATCTAAGAAAGCAACCTCATCGACACCCATTGCACCACCATTCTTCTCCGTCAGTACTTCAACCACTGGAGAAAAGAGGAACCAAAGTAAGTATAGATGCATACCATTCCATGATCATCTATTCTAAGAGAGGAATGGAACCTACCACTGCGAGCGCTTGCAATAGAGTCAGCAAGAGTAACCGAGCAGATCAAAAGCGCAAGAAAAAGGAACCTTAACCTTATGCACCCCATGTCCACAGAGACCTCTAAGGTGAGATTGCTCTAGAGATGTAAGGAGAGTAGCTACCCAGGATTCCAAACACTTCCATCCTTCCCAGATATAACTCAGACAGTATGCTTTTGAAAACTGGTCCCTAACAATTAAATATGCCTTCGTCCCAGTTGGTACTTTGGAGCACTCAAACCGTGGAGCAAAGTTCAAAGCATGGAGAAGAAAACTTGAACGCGGTTCTACGTATGCGTGGATGGAAGATACGGGTGCTTAGAGCCTGTCTGCCGCCATGCATGCAACGATGAGAGGGTTGGAGTCTGGTGACCATGGCTTTTGCCTAGGGTTTTGGCCGAGTCTCTATCCATGTGTTCTTGGTCCCAATAGGTTTGACCGTGACCAACGTGGCTTATGAAGCCCTTACCAGTACACATGTCGATATTTAATTGCTTCTACTTCGAACAGTGTAGTTGATCAGTCAAAACTGTGGTTGGACTGACAAAGCAAGGCTCTGAAAGATTTGTTGATATCTAAGCTACATGGAAATATATTAAGGTCAAGATTCGTGCCCGGTAAACTAGGACACATCATTTCAGCCCATCCTGTCCGATATTGATTTCCTAATGACAGGTTCGTTTCAGCAGCCTAACTATGCGCAGATCAGGTTGCAGTGGCTTGAGAACATTGTTCCATCCTTTGCTTGTTGAAGATACCATCTGGGAAACCTATGGTAGGAGCTAACTATTAGAGAGAGAGAGAGAGAGAGAGAGAGAGACTGAGACAGCAGCATCCTATATGGGAGATCATCGAAGACATAGTGAAACAATCATCAAATCTTTCTTTATAATGGAGAACAGAAATGGGGAGGGGAAGAAAGAGAAGTTGCTTGGCATGCCTTCTGATACATATACTAGAAATATTTGCAGAGAGAGGAAGAAACCTTCGAGTAAGATTTAAGGGTTTGTTTGAGAACCTGGAAACAGTATGAACCCGCAGGAGGTTTGAGTTCTCTAGGGTTTAGTGAGGCGGATGGAGTGGGAAAACAAGAGGCTGAACACTGCAGCTCCTGGAATCACACACCCATGCATCTCTTTCATCGCAAGGAAGCTGTAACAAGCACTAGGGTTGAGGATTACTGCTGGGGAGTTTAAGAACACAAGGGCGTGCTGCCCAACTCTCCGCCGGTGGGCGTCTTTTGAGAAGCGTGTCAGCTGCTCACGAGTCGGTCACAGGAAGTCGCGTAGGAAATCGTGTAAGTTTGCCTTCCTTTCTTTCGGTGGAGAACAGAAGGCTGTGTATGTTTGCGATCTGTCATTCCACGCGTCACAAACTGGCCATGGAATGAAGCATCCACGTGATGTGTCGACCCTTCTCATCATATCACCATCTTTGCAGCTTCATCGGATCAGATCACCGGGCTTTCAGCGAATCAACTCGAAGGCAAAGGAGCTCTTCAGCTCATCACTCCCACTGCGATGGTCTCGAGGCAAGCAGTCCTCACCATGATCTTGAAGCACAGATCTTCGCATTTGAATCGTGATTTTAAATTATTTTTAATTATTCAAAAATAAATTTAAATTTTTTTATGTTTTTAAAAATTATTTTAAATTAAATAAAAATAAAAATTGATGGTTTGAATCATTTTGGAAAATCAAAATTATCGAGATATACTATCTTGTATAACCATGTAGTCATGTAGATGTTAACCATGTAAGAGTTTGCTGGCCCCTGAAATCATCAGTTTCCACATCATGTTGCTCACTGATGATAGCATGTGATACATATAATGTTGTGTGGAACTTTTGTCAAACTTTGTAGAAATCATTCCTGCCTAGCTTTTGACATCAGTGAAACTTCAAAGACAGCTAACAATGATGCAGTGAAGAAAGATGTGGCTGTCTCCTGTGAGTTGAGCATGTTTGTTTCAGTAAGTCTAAAAAGATCAGGCCTCTTTATCCACCTAATTATACTGATATGAAGTGTTTGAGAAATGAAAAAGGATCACAGCATGAATATAGTGTCATCAAAATCTTGATCAAGACAGTTTAAGAGAAAATTCTAATTGTAAATGCATGACTACTTGAGAAGAAACAGACATTCTCATACTTTCAGGCCCAGCTTGACAATTATCAATGTTCAAACAACAGGTCCAGATTAAGAAATTGTACAGGTTACATACATGGAGCATGCAACTCAACCTATATGTTGAGCTGTCTATTATTGAAGGAGAAAACTTACAGGGTGCCAACAATTACATTATCCGATATATATATATGAGCCACCGGCATTAAAAATCATCCTAGGATTCAGGGGAGGCATCGGTCTTCTTAAAGAGAGAATAGGCATCACTGTATATAGCAATGGCATTTGACAGAACGGCGAGGATGATCATGAAAACCGCCAGGATCTTGCCCCACTTTGTCGCAATGCCATGAGGATCTCTGAAATAGGAGAAACAATGTTAAGAGAACTCAGAAGCGCATAAATTTATTGAAGATGATACAGAAACTACTTATGGCTCTAAAAAGCATAGAACACATCAGAATCCATCGAGCATCCAAGGGTCAGATGCGAACATGTCATTGCCATATATGCAAGCTGTACTCGGAAACAAGTCAACTTCATCAAATGGATCCATATAACGAAGTGATTTTGCCGTGGTTATTAAAGAAAAGGGAAAGGGAAGTGGCGATGGTGAATTGCTAGGACTCACCTGAGTGTAATGGCAGCAGGAAAAATGAACCCAATGCAGACTGCAGCAGTTGCACCAGTAAATTGGAAGGCGTCCCAGATACTGGGAATGAAATTTGCAGCCAAGAAAATGATCGATAGAAGCACCACTGTAATTATAGCAAACCTCCTATTGTCTGAAGCTAAGGGGCTGGCCGATGCAAAAAGTAGGCCATCCACATTGACCCGCAGGGCATGGAAGATCATGGGGAACACAAGCATGAGGTGCACAGCATAGCTAACTCTGACTGCATCATTCAGAACAGAGCTGTATGGGATGCCAAGATTGGAATCAAAATTGGCAAGCACATCATCAAGGGTGGATTCACCAAAGAGGAGGAACCCAAAGAAGCTCGTGGTTATGTAGACCGTGGAACAAAGCGCTAGTGATGTTCGTACAACAGGCTTTATCTGGGAAGGATCGTCGAGTTCGTTCTCTATAGGGTGAACTGCATAATCACAATACAAGAAAGAATGGTCAGTGTGTCAGAATTCCAAACTTTAATGAGCAAAGGTAACCAGTAATCCTGTTAAGCAGATTCATCAATCACATCATTTTGACAAACAAAAGACACACTTATAATCTGTGTGACTCTGATGTAAATAATTTTACAAACAATTTTATATGAGATTCTAGTGTTCTTACCGTTGTAATGGCAGATATATGCAGTCACAATAATTGGGACCACCGTGAAGAAGTTCCACACAGATGCTAAATCTGGTACATCCGGAAATAATTTGGGCATTGCGATGCTTCCAGCAAGCAATTTAACAACAGCAATCCCTGCTGTAATTACCACGAAAACAACTGCCAGGGCAACAGATAAGGCAGATGTGTACCTCAGTGAATCTGCCAGAAAAGAGATGGTAAGATCAGAATTGCAAAAAGAATGCAGCAATTTAACTTCTCGAAGATGACTATTTGACTTGTAAAATTGTATGAGATATTAGAGACGGTCACGATGTATTACACATACCGACACGCTTGAAGCATGCCAATGGAGCAAACACTGCCAGCATTGAGACCAGAAGAATGACAAAACGACTAGTCCACCAGTGCTGCCCGAACCATCCTTCCAAAACACCAGAGTGGTGGTAGCCACTCGAAGATGTTCCAGAAAGCACATCGCCTGGCAAAACAATCGTGATTAAGATTCAAGCCACGAGAACAAAACAATACTATGGTTGAAACAAGTTGTCAACGACTGCTTTAACTATCAGAAGGCATTCAAAGGGACATCAGAATAGGAAGAGAGAAGTAAAATAGATATGAGAAGAAAATGGCTTGGCAAAGCAATTTCATATATGAAAACTTCTATAACATTGTAATTGTCGAAGAAAATATTTGACTAGTTCAATTATCAGGAAAGGTAGTAAGTTTCAAGTTTCAGATATATAATTAAAACAACAAAATGAGAACATGAATTTACCTTGGAGGAAAAATGCACATGCATATAATGAATTATGAACTGATTAAATAAGGATGCATCAACTATAGAAATGATTACACTCTTCACCTCAGCAAGACTGATCTTATAACTGGCAATTAAAACTTGACAGATAGCGTACCGATAATGATCATGTATACAATCAACACGCCGACGTTGTTCACGATAATACACAATTGAATCAACACCTTGCCGGTTTTTCCAAATGCATCGCCCATTACTCCTCCATAGGAAACCGTTTTCCCTGCTCGGCTAGACCTGATCAACATATCAATCGATTGCTCCGTGAAGAAAGCAAAGAATACAATCAGGAGAATCCCAGGCACCAGCCCCAAGACTTTCATGGTGGCGGGCAGGGACATAATCCCTGCTCCGACGATGGTAGTTGATAGGTTGAAGACAGCCCCAGCAAAAGAAGCTCCATTGAACTCATCAAATTCCCCAGTTTCCTCCTGCTTGCTCGGTAACAGCGGAACTGTCTCATCAAGAATCCTTTTGCCCCTTCGCTGCCCATTGCTCTCATCGGGAGAAATGCTTACGATAGTCATTTGTAACACCCAAAAGTAGGACTTCTACGAGAGAAGATTAAAAGGCCTCGAGAAGTTTGCTTCAAGCAACAGATAAATTTCAATCGCAGAGCTGGAAAAGATCAAATTTTGAGAACGGGAACCAGATCAAACGGGTTGCGGGCAGAGATTCCAAGCTAAATTTTCGAGAACCAACCTGCCAAGACCCTTCGATCTGTGAAGAAGCTACAGCGAATCGAGCAATTCTAACACCCAAACATGAAATTCTTTGTACAGAGTACGATGAATGGAAAATAACTAAACGATTGTGAATAAATCGTCCAAAGAACCAAACTTTGTTTGCTTTTCCAGATCCAGGGCTTCGCAATCCAAACGGCAAGAAGCAAATAAGGATCTTTAAACGACAGACAATCAAATTTAGACAGAAACGATAACCATCAAAGAAGCACAAAACGATCTGAGGTGGATACTACGTGTCCTACACGTCTCCCGCCCTCCTTTTCCCTGGTTTGACACGGAACGAGAAGATGACTCAGGGAAAATCGCAAAGATGAGATCTTTCCAGCTCTGCGACCGTCGTCGACGACCGATGAGCGGTTTCCAGTGCGATTGAGATCGTCGGCGACGGAAAGGAAGGAGTTCTTTCTCCGCTCCTCGCCTCCTGCGGTGGGAATTTGTGGGGGAGGAGAGGCGATACCGTTGCTCGCTATTCTTCTATTTAATTACGAATTGACAGTATAACCCTTCTTAGACATAGAAAGGACTTATTTATGGACGGATAAAGTTGTCACTTCACGTCGTGATTCAGACAGGTGTTCCTTAAATGTGCGATTTGACATTACTACCCTTCATACAAATCGAAACGATTTGGTTTTGCTCGCCTTCACCGAAGGACAAAGTTGTGATTTCGGCGGGCCGTGGGAGGACAGCCGTCCAATGCTAATCCCACCGGGAAAAGGATCCGTCCCATCCACTCGCCCGCCGACCATCTCGATTGGTGTCAGAAAGGACGGTCACGTGGGTCCCACCGGTGGGGCCGACGCAGAAACGAGACGCGTATGTTCTATTATTTATTCTCATGAATTTTCATTTTTCTTTTTCTTTTATTTTCTTTTTTTTCGGTGATCTCATCACTTTGTCATCTTCTTCCCATCATAAGAATCACGTCAATGATATGTTTCCGTCCCATCAATATGATTTTAATCGATTTATAATATTATAATAAATTATGGACGATTTTTTTTAAAAAAATAGATCTTTAAAATTTATTTTTAGAATTTTTTAATAAATAAATAAATCATAGTATTTTTATATATTTTCAATTATAAGAAAAAAATAATAGTAAAAAATATTATCAAATATTATAATCAGACTCAATGGATTGATCTTTAGAAAAAGGATAAAAAATAATAATATTTCAAATATTAGATAAAAATTTAAAAAATAGGGAGATTTTCTCGAAATTTACTCATAAACTAATATGAAGAGACAATTTATTACTTAATTAATACTTAATTCTATCCAGCCAAATATTGTAATATATCTATGACTGAGGATACAAATGGTATCAAAATTTATGTCCCACTAAAAACAAGACAATTAGATAAGTCAAGATAAATAAAAAAGAGATAGAGAGAGAGAGAGAGAGAGAGAGAGAGAGAGAGAGAGAGTACAATAATTGAGGCCCAAATATGTGACTCGAGTTTGCCCACGAGGGAGTGATTCATTTCTTTGAGCTCTCCATTATTGATTGGATGCTAATTTGTGTTTCTCATGCAAGATTGATGATTGCTTGTGGGACAAAGTGGGATTCTTTATTGTCTCCTTCTATTATTCAAAGCATTTCCTCGTGCTCTCAACTCGAGTTATTATTTTTTTTATTCTATTAGTTCCTTCGATAGATAAAATAATGAGTTATAAATATTATAAATTTATTGATGCCCATTATTTCCTTAAGGATTTCATTCTTTTGTTTACTAATTCACATTATATTATGATCTTTGGTTTAATTATGAATCAATTTATTGAATAATCGACTTCATTTTTTATAAAAAAAATATAATTATAAAAAAAACTTTTAGCAAAGGAGGATGATATGAATATTATAGTTTTGGTTCAATGAAATAATTAATTGGATAAAAATAATGTACAATTATGACTTATAGTTCTTTCGAGTTAGCATATGATCATACCACGTAACATATTTATGGTTAGATAACCCACATAATTATTCTCTCTCGACCAACTTAACAGTCATCTTGCTTTAAAAGATCCTCGTGTGTGCGCTCAAAGATCACACTATTTAACTTAAGTATTAAAAAAAATTATTGGTATTAAACATGCAACATCTCTATCGAAGGATTTTTCGACGAACGTCGACTAATTTCGAACATGTTCTATAGGTCCATGCATCACACAACGTGAATCCGATTGATCGGATTAAAAAAAATCTTAGTTTCTTAACTTTTAAAAGAATAAAATATATTTTTATTATATTAAATAACGTACGTAACTTCGATATGTGGATTTAAACATGAAACTCATTACTTTATGAATTGAATGTTTTAATAGAGACATCAAATGATTTTGTAGAGGAAAGGAGAGGTTTGATGAAGCCACAAACTTCTACTAATAAAAGAAAGGAGATGTACGTTTGCTAAACTTGTATGGTTAGCCACCTATGCGTGTGTGATGTTGATGCCTCTATTGTGTTGTCTTGATGTATCATCCGATTTCTGGCCCATATCTCATGTTATGACGAAGAAGACAAGTATAAGAAAAGAAAAAGAAGAAGAAGAACATGATGATGATGAATTCGAAGAATAAGACGAAGAAGGAGGAGTAGATGAAGTGTCTCCCATCACATAGTAACATTTAAGGTATTTATTTATGACAAGTATAAGATAAGAAAAGAAAAGAAGAAGAAGAAGAAGATGATGATGATGAATTTGAAAAATAAGACGAAGAAGGAGGAGTAGATGAAGTGTCTCCCATCACATAGTAACATTTAAGGTATTTATTTATGTCTCAAATTAGGGAGAATTTTGTTAGATGAGAAAGACTCATTTAAATGGGGTTGGCACAAACTCCATACTGAAAGCTGAAGCTTCTTATGATCAACAAGGTAAGGAGAATTAGAAGTGTTATCACTGTAAAATTGTTGCAATTAGGGAGGGACTCTTCAAGAGAGGAATTCAAGCTATTATTTCACTCATTTGATGGATATTCTTAATCGGAACTATATATATTTTCTTGAAAAAAATTTATTATAATCAATTTACTCCTCTTCTAATAATTTTTATGTTAATTATGTTTTCGCAGAGGAAAACATGACCGCCAATAGGTTGAAATTTTTTGGGAGTCTAAATAGGATGATGATGATGATGATGATATTTTGCCATCGATTTTTTACCTCCGATTATTATAAAGACAATGTTTCGATTTGAAATATATATATATATATATATATATATATCTCATTTTTTTCTAGAAAAAAACTTAAAACTCTTAGTTTAAAAGCTTACGACGTAAGGTTTTGAATCATGTTAAGTATATTTGATACATCATCATCAAACTAATATTTTTTTGGATTACGATCCTTCTTAATAGGCTCGGGCCGAGCTGATACGACTTTCTTCGTAAGCCGGAGAGATCATTTGGGCCGAGCTTGGGTTGGATCTCTAAGAATGCTATGAAGATGGAAAGTTCAACTTGCTTGTTACTCCGAAAAGAATGCTTAGCCTTGTCCATTAATTACAGCTCCTCCTGAACTGAACTGTTGTGTGTAATAGCTACCTGCAGATCAAGAAGAGAGGGAACTCAGCACATTGTTCTTGTTTTTGGTGCAGTGTGTAAAGGAAGGTCCTCCTGATCGATTCTTGCACTAACTTTTTTGGATGAACACAAACCATGACAAGTCACTTGAACTGTTTGTAGAGGTTGTTTGTGTCCAAGGATTTGACTTGTGTGATGTGATGTGATGGATGGAGGAATCCCTCCTGTATTAATCTGGGAAAAGAGAAGGAAAGCATGAGAAGGAAGCAACTCCCTCACACTCCCTACTCACCTTTTGCTTGGAGGTAGCAAGTGATGGTTTCCAAGCTAAAAAATCCTGCAAACTCCTTTTGCCACTTGTAGTTGTACAGCCAACACATGGACATGGAGGTGTGTTAGGCAGATCCATCTGCAAATCCAACTCTCAACATGTTCTTGGAATCTCTTTCTGTGGCTTCAAGAAGCCCTTTTTCCTCCCCCCATCAACCTCATCATCTTTATGGCCATGCCGAGCTTTACTTTGGTGACAGCTCCTCATCGTGCCTCTGGGAAGAAGAGTAAGTAGAAGAAGAAGAAGAAGAAGAGGCGTCTCGGACTCGAAGCTGCATACATCATCACCAACGTGACACCACGACCGGTGACAGTGACGACGACGATGGCTTGTCATTTGTTTAAGAAGGCTAATGAAGCTTTGTCATCCACAATCTCAGTGCATCAAACAACACCTCTTTTTTGTTGTTTCTGCATGCGTTCTTCCACCCACCGAGCAAGCTTTGCATTGGACTAACACCTCCTCTTCTTCCACTACCAGAAGCCAAGAGAAGATCGAAGATCGAAGATCGATCAAAGAGATCCATGGAAGTGGTGGAATGGTGGGTGTGGAACAACAGGACTTCATTATTGGGGGTAGGCAAGTGAGCTTATCCTTAGTGAGCCAATCCTATTGGACCAAACACACAGCACATCAACATAAAAGTGTTGTTTGGTAGTGGGAATGTGTGGGCACAACAATGTCATTCTCGTGATGCAATTTATGTCACAGAACGATCAACGAAGAAAAGCAAAAACATGTATCTGTACAGTGAGAGAAAGCTGGATCGAATTGATAGTGCATCATAAAGGTCTATGCAGAGTGCAATGGTACTAAAGGACAAGGCAAGTCGCTGTATCGATGCATTTGGTGTAGATGGAGTGAGGAGGGCCTTCTCTTTCCTTGGCCAATAGAATAATGCCTGAGATTGAAGCTTTTGCTCATTCATTTAGAGCAGTCAAAGCTGTTCTGTTGATCATCTTCATAAATTCCAAGCACTGTATACAGCAGCAGAAGCAATTCATTCAAGTTTACAAGTCTCAACCCACAATTAGGATCAGTGCAGAGAGCAAATTGTTTTGATCCGATCATAAACCCCCAACACCAAAAGGTTCAACATCTACAGTGGCTGTAGAGAGAGAGAGAGAGAGAGAGAGAGATTTAAGAAGCTTGCAGGACTTGGAAATTGCAGCCTATTAGGGGGATGAGAATAAAGCAAGTGATCAAGTATTTATCAGCATAAAGTTGGAGTGTGTTTCCCCACATTCTTCTCAAAAAGAAAAAGGAATTGCATCACAAAGTATACCAAAGTTTTGCTTTACTGGAAATCGATATATTGGCTGAGACAAAAAAGAAGAAGAAGGCTACTTGATTTCAAACTGTTTGCACAAAGGATTTGGTCTTTTAGGCCTAATTCTACCATATGGTGCTTGAGCCTATTCAACACAGACAGAAGAGAGTGCAGAGATGGGGTAGCAGATGTCAACTCCTGGTCTACTCCGTACTCAAAAATTCCATGACAGATTGGTGGAAGACCCAATCATCGTTCCTGCTGCTGCTGCTGCTGCTGCATCTTTGCTGAAGAAATAATGCATCAACTTTCTTCCCACCCTTTTCAGCATCCTTTCATGTGTCCTTTGAACACATAGTTGATGAAGCATCAATAAGCAGGTTTGATCCAAGTTTGATGAAGCATCCTCACCATTTCAAGACCTGAGTGCAACCGAAGAACAAGCATGTTTGAGCCAGGAATTAGTTCCAAGTTATGTCAACTGGTGCAAGAATTCCTACCTGCAACTGTTTCAAATGTTCATGGATTGCAGAAATGTCTCAGTTTACTTGAAATCTGATCGATATAAGCTCGTTCGGAGGTCAGATTTGTTAGAGTTTAATTTGAAACTCATTCAACCTCGACTATTGATATCAGATTACTTTTTCTGCTCATCAGCCTGTCAAAACAGCAAGTTAATTAGCACAGCAAAAGATAATTTTTTGGTATGAAAACAGGTGATGACAAGTATTAGTTGTTAATAGAAAAGCCAATGAGCCAATGATATCTGTAGCTGTTTACCTGAGACTCGAATTCTGATGGCAAGATGGAAACAAGCACAGCTTATATCATTCTCCTTCAGAATGCTAATGATGGATGTTGAGCTACTGCCCTGGACATCCTTGTAGGTTCCATCTGGTCTTTCAAGAACAAGAGAAGAGGATAGTGAGGTGTGTCAGTGCCTTTGGGAAGACAGGAAATGGAGTCAAAAAGAGTCTTCAAGATGCTGGTGTCCAAGAACAAGACAAAACCTCCTCCCTACTGTTTCCTGTGTTGGGATGAACACTTTGGTTTACTAACATTCCTGTCATCCAGACAAACAAAGATATAGCCGAAAAGAACATCCTGTACACATATCTTTGTAGGCATATTTGGATCAATCTTATGGTTATAACATCAGAGTGAGCAAGCAGCCTGATACTGAAGCCAAACAGGAAAGAAAGAAGGCTAAGAACTACTAAATGCTGGCGAAGTAGATTTGTTTATTGGAAAAGGTTGTGATGGAAAACTGCAAGTGCAACATTTGTACATCACATTTCAAGAATGGAAGCAAAATGACATTAGCTTTTTGCTGTGAGTGGTAAATCATAGCAAAGCCAAGAACAATGCTGCTACTTTTCTTTCTGAAAACTACTGTCCTTTGCTGGAGATGATTAGGAAGGCAATTAGAAGAAATCTGCATAGTACTCGAGTGTCAGAAGACCTTTCCAGCTGAGAATAGGTCTCTTGACATTTGCATCAAAGTGATCAACCAAAAAGACAAGTAATTAGTTACCTGAAAACTTCGGTTCATCGATCGTCGACTTTACACAGCATTAACCAGCCTTGAAAGCTCATAATTCAGATATAATTTGCCATGTCTTAAACATGTAGGGTCTCAAATAAAAATCTCCACCAGGTATTATGAACTGGTAATCTCATGTAAAACCAGCAAAGTGGAAATCAAACAAATATATTATCACACTACTCAAACCACACATCATTTTCATGCGAGCAATAATCTACTTATTCAGAAAAGAAAGTGCTAGATGCCAAAAGAGGTCTGCCATTGTCAACTGAGATCCATTACACTCGATAACAATAAAGTGAACAGGGATACAATTTAAAGCTCCTTTTTCTTGTTCTTTCCTAATTGGAAAATTATCTTTTCGGCAAATTCATAAGGTAATTAAATACCATTTTTTTTTGTAGCAATTATTAAGCCCACTGGAGTGACCTCTTAATGTATAATTGAGCCAAAGGAAAAGAACACACAAAGCACCCCTTTTTTTTTTGGCACCAGTAGGAGCAACTACATCAAACATCAAGATATGACAAGAGAGAAAACATAAGATGTATGCAACAGGGTCAAATATTATAATCCAAAAGGATTCACTCTTATCCATCACCATAAATATCAAGAACAACCACCAAAGCATAAAGATTGTGCATCAGATTCAGAGTGGCTACAATGACTTGTGAGCAAACCTAAGTCAACAAACTAAATTTAATAAGAATGCACTAGATATGAATGTTGATATCAATGTGGTGAAGTGGAGTCTACATTTTATAAAACTAATAAACATGTACCAAATCTAGAAGGAAAAGATAAAAGCATTTCAGATGATGTCAGCAGTGTGCAGGTCCAAACCATCTAGAATGTCATGGTTGAGAGATTAAAAATGATCCTGGAATGAAGAATAAACTGAATAGATATATAATATGATCAAATACTTTTTTCTTTTTAGCTGGGACTGGAATGAGCTCTAATCAATTTGATTCCACAGCTCCTCAATTATCCATCCAATCGCCATCCAAAGTGGTCCATTTCAGTGGATCCCATGGCAATTGATATGCTATATCTTCACTTTACAGAAAGTGACTTCAATTGCGTGACACAAGCTGAATCAAGCCATGCTAAACAATAATCTAATCTAACATACCTCTCACCAATTACATCCTCTTCCTTCTCTCGCTCCAAAACATTCCCCTTGATCAACAGTGACACTGCATGAAAGCCAAGTTTGTCTTTATGTTTTAGCCCATGATTCTGTCATCCATCATCCACAGTCGTGCCCTTTCTCTTCTCCTTTTCTTGAAGATGCATCCAAAGCTATGCCCGCATTATAGTGGCACCAACATCCTGGCCCTCTTTCATTTCAAAGCAAATGCTTGTCACTGCTAATGAACCAGCTTCTACTTTAATGGGGGCAACAAGGTTTTTGGTGTCGAGGGTTCCGTCATCTGCACGCCATCGTCTGATAGCGATGGAGGAATTGTAATGGATGGATGCATGCATGCATGCATTGCTCGGCATCCATCCAGCAGGATGAGATGCTGCTTGAACCGGACAAAGTGGTACTGCCGAGTCTTGCAACTCTATAAATTCACATCAATACCTTCCATGCTTCCTTCCCCTTCAGTAGAACATCCCACTGTGACCGAGATCTTTCTTGGATCTTCTATTCTCTGGAAAATTTGTGACCATGTATCCAGGTGAGATTGCCAGCATTAGATACCTTTCACCTTCGTGTATGCCTTCTTGCCAGTCTCAGTACCACATGGCTGAGAACAGCATCCCCTCCTCCTTCCACCTGAGCGATCTCTTTGGATGTTGCTCCCCGAACCAAGCTCAGAGCTCGCCGTTGATGCATGAAGTCGGCCTTCCAAACAACGGCATCCCCTCCTCCTTCCACCTGAGCGATCTCTTTGGATGTTGCTCCCCGAACCAAGCTCAGAGCTCGCCGTTGATGCATGAAGTCGGCCTTCCAAACCACAGCGTGGTCGAGGCGGAAGAGCAGCGACTGTGCTGGGCCGAGGAGCGGAGGAAGAGGAGGATGATATCCAACAGAGAGTCCGCGCGGCGATCGCGCATGCGCAAGCTGAAGCAACTCAGCGAGCTGCGGTCGCAGGTTGCCCATCTCCGGTCTGCAAACGGCCGGCTCCTCGATGATCTCAACCGTGCCATGAGAGAGCGCGAGAAGGTACTCCGCGAGAATGCCCAGCTCAGAGACGAAGAAACAGAGCTCCAGAAGAAGCTGGAGAAGCTGCCACCTGAACATAGTTGTGCTCCACAAAATCCAGAAGAACTCGGCTCGGATTACAGTTGAATCCTCCTTTTTGTGTTCTTCCCTTTTGAACTCTCTCATCTCTCTCAGCGTGATTAAGCTGGTAGGCTGCATGCACAAGTTTACCATGCAAATAATTAATGCTCTTGCATCACGAATTTTAGTGATACGTATGGAGGAGTTGTCCTGTTATGATATCAGAAATCATTTCAAGAACATTAACCATGGCTACTAAGAAGAAGACCACCGAGTCGAAGAGGCAAAACAGCAACACCCAACTGCTTATTGGATAGCAGTCGATGTTACTGCTAGAAACATTCGATTCGGTGGAAGAGAACAGAAAAAGGGTTGTAGGCCACAGTGGCTGCACATATCATATTTGCCATGCAACAGGAATCTCTTGCAGGTGGTGGCAATTATTGGTGGTGAGCTTTCAAGAAAACCCTAATGTTTCAGATGTCTTTGCGCTAGAAGATTGAAAGACTTGTCTCTAGCAATCCGGACAAGGTTTTACTTTCATGGCTGACATGCCTTGAATTGTATACGACTCTCCCATTCCATGTCCATGAAATCCTGTTTTCATGTGCCTGTTTAAAGACATCATAGGGATAAGAAATTAGTTCAGTTCAAGGCAAACTATGCATCAGAAGCACCAAAAACCACAGCAAGATTCACTTGGATTCAAATGTTGTCATAGTCAATGTTTGACATTTCAGGACTTGGCTCTCTCAGAACTTGAGACATCTGGTAAATTCTACCTGGAGCTGCTGATCTTCCAAAAAGCATAGCCCTCTCCTCACAGAACTCGTGGATTTCAAACTTTCTTTACACTGTTTGGAGAACCTTCAACTGAAGTTAGATACTGAATTATTTCTAGTGCACTGAATGTTCAGAGAGAGTGACCTGCACAAATCCACCACAGAAAATGACTGACTGCTCTCTTTACACTGCCACCACCATCATTTCCAAGACTGTTGCTACTCAAGTTTTAGTGGCCTCTTGTGTGTTTCCATCAATGTCTTAGTCTTGGCTCATTCAAAGTATTTTGGGGTACAAACATTCCTCATGATTTTGCATAATACTAAGCCCATGAGGTTCCTATCTTCTCCAGAAAATGTTACATTATAGCTGCATTCATGGTTCCAAACTTTCTGATATTTCAGGCTTAAGATAGCGTTCACTTCTGGTGAAGCATCTCTGTCTTTTCAGAAAACTAACACATCAAATTGTTCTTTATGTCTGTTCCTGGATGAGGCTTAGAAACAGAGAATTCAGGTTTAACAGTACATGAAAATGCTAGTTTCTCCATCAAACAACAAAGCTCAAACTTTCAGGTTTGGTCCTTGGAACACAAGCAAGCTGGTTAAGTCCATTGGCAACCTTTTCTAAGCTAGCCTTCAAATAACTTTAGCAAGCATGTATGCCTCTAAAAAGAGGGTATCTTGAGGTCCCAAATAAGGTGGGTCATCAAAGTATCAGTCAGTTCATGCCATCTAGCTAAGACTGATGTGTCTCATCATGCATCATTTTGTTACATGCAATTTAACAGAATAGGTAAAGCTTACAATAATACTTCAGACATGCATGTATAAGTAGTGCACAACCAAATAGCTTTAGGCTGACCAAAGAAAGGAAGCAGCTTGGCAGAAGGATAAATGAACAAATGGATGCCACTAAAGCCTTATTTTATTGTAAATGCTTATATGCATGCGTACAAGATTTCTTGAGACTGAAGTGCACCATCCTCTCTTGATATGTAATCCAATCGAGTTAACATAGAGCCAATCAACTGTTGTCATACTTTTCCTTCATCACGACGGATGCAATATATTTGGTACAAAACTCGCATCCTTTGTATTCCATCAAATCAACATAGAGCCAATGAACTGCAGTACTTCGAACTCACACACACTTGAGTGTGTAATAAATGAGTGTCTGGTTGAAACAGTTGTATGTAATAATCTACTACTAATATCAAATATCATGTCAAAAAAATAAGAAAGAATGCATATATCAAATACCAGTTTGCTTCGGTCTTGAGTAATTTCCAACACCAATCCTTTAAAACAAATCATGCATGTCAAAAGAATAACAAGCTACTCACCACTGTTTGAACACAATAGGCAATCTTAATAAAAGTAGCAGCCTACAAGCAAACCTAAAAAATAAGCTACGCTTAATAGGAACGTGGCACGATAAATTTAGAGATACCAATACATCATATACAACGATCCCATCTCACCCAAATGGTATGGATTCTCTGGTGAACATGAAAACTTAATAGCAAGCTTGGCGCAAGATTCTTGCAGCCAATAACAATACATGATTCCGAAACAAACAGACGATACACACTATGTACCAACCACAATATAACTTCTTTATTTCGATAAGAACCAAGTCAAACACAATAGTACTGGTACATGACCAAGTTTAAAACTCGCAAAGGGATGAAATAGGCATCACACAGATCGATACTAGTTCTGGCAGGAAATGAGATGATTAAAGTACTAATATACGTGATAGAAACTATTATTACTCCTCTTCTACCTCTGACTCAGCATTCGACCATCTTTGTACCACTGCACTATGTAATCTTCTTCCAAACCATCTTCATCATAAAGAGATTTAGCTACCAAAGCAACTTCCTCAGTGCATCCCTACTAAATTCCCACAGAATGTTCCAATAGCACACAGAAGACGCATCTGTGATTCCTTATCATGCACTATAGCCAGAAGGTAGTTCTTTCTTCTTCTTGACAACCCATTTTGCAACCTATTTTACCCACACCCAAAAACAGGGCCTGAAAAAGTGCATTCGTTTTCTCTTGATAAGACTCAGTCAGAGCCCAGAAAGGAGCCAAGCTCACTAGGTTTGGATCCCTTCTTCAGTGTACCTTTGATCTCTACAATCATCTGCTCAATAGTGCTAGGTGTCTCCTTTGCTTCAGTTCCTGCTTTTGCAGCTCCCACTTTCCACTCTTGATTTTGCTTTCTTCTCTTCCTTCTCAGGCACATTACCAGTGGAATGTGCACATTATCAAAAAGCATGTGCAGTCACAGGATTACCAGATCCATAACACAGTACATACTCTTTGATAAAGTTCTCTAGTAATCCAGCTAATTTGGCAGTGTCATGAGCTCCGTTAACAAGCTAAGCACCAGTCTTTTCATCGAACTTGGATTGAGCACGAAGCTCACAGCCAACATACTTGGTAGTGTCAGAAGCTAGTCGGTGCAAGGCATTTGCAATGTCCACCATGTTCAAAATGTTTGTCTTGATGTCATTCCCACAACCTTCTACTTTAGTTATCATCTTGGGCACATTAAACTGATAGAAGGCATCATCGATGTTTGAAGCACCAATGTTCTGCAATGCCATCTTTGCACGAGGAAACACAAGTAGATAGACACTAACAATAATGTCAGACAATGGAACTGGACACAAAATATTTTTCCCTCAATGCAGGACTGGTCAGCCACTAGTATTAGCTGTGGAATTCTGTTCTATTGGCTTCTTGTAAAAGCACATATATTAACGAGCATGGTATATATAACAAGCCAATAGAAGAGAAGTTCCACAATTAATACTGATTAAATGAATGGTGTTTATGGTCCCTGTTTCCCAATCCATTAAAGAGGAAAAGATCAAAATCACAACACTTAATTTTCACATGCAAAACATTGCATACTATGCAGATAATTAAGGTAAGATACTAGATAGATAATCAGAAAGAAGGAAGCAAGGAAATTGATACAATCATAAAAAGAAGAAGTTGTGAACAATTTAGAGGGACATTCAACGATAGATAATGATAACACGCATCAACAAATTATCCAGTCGAGTTCCAAAAATTTTTGACTTAAACCAGCTTTACATGGCCTACTAATAATTGATACTTGTATCCTAACACTACTATCAAGAATTTTCTAGATTTTGGTCTTCCATGCATTAGGTACTGTTGCTGCTTTTCCAATTTCCTGGATACCATATCTGCCAAACAATAGTTTATATGTATTATAATGCATCATCCAGGTACCTTTAACATTCTTTCTATAAATAAAAGATCATGTGGAACTCAATCTTGGCAAGATACTTGTCTATACCACTATTGC